>NC_041233.1:63736679-63738639 GCF_002837175.3 Physeter macrocephalus
ATGGCCATTCTGACTGGTGTGAGGTGATACCTCATTGTGGTTTTGATTTGCATTTCTCTAATGATTAGTGATGCTGAGCATCCTTTCATGTGTTTGTTGGAAATCTGTATATCTTCTTTGGAGAAATGTCTATTTAGGTCTTCTGCCCATTTTTGGATTGGGTTGTTTGATTTTTTGATATTGAGCTGCATGAGCTGCTTGTGTATTTTGGAGATTAATCCTTTGTGAGTTGCTTCATTTGCAAATATTTTCTCCCATTCTGAGGGTTGTCTTTTAGACTTCTTTAGGGTTTCCTTTGCTGTGCAACAGCTTGTAAGTTTCATTAGGTCCCATTTGTTTATTTTTGTTTTTATTTCCATTTCTCTAGGAGGTGGGTCAAAAAGAATCTTGCCGTGATTTATGTCAGAGTGTTCTGTCTATGCTTTCCTCTAAGAGTTTTATAGTGTCTGGACTTATATTTAGGTCTCTAATCCATTTTGAGTTTATTTTTGTGTATGGTGTTAGGGAGTGTTCTAACTTCATTCTTTTACATGTAGCTGTCCAAATTCCCCAGCACCACTTATTGAAGAGGCTGTCTCTTCTCCATTGTATACTCTTGCCTGCTTTATCAAAGATAAGGTGACCATATGTGTGTGGGTTTATCTCTGGGCTTTCTATCCTGTTCCATTAATCTATATTTCTGTGTTTGTGCCAGTACCAAATTGTATTGATTACTGCAGCTTTGTAGTATAGTCTGAAGTCAGGAAGTCTGATTCCTCCAGCTCCGTTTTTCTTTTTCAAGATTGCTTTGGCTATTTAGGTTCTTTTGTGTTTCCATACAAATGGTGAAATTTTTCATTCTAATTCTGTGAAAAATGCCATTGGTAGTTTGATAGGAATTGCATTGAATCTCTGGATTGCTTTGGGTAGTATAGTCATTTTCACAATGCTGATTGTTCCAATCCAAGAACATGGTCTATCTCTCCATCTGTTGGTATCGTCTTTAATTTCTTTCATCAGTGTGTTATAGTTTTCTGCATTCAGGTCTTTTGCCACCTCATCTATTCAGAATATAATATGGTTTTTATCCTTTGTTAATATGGTGTATCACAATGAATGATTTGTGTATATTGAAGAATCCTTGCATTCCTGGGATAAACCCCACTTGATCATGGTGTATGATCCATTTAACATGCTGTTGGATTCTATTTGCTAGTATTTTGTTGAGGATTTTTGCATCTATGTTCATCAGTGATATTAGCCCATAGTTTTCTTTTTTTGTGACATCGTTGTCTGGTTTTGGTTTCAGTGAGATGGTGGCCTCGTAGAATTAGTTTGGGAGTGTTCCTCCCTCTGCTATATTTTGGAAGAGTTTGAGAGGGATAGGTGTCAGCTCTTCTCTAAATGTTTGATAGAATTCACCTGTGAAGCCATCTGGTCCTGGGCTTTTGCTTGTGGAAGGTTTTTAACCACAGTTTCCATTTCAGTGCTTCTGATTGGTCTGTTCATATTTTCTATTTAATCCTGGTTCAGTCTCAGAAGGTTGTGCTTTCCTACGAATTTGTCCATGTCTTCCAGGTTGTCCATTTTATTGGCATAGAGTTGCTTGTAGTAATCTCTAAAGATCCCTTGTATTTCTGCAGTGTCAGTTGTTTCATCTCCTTTTTCATTTCTAATTCTGTTTATTTGAGTCTTCTCCCTTTTTTTCTTGATGAGTCTGGCTAGGGGTTTATCAATTTTGTTTATCTTCTCAAAGAACCAACTTTTAATTTTATTGATCTTTGCTGTTGTTTCCTTCATTAATTTTTCATTTATTTCTGATCTGATTTTTATGATTTCTTTCCTTCTGCTAACTTTGAGGATTTTTTGTTCTTCTTTCTCTAATTGCTTTAGGTGTAAGGGTAGATTTTTTTATCTGAGATTTTTCTTGTTTCTTGAGGTAGGATTGTATTGCTATATACTTCCCTCTTAGAGATGCTTT
>NC_041233.1:63739518-63757343 GCF_002837175.3 Physeter macrocephalus
AATTTCTCTTTCATATTTTTCATCATTAGTGTATAGGAATGCAAGTGATTTCTGTGCATTAATTTTGTATCCTGATACTTTGCCAAATTCATTGATTAGCTCTAGTAGTTTTCTGGTAGCATCCTTAGGATTATCTATGTATAGTATCATGTCATCTGCAAACAGTGACAGTTTTACTTCTTCTTTTCCAATTTGGATTCCTTTTATTTCTTATTCTTCTCTGATTGCCTTGGCTAAAACTTCCAAAGCTATGTTGAATAATAGTGGTGAAAGTGAGCATCCTTTTTTTGTTCCTGATTTTAGAGGAAATGGTTTCACTTTTTCACTATTGAGAATGATGTTGCCTGTGAGTTTGTCATGTATGGCCTTCATTATATTGAGGTGAGTTTCCTCTATGCCTACTTTCTGCAGAGTTTTTATCATAAATCAGTGTTGAATTTTGTCAAAAGCTTTTACTGCATCTATTCAGAATATAATATGGTTTTTATCCTTTGTTAATATGGTGTATCACAATGAATGATTTGTGTATATTGAAGAATCCTTGCATTCCTGGGATAAACCCCACTTGATCATGGTGTATGATCCATTTAACATGCTGTTGGATTCTATTTGCTAGTATTTTGTTGAGGATTTTTGCATCTATGTTCATCAGTGATATTAGCCCATAGTTTTCTTTTTTTGTGACATCGTTGTCTGGTTTTGGTTTCAGTGAGATGGTGGCCTCGTAGAATTAGTTTGGGAGTGTTCCTCCCTCTGCTATATTTTGGAAGAGTTTGAGAAGGATAGGTGTCAGCTCTTCTCTAAATGTTTGATAGAATTCACCTGTGAAGCCATCTGGTCCTGGGCTTTTGCTTGTGGAAGGTTTTTAACCACAGTTTCCATTTCAGTGCTTCTGATTGGTCTGTTCATATTTTCTATTTAATCCTGGTTCAGTCTCAGAAGGTTGTGCTTTCCTACGAATTTGTCCATGTCTTCCAGGTTGTCCATTTTATTGGCATAGAGTTGCTTGTAGTAATCTCTAAAGATCCCTTGTATTTCTGCAGTGTCAGTTGTTTCATCTCCTTTTTCATTTCTAATTCTGTTTATTTGAGTCTTCTCCCTTTTTTTCTTGATGAGTCTGGCTAGGGGTTTATCAATTTTGTTTATCTTCTTGATCTTTGCTATCATTTCCTTCATTTCTTTTTCATTTATTTCTGATCTGATTTTTATGATTTCTTTCCTTCTGCTAACTTTGAGGATTTTTTGTTCTTCTTTCTCTAATTGCTTTAGGTGTAAGGGTAGATTTTTTTATCTGAGATTTTTCTTGTTTCTTGAGGTAGGATTGTATTGCTATATACTTCCCTCTTAGAAATGCTTTTGCTGCATCCCATAGGTTTTGCATTTTTGTGTTTTCATTGTCATTTCTCTAGGTGCTTTTTGATTTCCCTTTGATTTCTTCAGTGATCTCTTGGTTACTCAGTAGTGCATTGTTTGTCTCCATGTGTTTGTGTTTTCTACAGATTTTTTTCCTGTAATTGATATCTAGTCTCATAGCGTTGTGGTCGGAAAAGATACGTGATATGATTTCAACTTTCTTAAATTTTCCAAGTCTTGATTTGTGACCCAAGATATGATCTATCCTGGAGAATGTTCCATGAGTACTTGAGAAGAAAGTGTATTCTGTTGTTTTTGGATGGGATGTCCTACAGATATCAATTAAGTGCATCTTGTTTAATGTGTCATTTAAAGCTTGTGTTTTCTTATTTATTTTCATTTTGGTTGATCTGTCCATTGGTGAAAATGAGGTGTTAAAGTCCTCTTCTATTGTTCTGTTACTGTTGATTTCCCCTTTTATGGATATTAGCATTTGCCTTATGTATTGAGGTGCTCCTATGTTGGGTGCATAAATATTTACAATTCTTATATCTTCTTCTAGGATTGATCCCTTGATCATATGTAGTGTCCTTCTTTGTCTCTTGTAATAGTCTTTATTTTAAAGTCTCTTTTGTCTGATATGAGAATTGCTACTCTGGCTTTCTTTTGATTTCCATTTGCATTGAATATCTTTTTCCATCCCCTCACTTTCAGTCTGTATGTGTCCCTAGGTCTGAAGTGGATCTCCTGTAAACAGCATATATATGGTTTTGTTTTTTTATCCATTCAGCCAGTTTATGTCTTTTGGTTGGAGCATTAAATCCATTTACATTTAAGCTAATTATTGATATGCATGCTCCTATTACCATTTTCTTAACTGTTCTGGGTTTGTTACTGTGGGTCTTTTCCTTCCCTTGTGTTGCCTGCCTAGAGAAGTTCCTTTAGCATTTGTTGTAAAGCTGGTTTGGTGGTGCTGAATTCTCTTAGCTTTTGCTTGTCTGTAAAGATTTTAATTTCTTGGTCGAATCTGGATGAGATCCTTGCTGGGTACTGTAATCTTGACTGTAGCTTTTTCCCTTTCATCACTTTAAATATGTCCTGCCACTCCCTTCTGGCTTGCAGTTTCTGCTGAAAGATTAGCTCTTAACCTTATGGGGATTCCCTTGTATGTTATTTGTTGCTTTTCCCTTGCTGCTTTTAATATTTTTTCTTTCTATTTACTTTTTGTTAGTTTGATTAATATGTGTCTTGGCATGTTTCTCCTTGGATTTATCCTGTATAGGACTCTCTGCACTTCTTGGACTTCATTATTTTCTTTCCCATGTTAGGAAAGTTTTCAACTGCAATCTCCTCAAATATTTCTCTGACAGACCCTTTCTTTTTCTCTTCTTCTGGGACCCCTATAATTTGAATATTGGTTCATGTAATGTTGTCCCGGAGGTCTGTGAGACTGTCCTCAATTCTTTGCATTCTTTTTTCTTTATCCTGCTCTGCGGTAGTTATTTCCACGATTTTATCTTCCAGGTCACTTATCCGTTCTTCTGCCTCAGTTATTCTGCTACTGATTCCTTCTAGAGAATTTTTAATTTTATTTATTGTGTTGTTCATCATTGTTTGTTTGCTCTTTAGTTTTTCTAGGTGCTTGTTAGACATTTCTTGTATTTTCTCGATTCTATTTCCAAGATTTTGATCATCTTTACTATCATTACTCTGAATTCTTTTTCAGGTAGACTGCCTATTTCCTCTTCACTTGTTTGGTCTGGTAGGTTTTTACCTTGCTCCTTCATCTGCTGTGTATTTCTCTGTCTTCTCATTTTGCTTTACTTACTGTGTTTGGGGTCTCCTTTTCGCAGGCTGCTGGTTCCTAGTTTCCGTTATTTTTGCTGTCTGCCCCCAGTGGGTAAGGTTTTTTCAGTGGGTTGTGTAGGCTTCCTGGTGGAGGGGACTGGTGCCCGTGTTCTGGCGGATGAGGCTGGATCTTGTCTTTCTGCTGGGCAGGACCGCGTCCGGTGGTGTATTTTGGGGTGTCTGTGAACTTATTGTGATTTTAGGCAGACTGTCTGCTAATGGGTGGGGTTGTGTTCCGGTCTTGCTAGTTGTTTGGCATGGGGTGTCCAGCACTGGAGCTTGCTGGTCGTTGAGTGGAGCTGTGTCTTAGCATTGAGACGGAGATTTGGGAGAGCTCTCACCAATTCATATTATGTGGGTCCTGGAGGTCTCTGGTGGTCCAATGTCCTGAACTCGGGTCTCCCACCTGAGAGGCTCAGGCCTGACACCTGGCCGGAGCTTCAAGACCCTATCAGCCACATGCTATGTAGAGAAACATCTGGGGGAAACCTCAATAAAGGTGGCTTCTTAGCAGTAGCAGCTGTAACAGGAGGTTTATTCCTCCCTATGGATGGGGCAGCAAGTTGTCCTGAAGATGCGAGGGCGCCTCCTTAGTCCTAAGGAAACTAACTCCTTGTTGCCCTCACTCTGGACTAGGTGCCGACATTCTACCTTAGTTTTATATTTTCTATCTATCTACATTTTCTACCTCAATCTTTAAAAAATGTTTAGGCACAATAAAGGAAAATAGGAATAAAATTCCTCTGAGGTAAGTCTGAAAATGTCTAGCAAATTACCTAACACACTAAGTTCTTCGCAAAATGGTGCTCCCTTCTTCCTCCCATAGGGCATTTTGGTCCTCTCTTTGAGGGGTTCTTCCTGAGTGTGGTAGAAGGAAAAAGGCTAATTCTGCCCAGAAGAGAATTGGGCCTGAGGATTATATAAGTCTCTGATAGAAACCTCTTACCTCACTAAGAGTGAATGTTCAGGAGTTCCTAACATCCTTTGTGCACTTTCAATACTCATAAATATCCAACCCACATGGGAGGGCAACCTGGGTAGTGAGGTGGGATCCCAGCTAACTTTCTATCAGGACCAGCCTCATTTGCAGGCAATGAGTGGTGCCTCCACCCAATGACCAGGCATGACCTTCACCAGGCTAAAGTAGTGATTATCTAGAAATAAAGAGACCATATTTTGAACCCCATGGGCTAAGATACTAACTTTTTTCTGACCCATAGCTGTTATTATTATTATTATTAAATGGATTGAAAATATCTACTATGTAAGGCTGAGGTCAGGAATAATGAGATGATATAGGAAGATATTACTGTAGTGCCTGGCACTTAGTAAGTATGTATTAAATGGGAAAAACATTAAATTACAAACATCTCTGTGTGAATCAGTATTCTTGGTCTCTTTTCTACATTCAAGGGGGTTTCTGGGGAATCTGGGGAACCCACTTATGAAAGAGCAGAATACTTGGTACATAAAAAGAGGCAGGGATTTCGAAGCCCAAACTTTGCTAAATTTTGCAGAACTTCACAAGTTAGCCAGAATTTAGTTTTCTTTAAGAATAACAAAAGCTAGCCATTTGCCATATGGTCTTCTATTCTCACAAATGTGTGCTGAAATAAAAATACTGCAAAGTCTACTGTAATGCTACTAGAATACCAGGAGCCACATAATGAGATATGAAAGCTCAAAATTTCCAACTGGACAGAAAAGGTTTGGTCATCATTCTTGTTGGTAAATAACAGAGAAAGAAAAAAGAAATAGGAAGAGGAATATAAGCATCCAGTCCTGAGGGCAATTCTCTTTAGCTTTGAGCATCAAGGTAATGTAAGTATACTGAGACTTTGTAAATAGTCCATGCATGTTTCTGTTTCCAAAAAGCTGCACATATTTCTCCAGATTATGATACTCAAGAGATTTTAGAAACACAAAAGTGAAATAGAGATTAGACTCACATTTCTTGAAGTCAAATTGCCTGAGCTTGAATACCAGATTGGACTCTGATTAGCACTGTGAACTGGGAAGGCATTCAGCCTCTCTAAGTTCCAGCTTCTTTCCCTTTAAGTAGGACAAATAATACTTCCCACCTTGTAGGACTGAGATGAGAATTTTAATAGGATGGTGCATATACAATAACAAGAAAAGAAAGAAGAAAAAACTTTCTCCTCATGAATGAGAACTTTTAGGATTTATTCTCTTAACAACTTTCCTATATATCATACAGCAGTGTTAGCTACAGTCATCACACTGTACATTACTTCCCTACTACTTATTTATCTTATAACTAGAAGTTTGTACTTTTTGACCACCTTCCTCCAATTCTTCCTCCCCCAAACTTCTGCCCCTGGTAACCACAAGTCTGATCTCTTTTGCTATGTGTTTGCTTGTTTGTTTGTTTAGATTCCACATATAAGTAGGACCATATAGTATCTGTCTTTCTCTATCTGACTTATTTCACATAGCATAATGCCTTCAAGGTCCATCCATGTTGTCACAAATGGTAAGATTTCCTTGTTTTTTAATGGTTGAATAATAATTTTATATATACATTTCAGGTGCACAGAATTACAATTTAACATCTGTATACACTACAAAGTGATAGTAGTATAGTGGTAGTATTGACTTTTTAATAATTTTCTCTCTTCCAACCCATGAACACAGGATATATTTCGATTTATTTGTCTCTTCTACTTCTTTCAATGGTATCTTGTAGTTTTCAGAGTATAGATCTTTCAACATCTTAGTTACATGTACCCCTAAATATTTTAGTGTCTTTTGATGCTACTGTAAATGGGATCAATTTTTTATTTCCTTTTTCAGGAAATTCGTTGATAATGTATAGAAATGTTACTGGTTTTTATATGTCAATTTTGTATCCTGCAAATTTACTGAATTCATTGGTTAAACCTAACAGTTTTTCAGTTGAGTCTTAAGGATTTTCTACATATAAAATGATGTCATCTGCAAATAAAAACTATATTACTTCCTCCTTTTCAATTCTGATGCCTTTTATTTCTTTTTCTTGCCTAATGCATCACAGTAATTGATTTATGTATGTTTAACCATCTTTGCATCCCAGGGATAAATCCCACTTAGTCATGGTAAATGATCCTTTTAATGTGCTTCTTAATCCAGTTGGCTAGTATTTTATTGAGAATTTTTGCATCTATATTCATCTGGGATATAGGCCTGTAGTTTTTTTTTTTTTTTTTTTTTTTTTCTAGTAGTGTCCATTTCCAGTTTTGGTATCAGGGTAATGCTGGCCTCATAAAATGATTTGGGAATGTTTCTTTCTCTTCAGTTTTTCAGAAGAGTTGAGAAGGATTGGTGTTCATTTTTTCAAAGTTTGGTAAAGTTAATCAGTGAAATCATCTGGGCTTTTCTTCGTTGGGAAATTTTAAGTTACTGATTCAATCTCCTTACTTGTAAGTGGTCTATTCAGATTTTCTATCTCTTCCTGATTCAGTCTTAGTAAGCTGTAACTCTCTGAGAATTTTTCCATTACTTCTAGGTTGTTCAATTTGCTCACATATTTTTGTTCATAGTAGCCTCATGATCCTTTGAATTTCTGTGGTATCCATTGTAATGTCTCTTTCATTAATATTTCGTTGCTTTGGATCCTTTCCCTTTTTTCCTTGGTTAGTCTAGCTAAGGGTTTGTCAATTCTGTTTATCTTTTTAAAGAACCAACTCTTAGTTTGGTTAATCTTTCTATTGTTTTCTGCTCTCTATTTCATTTATCTTTTGTTCTAATCTTTATTGTTCCTTTCTTCTGCAATACTTGGGGCTCAAATTTTTCTTTTTTCTTTTTCTAATTCCTTAAGGTGTAGAGTTAGTTTCTTTGGGGGGATCTTTCTTGTTTCAATGTAGGTGTTTCTTGCTAGAAACATCTCTCTTAAAACTGCTTTTGCTGTATCCCACAAGTTCTGGTATGTTGTATTTCAGTTTTTGTCTCAAAGTTTTAAATTTCCTTTTAAATTTCTTCTTTGATCCATTGATTGTTCAGGAGAATGTTGTTAATTTCTATATGTTTTTGAATTTTCCAGTTTTTCTCTTATTGTTTGTTTTTAGATTCATGCCATTGTGGTTGGAGAAGATACTTAGTATGATTTCAATCTTCTTTAATTTTCTAAGACTTATTTTGTTGTCTAACATATGGCCTATCCTAGAAAATGTTCCATGTATGCTTGAGAGAAATGTATATTCAGCTGCTATTGGATAGAATGTTCTGGATATGTCTGTTATGTCTATTTGGTCTAAAATCTTGTTCAGATCCACTGTTCCCCTTATTGATTCTCTTTCTAGAGGATCTATCCATCATTGAAAATGGGGTATTAAAGTCCCCAAATATCATTGCATTACTATTTATTTCTCTTTTTAGCTCTTTTAGTTTTTGCTTTATACATTTAAGTGCTCCAATGTTGGGCACATAAGTATTTACATTATTATATCTTATTGATGTTGACTCCTTTATCATTATATAATAACTTTCTTTTTCTCTTTTCATCAATTTTAGTTTGAAGTTTATTTTGTCTGTAATGAATATAGCTAGTCATGCTTTTATTTATTTATTTATTGGTTATCATTTGCTTGACTTCACTCTTAGTCTATGTGTGTCTTTAAGGATAAAGTCAGTCTCTTGTAGGTAGCATCTTGTTGGATCCTGTTTTTTTGTTTTTTTTTTAAACATTTCAGTCATTCTATGTCTCTTAATTGGAGAATTTAATCTATTTACATTTAAAGTAACTATTGATAGGTAAGGACTAACTATTGCCATTTTGTTAATTGTTTTCTGGTTGTTTTGTAGATATTTTGTTCCTTGTTTCTTATCCTGTCATTTTTTTCTCATTTTGTTGTTTTTTGGTATCAGTATGCTTTGACTTCTTTATTGTATTCCCTTGTGTAATTACTATAGAATTTTCTCTTTCAGTTATTTTGAGATTTAGGTAAAATTATTTAAACTTATAACCCCCTATTTTTTAAAATAAATTTATTTATTTATATTTTTGGCTGTGTTGGGTCTTCGTTGATGCATGCGGATTTCTCTAGTTGCGGTGAGTGGGGGCTACTCTTAGATGCAGTGCGCATGCTTCTCGTTGCAGTGCTTCTCTTGTTGTGGAGCACAGGCTCTAGGCACACAGGCTTCAGTAGTTGTGGCACACAGGCTCTAGAGTGCAGGCTCAGTAGTTGTGGCACACAGACTTAGCTGCTCCACTGCATGTGGGATCTTCCCAGACCAGGACTTGAACCCATGTCCCCTGCATTGGCAGGCGGATTCTTAACAACTGCGCCACCAGGGAAGCCCTATAACCCCCTATTTTAAACTGACATCAACTTAACTTCAATAGAATTTATAAACTCTACACTTTTACTTCTCTTCCCTCTCACATTTTAGGTTATTGCTGTTACAACTTAAATGTTCTTTTTAATATAGTATAACCAAATCAGAGTATTTGTTTTAATAAACTGTTTAGTTTAGAATAGTTTTATATTTACACAATATTTGTAAAGATAGTTCAGAAAGTTCTCATATAAGCCTTTTAAAATATTGATCTTTTCAGTATGATGAGTATGGACAACTTGTAGACTAAATATATAATTGTGTACCATCCAAATGACTATGGTTTTCATGTTACTAACACTGTCTCTCTTGCTGGCACACTCCCCCTTTCCTCTTGCTTGCTCACTCTGATGAAGCACATTGCCATACTGTGAAATGCTGTGTGCAGAGGTCCACAAAGATAATGGTCAATACCTCCCGAGAAACTGAACCCTTCCAGCAGCCATCTGAGTGAACTAGGACATGAAGCCTTCCTAGTCAAGCCTCGAACTGACTGTAGCTTCATTAAAGAACCAAAGATAAAGGACTCATCTAAGCCACACCTAGATCCTGACCCACAGAAAATGTGAGATGATAAATGTTGGTTTAGGCCCCTAATTTTTGTAGCAATTTGTTATTCAGTAGTAGAAAACTACTACAGGGAGCCAGGTACTGTGCTAACAGCTGGAGATACAGTAGTAATTGCCATGGTCCCTGCCCTCATGGCACTTACAGTCCAGGACTGCTAGTGACTCTGCAGGAGTCCATGGCCCAGGGCTTCCCAGTTTTCTTTCACTGATGAAGCCCTGCACTGCTGCAGATAAAAAAGAAGCTAAATGGAAGAATGGGGTATCTTCTTATCAGAAGCTTATGTTTTATAAATAAGCTGGAATAAGTTTCTACATGCACTCACTGCCTATTTGACATTTCCCCCCTGGTTTATATTCATAGAAACTTGTAGGAATTCCTGTTAATACCCAGATTTGGAATCTCAGAGCCAAGTGCTATAGCAGTGGGGCCTGATCTGCATCCATGAATATGCAGCAGCACGAGCTCCTTGCTTGGGACTTCTGCCCTGTGTTGGGCATCAGTGTTTTGTGTAAGGCTGTGAATTTTCCCTTCCCGAACTGAACATCCAACTCAGGAAATGAATTCAGAGCTGGAGAGCAGACAATAGAAGTCCCCTTCTATTTTTTTTTTACTACAAAATTTCACACTGGTCTCACCAGTCCCTGAACTGTTTTCACGTCTAAGTTCTGGTAAAATTGATATGATTTTGTTACCTCCTCCAGCGCTAAAGTTTGAAAGATGGTGAGTAAAACTATTTAATTATAGTCAACTGCTCTTCTAATACACTACTCAGAAAAACAAATAAATAAAAATAAGCAAACATGAATGTATGATGATCTTTAAAAGATAGACAAATAGCTCATTTCCAGAGATTCAAGAGAGAGAGAGAGTAATATCTGATATTTCAAGAAGTATTAATTTCATTTGATGGGTACTTAACACATAGATGAGAATTTTTTGAAATAAACTAAGAAGAATGTCTGGGGCCGATTTTGATTTTTGTAGGAAAAACTCTTCTCATTATTTAGAAAAAAGTACTGGCCAAAGTGGATCTATTGGTATCAGAATTATCTTCCTCATTATCAGTATCTTTATCTTCCTCTTGGATTTCTTTGATGGGGCACAAATGACTTCCAGAATATAATGGGTGATTCCTTGGAGAAAGATGTAGGACTTATGGCCCAGGCTACATTTTGTGCTGGCTAAGCTCTACTACCAGGAAATGAAGTACAATTTCCACCCAGGCCCTCACTCTCAGAGTGCCACTGCCTGGACCATGTCTGCAACCAGCTGAGGTGGTCAGTTGGGCATTACATCTCAATTATTTTAGATGCTCAGAGCTAAATTTACAGTCAATGGGACGTTGTTTTTAAAATATCACAGTATCTTTAAAAAGACAATATATCATTTGGTAAACAAGAGGATCACTGCTGTTAGACTGGATGAGAGAAGAAAAGATTCAATTCAAAAATGGTATGAAAAAGGGAAAGATAAACAGCATTCATAGAGCACCTACTTTTCACATATGTTATCCTGAATCCAGTCAGCTGTCAAAGAAACAGGCCCAGAGGGTAAAGTGACTTGCTAAGGTCACAAAGATAGTACATTGGAGATGCAGAATTCAAAGTCATGTCTGCTTGATTTTCATTTCTGGGCTCTCTCCACAGACCCTGGTACACAAGAGATTTGCATCTTGGCCTTGGCTCTGTCTCTAACAGGCCATCAGCGTGACTTTGAGCTATACATTCTTTAGTGCTGGGTTCTTCTATTATGTGAGTCAATGAGTCATTTGGACTAGATAATTTCTGGGATCTCTTCAATGAGGTCCTTACCCTGTGGCCCAAAGGGGCAATGTGACCCAATAGAGGGGTCAAAACTGGGCCCATCGTAAGATGGGCAGATGTAATAATTACAGCAGGGGAATAATTCCAATTTTCTTTAGAAGAGCCTTTAACTCCAGAAAGAACAATAAGAGGCTCACGAAAGCCTGCATCAAGCACAAAATACCAGAGTAAGTAACACCTACTGAATTTATTTTTAAAAATCTGATTACTGGGCCCCATCTCAGACTAACTTAATTAGAATCAGAATTTCATGGTGAAAAGTTCATAGAAAACTTATTTTTCAATGTATTCCCTGAGTGATTATTTAGGCTCCAAACCACATTGTAAGAAAGAGTATGATATCTCCTACTATATATATATATATAGAAATTCTAAGCTATAAACAAGGTATTTTCCATTTAATCTGGGCCCTTGTAAAAACTTTGATATCAATTAGAACATTCTCTAACACCATATACAAAAATAAACTCAAAATGGATTAAAGACCTAAATGTAAGACCAGATATTATAAAACTCCTAGAGGAGAACATAGGTAGAACACTCTTTGACATAAATTGCTGCAATATTTTTTTGGATCTGACTCCTAGAGTAATGGAAATAAAAACAAAAATCAACAAATGGGACCTAATTAAACTTAAAACCTTTTGCACAGCAAAGGAAACCACAAACAAAACGAAAAGACAACCTAGACAACCTACGACTGGGAGAAAATATTTGCAAATGATGTTACCAACGAGGGATTAATTTCCAAAATATACAAACAGTGCATACAGCTTAATATAAAAAAATTTTTTTAAAAAGGGAAGAAGACCTAAATAGACATTTCTCCAAAGAAGACATACAGATGACCAACAGGCACAAGAAAAGATGCTCAACCTCTCTAATTATTAGAGAAATGAAAATGAAAACTACAACAAGGTATCACCTCACACCACTCAGAAGGCCATCATTAAAAAGTCTACAAATAATAAATGCTGGAGAGGGTGTGGAGAAATGGGAACCCTCCCAAACTGTTGATGGGAATGTAAACTAGTACAGTCACTATGGGGAACAGTATGGAGGCTCCTCAAAAAACTAAAAATAGAGCTACCATATGATCCAGCAATCCCACTCCTGGGCATATATCCAGAGGAAACTCTAATTCGAAAAGATACATGTACCCCCAACATTCATAGCAGCACTATTTACGATAGCCAAGACATGGAAGCAACCTAAGTGTCCACTGACAGATGAATGAATGAAGAAGAAATGTCATATGGTATCACTTATATGTGGAATTTAAATATATGATACAAATGAACTTGTTTACAAAACAGAAATAGACTCACAGACATAGAAAACAAGCTTATGGTTATCAAAGGGGATAGCGGGGGGTGAAGGGAGATAAATTAGGAGTTTGGGATTAACATATATATGCTACTATGTATAAAATAGGTAAACAACAAGGACCTACGATATAGCACAGGGAACCATATTCAAAAATATCTTGTAATAACATATAATGGAAAAGAATCTGAAAAAGAGTATATATATACATATACACACATACATATATACACATATATATATAACTTAATCACTTTGCTGTACACATGAAACTAACACAACATTACAAATTAACTATATTTCAATTAAAAATGGTTAAAAAACAAACAAAAGCCTCTGAGATCTGTCATATTAGGGTTAGGAGATGCTGCTCTTGTGCTGGAATGCAGGTTTATCACAAGTAATTACAGAGATGCTGGTGGTAGTTGACATTTATTTATCTTCCACACACTTTGTTTGTTTGTTTGCTTTTTAACATCTTTATTGGAGTATAACTGTTTTACAATAGTGTGTTAGTTTCTCCTTTACAACAAACTGAATCAGTTATACATATACATATGTTCCCATATCTCTTCCCTCTTGCGTCACCCTCCCTCCCATCCTCCCTATCCCATCCCTCTAGGTGGTCACAAAGCACAGAGGTGATCTCCCTGTGCTATGCGGCAGCTTCCCACTAGCTATCTAATTTACATTTGGTAGTGTATATATGTCCCTCCCACTCTCTCACTTCGTCACAGCTTACCCTTCCCCCTCCCCATATCCTCAAGTCCATGCTCTAGTAGGTCTGTGTTTTATTCCCATCCTACCCCTAGTCTCTTCATGACATTTTTTTAGCTAGATGTGGTAGAGGATGGGAAACTAATCCGGAGTTTTTATGGGTTCTCTCTCTCCTATGGCTCTCATTAAGTACAGAGCTATCTCTTCATTTGAGAATGCCCAAAAATGAATCTTAAAAAAATAAGTGAATAAAATTTTAAAAATATAGCCTCAGGTAAGATCAATTCTCCTTCTTATTCTCATATCAAAATTTCTAACAAATAAAATGCACCCCCCTCCAATTTTGTGCTGCAACCAGCATCACAGAGGCAAAAAATAATCTGAATGCATCGGATAAAATTTCTAATACTTTCCCCAATATATTTTCTTAGGCTTAACTCAGGGTAGGCACAGGAAAGGTGATGCTTCCATATATACCAGGAGCAGGAGTCAAGTTAAACAGGGACCTCCAGTTCATGGCCTGGTAAAAGCTGCCCCATTACTTCTGTCTGCAGAACCAGGACTGACCCAGGAGGTGAGAATAAAATAATTGGTTTGGATTCAATATTACTGCCATCTCTAGAATATCAGACCTTCTAGAGAAGAATTTGGGAGATACAGTGGTTAAGAACAGGGACTTTAGAATCAGACTGGTTAGAACTGATTCTCAGCTTGGCCAACTATTAGCTGGGTGACTACAGGCCAATGAGCCTGAGTTTCCTCCTCTATAAAATAGAAAAAAATAACAGCAAATGTTTGATAGAGTCTTTATAAATTGTAATGTAATTTAGATTATTTTAATAGGAAAAGTAAGTGGTGGACAACCCTTATTAATACGTTTAGTTGCAATGAAGGAAGATAGTGACACCTCTATGAGTTTCATCTCTCATGAAACCTTCATGAGGTGCATCTCTTTTTTATAGGATAGGTGTCTCAGACCAAAGGTTTCAACAAAGCAGTGATGGCACCCTCATACAATTACAGAATATCCTAATCTGAATAAGTATTTCTTTTCTTTTCAAAAATACATCCAATAAAGTATAGTCACTGATATGACAAATTCCCTTAATGTGATTGGGCACTAAATGCATGACCCAAGGCTTACATATACAGAGCATGCAATTTACATCAACCCTGTATTAAGGCATACTAATCCAAGACAAAAGAAGATACATCCTTGACATTAACTCATTTAATTTGTATCATAAACCTCTATTGGGTAGACATCATTATCCATTTTTACAGGTGAGAAAATGAGGTTTAGATAGGTAAATTCCCCAGTCATTTTGCTAGTAGGTATCAAATTGAAATTTGAACATATAGTTTTCTAACTATCATGATATACTTTACTTAATCAACATAAGCACACATACATACCTCCAATGTGAAGCAGTTGAAAGGAAAAGAAAGCAAACAGCTATCAAGTGCAATCTACAGAGGATAGATAAGGAGGTGACTTTTGAATCTTTGGCAGTGCTAAATGTGAAGTCTTTCTCTTCTCATTGCCACTAGAACACAAAGAAGAGGAAGTTCTTTAATGATGAATGCAGGTGCCTGCTGAGCTCTGGGTACTGTCTGACATTGGCCTATCTGCTCCCTTGATCTAGGAGGGCTGGGCATGATGAAGAGCCCATCATGTAATGACATCTTGGTCAAGTAAGCACATAGCATTTCACCACTGTCAAATACTCACTGGAGGTATGAGTTTGCTTGTGGGAAAAACAATTGGCTTCCCTTGACAGTGAGGAGCAGAAATTAGACAGATTATCATGAAGGGATTCGAGAGGATTAGTGTCTTTAAACAGTCCACAGTGCACACAAATGCACATACTCCTCAGCCTCTCTTAACTGAGATTTTGTGTTGATCTGTGGCCTAGAGCCTGGTCTCTTGATCCCCTAATGCCCTGCTTGACATGTTTTGCTTACTGGCATTTTTATATGTAATATTTGCCGAGTTAGTACATTCTGATAGCTAGAGAAAAAATACAGCAAAAGGACTTGCCTCTATATCTTTTATTTACTCAGTTTATGTTTTTCTTCCACAGTTTAAATACCACCATTACTTTCTCTGTACACTTCTGAAGTTTCTTTATGCAAATGCAAACATATATGAATAGCTTTCTTTTCCTTTTCCATAAAAGGTAACATGCTACATAACATTCTACACTTTATTCTTTTATTTGACTATATAAATTAGCAAATTTTTTTTCAGTACATGGAGAGTTGTTTTTAACAACATATTTTAAAAAATGTTTACTGTAATATTTTGATGAACCATAATTTATTCAACAAGATCTTATTGATGAAAACATAGACTATTTTCAGTCTTTTGGGCTTACAAGCAACACTGCAGTTAATAATCTTGCACATATGTCATTTAGGTAGGAAAATACTATATGTAGATTTGCTGAGTAAAGAATAGATGCATCTGCATATTTTCAGAAGTGGAAGAAGAATAAAAATTTAAAAATCAAGGCATCCACAAGAGGTCATCTGGACAGAACCTACTACCTATCATAAATATTCTCCATTGTTTAGAGGAAAAAAATGTTTATGGTTCTTTCCTTAGAAAGGGAGACATCTTGATTCTTAGAAAACTGTCTACTCAGAACTTCACTAATTCCCCACTCACTCAGACTATTTCAAATGTCTGCTACAGACTCAGGTCTGGAATTCAAGGCCATTTACTAACAGAGTTGACGTTTTCACTGCTCTTCTATACAAACACATGCTCTGTGTAAAACATGGGTGTTAGACTGCATGACCCCTCAAGTCCCTTTTTGAGCTAAATTCTTCTAGTTAGTGATATTATGGGCCAAAATTGTATCAATTTTATGCATCAAAGTTGTGATATTAAATGATTGTCCTAGAGCTCCAGATTATGAACATTAGCTCTTTCCCTTGATACAAGTCATTCTATTTTTCTCATCCTTTCTCTTCAATAATTCATGTATTCTGACAGTTGTTGAGCAATTAATTTATTCACAAAGGTTCCAATTATGGTCAAGAATGAATCAGGTTTCTGTATGTCTTCACTTGAGTTAGGCACCCCAAACTGGTCCCATAGTCTCTGGATTTTATGGAATTCAGACTTTTTTTTATCAAAAAATTACTATAAAGTTGACCCATAATATGTTTAAATGTTATTTCTCTTCTTTTACTGTGAATGCACAGTCTGACCTATTCTGTGAATTTCCAGAAGCTAAATCAGGAACACAGTCCTCAGACAATAGAACTTTGAGCATAATAACATAGTCAATTCAAAAAGGGATTTTCCTCAATTATCTTCTATTGTGTTTTTTTGGTGATGGTTTATTTTGGTTAAATTACATTTTTCTTATTTCTTTGCCCTTAATCAGAAAATAATGCCCCATCCATGGTTAATTAAATTCCATTATATATTATACCAAAAATAAAAAGGGAAAAGTAAATCTTACCCATGTCATAGTTTTTTTTCCTTTTATTTGTGTATATTTAAAATTTTATATATAGGTTTGTCGGCTCTTACTAGCTTGCTCTTTAGTTCAAGACCATTACTATATATTACTAGAATTATGATATATTTACCACATCTAGTGTTCTTTATTTTCAGAAGAACTGAGTTATTTCCTAGTATTGTGACTTTTCATCTTGAGGGGAAATTTCTTTAAAACTTCTGTACTTCAGATATTCTGAATAAAAATTGCCATAAGAATATCTTTATTTCATTTTTGCCAGATATACAAATCTGAGATGACAATACAGGATGTCCCCTACATACAAACAAGTTCCATTCCTAGAGTGTGTTCGTAAGTCCAATTTGTTCATAAGTTGAACAAAGTTAGCCTAGGTACCCAACTAATATAAATGGCTATATAGTACTGTACTGTAATAGGTTTAAAATACTTTTCACACAAATAATACATAAAAAAACAAAAAATAAAACATTTCTAATCTTACAGTATAGTACCTTGAAAAGTACAGTAGTACAGTACAACAGCTGGCACACAGGGGCTGGCATCGAGTGAACAGGCAAGAAGAGTTACTGACTGGAGGAGGGAGAAGAGGTGGGAGATGGTAGAGCTGAAGGATCATCAGCAATAGGAGATGGAAGGCAAGCTGCAATTTCACTCACGACTGACATTGATGGCACAGGTCTGGTTCCTTGCTGGATTCAGTTCTATCTACCCTCTTGAAAAAATGACCCATGGACGTCTGGATAGTAGCTCTTTTTTTGCTCATCATAGATGACACGGTAGCACTGGATTGCATTCTGAATGCCTGCTTGCAACCTTTGTGTTCTGTTCTATATTCGGGTCCTGGGCCTCCAAAACTAACAGTGCCTCCTCAAATAAATAAAACCCCCTTGCCATTTCCCGCATTGTAAATCTCTTCAGTCCTTCAGTTACTTATTCTTCCTCTTTCTTCATCCTTTCTCTGGGCCTCCAATTTCTTGCACTTCTTAGCAGTACCACCTACATCACTGCTGCTTTTTCACTTGCTTCCGGACATCCTGGGCTTGAAATGAAGACACTGTACTACTGTATACAGTACTGTATAGTAAGGTACACAAAAGCACAACCACTTGTAGAGGATGCATGCATGTGACAATGTACACCAGACACGTGAACTGACTTATGTGATTGGACATGTGAACACACGTTCACATCTTTGGAAGTTTGCAACTTGAAGTTTCTTATGTAGGGGACTTACTGTATATGCTCCCTGCAACACAAGTTAAAAAGTGGCTGTTCCGGGCTTTGCTGGCGGCGCAGTTGTTGAGAATCCGCCTGCCGATGCAGGGGACACGGGTTCGTGGCCCGGTCCGGGAAGATC
>NC_041233.1:63757439-63780749 GCF_002837175.3 Physeter macrocephalus
CCGAGTACCACAAAAAAAAAAAAAAAAAAAAAAAAAAAAAAAAAAAAAAGTGGCTGTTCCATTGCTGCCTGACTTCCATAGTTTCTAGTGAAAGGTCAGGAGCTTGTGTATGTAGTGGGTCATTTTTATCTGGCTGATTTCAAGACTTTTTGTTTGTGTTTGTTTTTTAGCAGATTAACTATTATGTTTGAGTTCCACTAAGCATTTAAAAATTTTAAATTTATATTTCTCCAATTTGAGATTTTCACCCATTATTTCTTCAAGTATATTCTTTCTCTCATTTCTCTCTCTCTGGGATTCAAGTCACATACATGTTATACAATTACATATTTTCTTCAGGGACCATGAGTCTGAATTTTTTGATATTTTTATTTCCTTTAATGTTCTTCTGAATGTATAACTTCTGTTGATCTGTGTTCCTAAATTTTTTTTTTTTTTTTTTGTGGTATGCGGGCCTCCCTCTGTTGTGGCCTCTCCCGTTGCGGAGCACAGGCTCCGGACGCACAGGCTCAGCGGCCATGGCTCATGGGCCCAGCCGCTCCGTGGCATGTGGGATCCTCCCAGACCGGGGCGCGAACCCGGTTCCCCTGCATTGGCAGGCGGACGCGCAACCACTGCACCACCAGGGAAGCCCTGTGTTCCTAAATTTTGACTCTTTCCTTTTGTTATGTCCTTTCTGAAATTAACTTCATCCTGTATGTTTTTAATTTTATATTTAAAACTGTTTTCAATTTATTTTATTTTATCTTTTTATACAGTTTCTATTTGCTGATTTTCCTTCCTTTTCATCTATCGCAAAAATTTTTTTTTAATTTCACTAAGCATTTTTATAATGACCTTTTATAAAACCTTTCTTGGCTAATTCCAACATCTCAGTCATCTCAGAGTCACAATCTGCTGATTGTCTTTTTTTTTGAAAATGGGGTAGTACAGTTTTCTCTTTATATGTAGAATATTTTTGTATTGTATTATAAACATTTTGAATTTTTTCATGTGTTTATTATTTTATATGACTTTTAACAGTGTGTGAGAGTGTATAATAGGCAATAAACTGGTCAGACTGATCCTCAAATTGTCTCCTGTGCAGCTCAAGTCTCAAATTAATTCTTTTAGCCTTAGCTGGGCTGTTTGCTACATATTTACATGTTTCTGGATCAGAAATTTAGACCGTAATTTTTGTTCTTTCTCTCATATCTTTGACGCTCTTATCTCCGGGATTCCCCCCGCACTTTCCATTGCCTATGAGCTAAAGTACTCCAAGCTTTTTCTCTGCTTTTTCAGGGAAGAAAAACCTTACTATCTGTTTTTTGTTGCTTGTTTTCAATTAGAGATTTAGCTGTTCTCCATTGCACCAATTGTGACCCACCCTTAGGTTAAAAGACAAAAAATTTAGAAACTCAACACATGCTGACATTTTTATTCAAGTGTTACCCTCCTTTTTAATGTGCCTTGTGGGTTCATTTCCTTGTGTGTCTAGTTTTTTTTTTTTGTAAACAGAGTTTACAGTTGTTATCTTCAGGAGCAACAGTTGAGTAGGAGCTTACTCAACCACACCAGAAAATAAGTTCTCAATTTCCTTCCTGTCATTCATAACAAAACTTAGAAAGGAGATAAATGCCCATTTAGAGCTAGTTAACTGTTATGCAGCTATACCATAGAATTCTATACCTTTCTTTTTTGATAACAATTTTTATGTATATTGTGTAGAGTTATCTCTAAGATACATATAGTTTTAATATCTTTATTGGAGTATAATTGCTTTATGATGTTGTGTTAGTTTCTGCTGTATAACAAAGTGAAGCAGCTATATGCATACGTATATCCCCATATTCCCTCCCTCTTGTGTCTCCCTCCCACCCTCCTTATCCCACCCCTCTAGGTGGTCGCAAAGCACCGAGCTGATATCCCTGTGCTATGCAGCTGCTTCCCACTAGCTATCTATTTTACATTTGGTAGTGTATATATGTCAATGTTACTCTCTTACTTTGTCCCATTAACTGAAAAAATACAATCAATATGCATGTCTCTGAAACTGGGAGGAAAAGAATGTCTGCTGAAGGATATAAAAGGAACTAATATGAATAGTTTCCTCTAGGGAAGAAAACTGGATAGCTGGACTGGAGGTAAGTAGTGAGAGGCAGAATTTTGCTTTATAACATTCGTACCTATCAAATCTTGAACACAGAAATGAATTATCTTTTCAAATGTAAACATAACTGCATTTAATTAAATATAATTTCAAACATTAAATTTAATATGAATCATTGTTTCCTTTTATTACCATTTTAGGACTATGCCTGTCTCAGTGGATCCTAGGAAAAAGTCTCAAGAGATACTGAATTGCAAGGTCAGAGAATTCTTGTGGGATTTTCAGCCAGTCTAGACAGAAAGGAAGAAAATTGTGGAGAGAAGACAATAGGTAGTAATGCCCTTGGTGAGCTCACAGTGGGGAACTTCTCTTCTATAACTGGAAGACAACAGAAAGTTACTCTATAGCCACACCCCCTTTTAATCATACCTCATGTCAAATAAGAAATAATGAAGATAAAAGGAGTGTGAAAATTCATTTAAATTATGCTTTTAAAAAACAATTGGGTTCTCTTTTATTCCATTTACATCAATGTCTTCTCACTAATAGATTTTTAAGGTACTTTTTCTTTAATGCTTTAATCTTTGTCAATACAAGTGAACAGAAATGGACTTGTGTGAAGATTAAAACAAAAATTAAAAGTGAAAAGAAATTGTATTCTGTCAGGTCTAAAAAAGAAACAAATAATACACTTGTCTATCTTATTTGTGCCAGAAAATTGACATAATTCAGATCTCAGAAGACTTAAAGGGTGATCTCCTAATTTCACTTCTGCTGGGAGATTTCCTTAAACTCTTTCATTTCCATTTCCCATGAAATAATTGATTTCTCACATGTATTGAAGTTTTAAAAGTTACAAAGGACTATATCAAGATTAAATTAATTATTTCAGTGATGAAGAACATAGTTGCAAATTTACTTTACTTTCACTACTCCTGACTTGGATCAAAGCAAGAGAGTCATTTGAAAGGAAAAAACTTATCTTCACCTAAACATTCTTAAAGGGAAGTGGGAATGCTGTTACTTTATCTCATACAAAATTGCAACTGCCTCACTATAGAGATGTGTTTGAGTTTAAATACTTGCCTCACAAAATGCCAATTATTAGGAAGAGGAAAAAGTGAGGGACTTGAACATTCAGAGCAGCTAAAAAATCACTTTTAAAATAAAAATAGGTAAAATGGTTGAGAACTCATCATAAACTGAGCTGTGGGTTTCACATAGATAATTTTATGAAATATTCCATTTTTGAAACATTATTTTATCCCTAAGAAAAACTTTGTTTTTACAGCCTGAACACCCTGAAAATCCTTGGCCTCATTAAACTGTCTTAAGTAGACATACTAAAAAAAATCCTCTAAGTTGTCAAACCTCAGTTAATTTCCAACAATGACAGAAGCCCTTCATTCCCTCTCTAGTGTGGAAAAGAGAAGAATCATCACTATGCTCCATCTGGGATCCAGTTTGTAAGTGCCTGCCTGCCCTCTGGGAGAGTCCACACTTCAAACAAGCATATAAAGCATATCTGATGAAAGCAACTACTACAGCATCTGGGGGGAGAAGAAAAGGTGATACATTGGGATTTGTTCCCCAAGTTCTCAAAGTGACAAGTAGATCTCACTAGCTATTGACTTGTATCATCCTTAAGAACAGCTGCCAAGCCATTCAAGCAAGATACTATACTGACTCCTAAGGGTCACATGCAGTTAACCAAATCTATTTGTAGGAAGTGTCCACATGTTGAGTGCCAGTTGCACCTGCTGCCCTACTGTTGTTCCCAAGTTCTCTTTCTTATAGTTTTGCACCTCCAGAGATCAACCCATTGGTTTTGATGATCTTACTGGGCTTCTTTATCTTTTGCTATTTTCATAACTCTTAGATGGGATCAGAGGCTTCCAAATGATAGACTCCCTCCTATTGAATGAGTCATGAAATCAAAGAGTAAAGGAGACTGAATCAAGATGAGAAACTGAATCTAAGGGTCTCACTCATCTCTCCAAAACTCACATGGCATTTCAGAAAAAAGCCACTAAAAATGCTGAAAAATAACTTCCATTTCTAGACCAGAAAATAAGAATTGTGAAAGATAATAACAAAAGAAATCAGAAACGGAACTGAGGAAACTGTGCAAAGGAAGATTTCCCTGGAAGTGATCAAAGGACCAAGAATCACAAAACACTGAGGACAGTGAATACCATGAAAGAGTGGAACTTAATAAATTGGAAACAAAATGATTCTCTCCAAAATACTACAGAGAACAAATTGTCAGACATTAGAATAAATAAAATCAATACCATAAAAATAGGATATTGATTGCATCCATTAACTAAGATGAGACCTTAGAGCATACATTTTTAATGATCATAAGTAAGAAATTAGGGAATTAATCAATAAAAGACATAAACATTTAAAACAATAATAAACCAAAGTCCAAGATAAGATTGGTTGGTATTCAAAATTTGTGTGTTTGTGGTAGGCTGCAAATTGGTCTTAGAGTTGCTAAAAAGACAAAGCAGAGAGTAAAATATGATTAGTTACAAATGTATAGAGTTTACAACATAATAAAACAACTGATAAGGAGAAATAGCAGGAGTTCTCATAACAGAAGCTGAGAGAAAACTCTTCAATGGTTTTCATAAAAATAATATGTTCATTGACATCCCTGTAATAAATATAATAAGTGTATTCATAGGAAAGTTGGTTAGCACATCCTTCAGGCCAACACTATTATTATTTTTAAAGTATTTATCTTCCCTCTCCTCTAATTTCCAGGTGGCTTGTGATTCTTGATTTTATGACAGTTGTTTAGAGCGAGATCCCAGTGGCTTTTCTGGGAAGGTACAGTATAACTACACTTAAAAGCCTCATTGGCTCTGAGGTCAGCACATCTAACCCTCCTTTGCCTCAGGCTTCCTGTAGGACTAGTGTGATCCCTTTAACTGTCACCATGGATTGCTGATCTGAGATGATGCCTCCAAAAAATTAACCAGGAGAATGAGAGAGAGAGAGAGAGAGTGAAACAGTATTCCAGCAAATGAATCCCCATGGCCTCTTACCTAGAATTATTTAGACAATAGAAGGAGTTGTTTTTAATGTTGTGATAATATAATAAAATGTAACAACTTCTATGACAAAAAATTGCTATCAACATATACACACTTTATTTACAAATGAGAGGAAAATCAGGAAAAGAAAAAGCACAAAACTGATTGGTTTTGTTTGAATGCTGAAAGCTTTTATAAAAAGCAAAATTAAACCATGATAACTTGATCTCATTGCTAGGGAGAGTCTGGAGAACAGACAAAAAAAGAGTAAAAGATATAGGTAAATTTGTATTGTTAGTTTTAATCTCAAAAGCTATTTTACAGCTTCCTCAGTTTCTCCCTCTGCTTCGACCCCCAAATCCCTGTTGATAAGAAGATATTTCAAAATTCTGTGTTCTCTTAATCACTACATGTGGGCTTAGCTCTAATTCATGTGTCTACCACACAACAAAAAAGACTGATACCAGATTTATGGCACCAAGATTCATCCCAGAGCCCATGATTTGGTGTGCTTGGAAAGTGCTGGAAGATATTCTGCCCTGGGGAGGAATGTCTCAGAACATGGGCAGGGCATCACCTGAAGGCAGGAAGTCCAATAATTCCAGCTCAGAGAGGATAGTAGAGTAGGGGCTGCTTGTTACTCCTCCATACAGCAAACACCAAGACCAGAATAACCATGCAAAGGTATTAAAGGGGAAAAAATGGGGAAAAGGGGAGGGAGCCAGGGAAGCCTGGGGCTGTAATTCTGCCCCAAGTGAAGGAGAGAGAAGTTTGCGTGGAAGTGGCCTGGAGAGTCCCAGGAATGCCTAAGGCCAGCTGAGAATCCTTGAGCCAACGTTCAGCAGTCAGAGGAGTCCTGTGCATCACAGAAGTGAGTCTGCCCTAGTATATCTGCTGTGTTCTGTCAACTATGTTCCCTGTAGTGAGAAGTCTTCAGGGAGCATTCTTATGACTGATATAGGGTGAAACATTTCTTTCAATTAGATGTTTTAAGCTAATGGAACAACATCAGTCAAACTTGCCTAACACTCATCTAGCAAGTTGGATTCATTATTGGGCTGTACAGAGAGATTATATATAATCTGTATTTTAAGATGGTGAAACAGAGGCTTAAAAAGGTTCCAAATTCAATTTCACCCAGCTAGGAAGTGAGCAGGTTGGGCAGGGCAGCCCAAATCTGGAAGCTGTTTCTCTAACCACTGTACCTAAAAAATGCCCACCCCTACTTGTTGGGACACCATCTTCAGGGGATAGAGCAAAGAACCAGCCCACAGATTCAAATTCAGAATTATCCCTATTACTATCCAATATTTCAAATCAGGACATATTTTATATCTTAAGTATAAGTAAAGACTGTGTGTGATTCATGAATGGCAGAAACTGTTTTTGCTTTTACTACTAGAGCATTTTGGAGTGTGGGGGAAAGTACTGCTGTCTTAGGTACTGGAATTCAGTTAGGAACTCAAGGCAAAAACAAAGGTTCCAGCTCCATCATATGAGATTGTTATTTTCTATTTATCAGGAGATGTACGACCAAGGGAAGGGGTGTGGGCAGGAGTAGACAATACCAACAACTTTTAAATCATGAGTTATAACAAAATATGTTTTAAATTCTGTTTATAATATCTATTTTGAAATACACCAGGAAATATTTAACTGTTGAACTAAACATTTATGCTACAATAATAAGCTACAATCACATTTCCTCCAATGTACTATTCCCAGAAGTAGGAACTTTTATTTGATTTTACTATGGGCTGTTTTTTGCTACATTCAAACAAATCTTGGTTCAATAAATTATTTAGTAAGCCCTGGATAACCAATCTAGTATCTCTGCACACGAAGCAACTGTGATTTAAGTAAATGTATTTTTGATAAATGAGCTCTGCCTGAATGATTTATCAACTTAATGTGGAATTGCCCTACAATTGTATATTATTAGGTTTGGTTTGTATCTGAACATTTTATTGTAAGCTGAGAAAATGAGGCAAAAGTATAAGCTATTTCCAGTTGGAGGTTAGGAAAGAATTAGATTTGTGTAAGTTGACAGTGTGTGGCTCAAACAACAGAAGATAAAGTAAAAGGAGTAAATACACAGAAAGTTTATTTAAATCTGATTTTATGGAAATGATCCATGCATGCTGAATAAAGGGGGAAAACACCATTAGATTTGCCTGAGCTTGCTAACTAAATGTGTCTCTCATATCAGAAACTTTTTTCTAAGGGGACAAAGTCTGCTTCTATTTAGTCAGCTCAGCACTAAGCAGAGATAAAAAATGGAAAGACCTTTAGTATAGTTTAAATGGGTAGAAAAAGCTACAGCTAAGAAGCATACTAAGCATATTTCCACAGTCACCTTCAGGAAGACGCAAGTGCAGGAGTTTATAAGCTTTAAGATGCCTTATTGGCTCATATGTCTCTGTGGCACATGAAATGATGGGGTGAATTATAATGACTCATAACCATATCAGAACTTCATCAACATAGACTGTGACATAATTTTAGCTTACGTCAAAGATAAACACACTCAAACATTAGTTAAAGTGGTGAAACAGATTTTATTCAGTAACTGACCATAGGGGAAAGAGCTGGGCTCCACTAGATTTGTGCACGGGTGACTGAGCCTTTTAAAGGGAGAATGAAGGACGGGGGTGGGAGTAACCAGGGGCTCAAGTAGAGTCAGTTAATTGAGGAATTACAAAGGGTTGTTTCATGTAAATGTGATTCTGCTAGCTGGCAATTATCGAAGTTAGGATCCGGTCCTCCCACAGTGACTGGACGTAGAGGTTCTATCCTTCCTGATGATTATATTTCAAAGGGAGGACTTTCAAGTACTTGAGGAAGACATTCCTGAGGTGTAGGAGATACATGTATTGATATATCTCAGAGAAGTGGAAGTAGTATTCATAATTGTAAGCTCTCTTTAGTAAATGTTCTAAGAAAGGGAGATCAAGGACCTACTGTCAGGCTTGGCTAGAACAAACAGTAAATTCTCCTGGCTGCATTGAGCTTTCTCAGGCAGGCATGCCTGCGGTCATCCTAGGGACGTAACCTTATTCTGCCAGGAGCCATGGTAGAGCTTGGTCATCTCTTGGTGCAGAACTTTGGAGAGAGATATTATATGGCAAGCGTTCTGCACTTCACACCTAGCTAAGAAAGTAACATGCACAGGCCTCTTAAGGCAGCATGCCAAGATTAGTTTGGAATCCTAAATACATAACAATGCAACCTATAAGATACATAATTATGTATTGAAAATATTATTTGGGCTTGACACAATGCCAGTCAAATGGGTTACAGTGGTAAATGATACAGAACTATTTCATGCACATGTCAAATTTTAATCTAGTGGGTGAAACTAGCACTAAAGCAAGAGTGGCACATATAATTAACATATATTGTGCTTCCAAAAATAGAGATACCCGGAATACATAAGACCCTCTATATTTTTTGCCAAAAATTGAATGTGAATCTGAGAAGCCTCTAAAACTAAATATAATATAGAAGAAAAGAAGAACATGTTAAACAACACCATAGGCATGCATTCAGTAAGATTCAGACTACAGGAGACTTTACAAAACAAATAAGCTAGATTTCTTTAAAAAATTAATAAAAATACTATAGGGAATCAGTATGTTAAAAGATAGCATCTATGGACCTTGATCCTAATGAAAACAAGAGAGAGACAAACTACATTTGTGATTCTACTAAGAAAATACTGAATATTGTTAATAATTTTAGATTTGAAAATGACTAATTTTTTAAAGAGACATAAATTAGAGATACATACTGATGTGTATGTCAATGAAATAATATATCTTGAATTTGTTTCAGAATAGTCTGGGGTTCAGGGTTAAATGTGAGTCTAAGTGAATTAAGATTGACAAGTGGACAATTGTTGATGTTGGGTGATGGGTATATTTGAGTTAATTAAGCAAGTCTCTTTTGGAACTAAGAAGCTTAGTTCTACCATAGATGGGAAACAGAATATATAAGAGAGGGACTTGCAAGAAGAAGCTGGATATATAACCTTCTTGAGGATTTGGGGCATACTCTTATAATAAATGGAAAATCATGAAAATTTTTAAGCAAGGAAGTGACAAAATTAGGTTTTGATTTGTGAAAGAACAACCAATCTCTTAAGAGATTGAAGGAAGGCAAGAATGAAGAGGCTTCTGCAACACTCAGGTGAGTGATAATAGTGACAGAAATACAGATATAGTAAAGTGAATAGGGTCAAGAAACTAAGATGATAAAATCATCAGTAATTGGCAGTGCACTAGATAGAGAGAACTGTAAAGAAAGATAGCAAGGAAACCTCTATGATTTTAATTCACACAATTTAATGTTGATATCATTCACCAGACTATTGCAGAGCATATATTTAAGGGGTAATACTCATAAGGTCTGTTCTAGACTTAGAAAATTTGAGGTGCTTTGTAGCATACAAGCCAAAAAGAAAAGTAAAAGGTTTTCTACAACAATCTATAACTTTAAAAAAAGGGATCTAGGTTGGAAATATAAATTTAAGAGTCCCAAGAAGATAACAGAGAAAAACTAATGAATACAAAGAGGGCCTTGGTGTAAGTCCTGAGAAATATCAGTCCTTAAGGTCCAGGTAGAGAAGTTTGCGTCTAGGTCACTGAAGTCATTCAATATTCATTGTGCAACAAATATAAGCTGGGTAACATAAAAACCATAAGTTGAAATACAAAAAGAAAAATAATGAAAAAATGAAAAAAGTGTAAGATGAATGAAAAGACACATCAATGTAGAGTCTACTGACATTAAATAGATATTCAAAGGATATTATTAATAGTTTGGTGCCAATAAAGTTGACATTCTATGAAGTGGTCAAATTTCTTAAACAAAATTTGAGAAAAATACCAAATAAATAATTTTTAATGGAATAACTCTATGCCTGTTAAAGAAATTAAATTCATAATTTAAAAAACTTAAAAGCAAATCAGGAACAGAAACAGTAACAACAAACAAAAAAATTCCTAGCCAAGCTGGATTCACAGGAAAACATTAACCAATATTTTTAAAAGAAATAATACCAATTTTACACTTACTCTTTCTAGAATAGAGTAAGAACACTTCCCACTTCTTATGAGGCCAGATACTACTGATTTCAAAATCTGGCAATGTTATGAGAATAGAAATTTAAGGCCAGTATCTCCCATAAATACACATGCAAAAATGCTAAATTGAATAATACCAATCAATAATAGTCATACTGTATTATGATCATTTTTATTCTCGATATTTAAGATCATTTTCCAATTAGAAAAATCAATCCATTTAATTAACTACATTAACAAAATTAAGGATAAAGTGTATAATAATTACAAAAAATACAAAAAATTATGTGGTGAAATTCAATACTCACTTTATGAAAATGCTTGATGTACATAGAGGAAACTTCCTCTATATTATGAAGGAAACTACAAAGAATCTACAAGAAGCATCATATCTAATGGTAAAATATTGAGTACCTCCTCTGAGACTGAAAGCAGTATAAGGATATAAAAGGCATAGAGATTCTGTAAAATGTCAGTTTTGTTCACCACTGTACATCTGAAACATAGAACTGTGCCTGGCATATAGTAGATTTTCAATATTTAATTAATGTTCACGCTTCACTTTTCTTGGCCTTGGGGACATATAAAAAGAAAATATGGCAAAGACTTTTTTCTCCATCGAAACACCAAATGGAATCTTAGAAACTGTTTAAGTTGCTCCAAACTTTATTTCACATATAAGATTAAACCCAAAGGATTACAATAAAGAATGAAGAGAAATTCCATGGGGGGCGGGGGAAGTGAAAGTAACTCTAAAATGTAGACCTTTCATATTCCGTAATGATTGTAGCTGCGTATACATATTTTTAAATAGTTGAAAAGCCCCATAGCAGAGACAGAGAACAAAATTTTATCAGAAAATAATTTTCCAAAGACAGTAGGCACCAATTTTCTAGCAACCAGAAAAGAGGTACAGAATTATTTCCATAACTGCTATTAAACTACTCCAGCATAATACTGCTAACAAAAGACAAGTATATGATAGGAGAGATGGCGTCTCCTACAATTTATTTCACTAAGACATTGACTTAACACTTCTCTCATGTGATATAGGAGAGACCAGAGTACAGTTTGCAGTGATGGTTGCTAGACCTCCAGAGAAAAAATAACTTTCTGTGACTGGTAATTACTCCAGCCTTCCTTGGGAAAAATCCTGAGTTTAATTTCATTTTTTAGCATTATATATGTGATCCAAAACATATTTATGAGAGCTAGTTGGCATTTCCATGTTTTTGATTTGGGGGAATTATTTTTATTGCTAAACATTTTATTGTTGTTGTTTTTCACATTAATTTTGGCAATTAAATATAGGACGTTTTGATTTTCAGTTCCCAGTCTGCCTTAAAGCAGGAAACCTAGAGGCTGCTATTCCCATGTTTTTCCCTTCAAGGAAGATAACTGCACAAAGAAAAAGTGTGAAAATGAGTGGTTAATGACTGTAGAGACCAGACATTCCACATAGCCTGGCTGGTCACCTGTGCCCACCAGGTCCAGACTAAAGAATCTCCCTACTGTGGTGGCTTGGAGCTATCATAGAGTTAACTGCCATGGCCTCCTTCTTGCTCACTGTAATTAATTCTCCACTCAACAGCCAGAGTGAGTTAAAAAAAATAACTCAATTTCATTTGCAATAGCCAAAATCTGGAAAAAGACCAGGGGTCCTTCAATGGGTGAATGGTTAAACACATGTACATCTACACTATGGAATACTATTCAGCAATAAAAAGGAATAGATTATTGATAAATGCAACAGCCTGGATGAATCTCTAGAGAATTATGCTGAGTGAAAAACGCTAATGTAACCAAAATGTCATCTTCTGTAGGATTCCATTTGTATAGCATTCTTGAAATGATGAAATAAAAGAAATGGAGAACAGATTAGTGGTCGCTAGATTTTAAGGAGAGGGTGATGTCCTGTACTCTGTGTCAAAGTCAATATCCCTGTTGTGACATTGTGGTATGGTTTTGCAACCTTTGGCAAAATTGGGTAAAGTAAGCTTGGGGTTTCTCTGTATTATTTCTTACAAATGCATGTGAATCTTTGCCTCAAAATAAAAAAGATTAACAAATAAAATAGTACATTTAAACTTAAATGTAAAAGAAAAGCATGGGATCAGGTATAGAAAAGGCAAAACTATAAAAATATCAACTAAAAATCCTGAGTTCACTTAAGCACACAGGGTTTTATGTGTATATTCGATTAAAAGCCTTTCCTACAGAAATAAAAATATTTGGGAGCATAATTTTCAGCTACACGTCACGTAAAGGATGCTGCTTCTCAGAAGCTTGTATCTTGTGGTTTCAGAGGAATGGAAGTTCATGTAGAAGCTAGAAAACTTTAACTTCCTTGCATGACTTTATGAGCACCTTGAATACTACAGTGTTACCAAATGTGTGATTTAAAAATGTAGCATATAAGGTGGGGAAAGGTTCTAATATTTTCTTAGCAAAATTGGAAAATAAGTGGCAATATAATCAATTAGTACAAATTCCAATCAACACCATCATTTAAATGAGTTTAATAAGAACTCCATTCAAGTTTGAAATGTTTCATCTTTGAGTTACTTGTGAATGTCACTGAACTACAGCAAAAGAGTGCTGGCTGTGGGGACTGGGATTCCTCGAGTACCATTGCCATATAGGTTGTGATCTCTTTTGGATTGGTGACAGTCGGGCATCTTAAAATTACCACCTGGGACGATATAAGCTTTTCTGGGGGAAAACTACCTTGTGATTTGCAAGTCATGTGGCTGCTCTTCAACTCTCAGAAATCTTCAGTTATGGCAACTTTAGAGCCAGACATTTTACCTCAGCGTAACTTTGTTACCTTTAATACTGTCTTAGTTGTGTATACTTGGGCTACTTTTTCATTCTCTCAGTGTCTCAAGTACCTCATCTATAAATTGGAGATAATAGTAGCACTTACTTTATGGGGATGTTGTGAATAAGAAATAAGGCAAAACATGTAAAGCTGGTAACATGAGCTTACAACAGAGCTTTGACTAATAGAAAGTGAAATGTAAATGTTAATGTTCTCTGTCATGAACATCACTGATCATTCACCTTGGTTTCTGATCTACCTAGGATTGAATTTTCTATAGGAGGAGATGTCTCAGGAAATTGCCCTGACTTGGTCTTTCCAAGTTTAAGGAATCTGATCTCCAGATTCCTGATTTATGGTTTCTGTTGGATAAAGAAACTTCCCTAGAAGGAAAATTATTGGAAAGCATATCTAAGAGATGCAAGAGACAAAGTCTGATGACATTATCTGAACTACTGGACCTAGGTAGGCCTTAAGTTAAATCCACCTCTTGACAAATCTAGAAATGTGCCTTCTATTTCTAGACCTAAATCCAATCAATCAGCCACACAATTGTGTCAATTGTACCTCTGAAACGTCTCTTGACTCTATTGTGTCTGCTCTCTCTTCTCAATTCCACTTAGTTCAGACTCCCTTCACTTCTCACCTACTTATTTCAATAGTCTTAAACTTCCAGTTTTTTCTCCCTGTCCCAACCCCATCCTCCACACTCTTCTCAATTATCCTTCTATATCACAAAAATGATCAAGTGCCCATTGCAGTGATTTTTTTTTTTAAAGGCTGAGCCTTTTATTTGAGCTATGGAGGGAGCAGATTCACTTTTACTGCTGGATATGCATCCAAGAGAATATAGCCTTAGGTATGCCTGACAGCCAACTTGTGACCAAGAAGGGGAGTATTCCAGATAGAGCTAACCTGGAAAAGATGTTAACTGAGTTAATGCTGGAAAGTGGAGAGAGAAAAAAAAAAAAACAGACCCAGAAAACATCTGTGGATCGCTTGTATCCAGCTGTGCCCAAACTCATCTCAAAGAGTATGAAAGAGGTGGGCTGATAAGGACATCTGGATTCTGATTTTTAAAAGTATACACGTAACTTTCATATAAGTGTGCTACAGATGACCCTTTAGAAAACGTTGACAGGCTCTGCCTCCTGTGACTTAACCTCTGACTCATAATTCACCAGGCTGTCTCTGCTGTTAACTAAATAAAACATTCCTTCTCACTGTGAGATACCAGTTAATCTGAATTGTAGACTTTCTGAACTGACCTCTTTATCACACAATATTTTTCCTGTGCTATGTGCCTGATTTTATGTGAGATATTTTGTGTAGTATTTAAAAATGATATCTATGTAAGATCAGTTTTTGGAAAGGTAAGTTATGTGTTATTTTACACAGAGAAGTGAATATATGTTATCTTACATGGAGAAGTGAATATAAATTTGTATCTCCTTTCTTTGAATTGATGACTTAATATGTGTTAAATTTATTTTAGGTACTGAATTTAAATCAACATGTGATGTTTTGTTTTTTTAATTCCTGCTTTGAAATTTTTGGTGAATATTTGCATATTTTCCATTTAAAATATTCAAAAGCTCTTTGAAACTTAATCTTTTCTGTTCTATATGCATCATAATATGTTTTAGCTAAAAGTAATACAATCTGACATCAGAGTGTTAGTGAGCGAATAGAAGAAAAAATGAAAAATTTTACTAAGAAAGAAGAATTGAACAGCTAAAAATATGTTGTATAGATATGAAAAGAAAGAATATGAGACTCAGTGAATGACAGAGATTGATTTAGAGATAGAACAATCTGTGGACCACACAGGTTTTCATATATGGAAGAAATAAAAGTTAGATAAATAAAGTGGATAAGGGAACTATCTGTGTGAAAGCAAAATCTATAGATAATAAGACCTGAGCTGTTACTAGAATTAAAGACCTAGGTTTAAAATCTACGGTTTATCTTCTCTGAATTATATTTTAGCTTCTATTTCTTGGATAAGGACAGAAAATGAAATTGGATCAGGGGAATGACACCAGGCCATGTGATAAGCAGATCCCACCACATTTCTTTAATTTCTTTCTTAATAGCTACAGTATCTTTTTTGCTTCTCTGATTCCCCATTTTACCTCACAGAATTGTACTGGGTGATTCTTTGGCCACCGTATAGAAGGCATTTAATTAACTTACTGTGAGCTCAAATCTCAGCTCTGCACTAACTTATTACTTGGGTTACCTCAAGCAAGTTGCTGTACCTCCTTGAGACTTGATTGCCTCATATATAAAATGGATAAGCCAATACCAACATACTTACAAATATATTGTGAGGATTAAATTAGGTAATGTACACAAACACATGTAAAACTGTGCCTCCCTAGATTAACCATTCTACCAATATTGACCATTTGTATTATTGTCTTTATCATTGCCTTGGCTAGAATCTTTTTTGAATTAGACATCCTGACAAGCTTTTAATTATTGAGTTTGCTTTACCCTTATATTTCAGGCTGTTACAGTTTCTCAAGGTCTTAGAGTGCTCTATTTCCTCACTAAGTTCCCGAAATATCTTTGCTCCCTCTTCTTCTGTTTATTCACTGTTTATTTTCTATTTATATACCTCTATTTATTATGGCTGTGTTTTTCCTGACTCTGACTTTGGAGAAAGTCAATTCATTATTCCCAACATGCCCAGAGCAGATTTCAACTGTTAAAATAATTGATTCTATCCATTATCTACATTCTTAAATTAATGAGTATATTGTCACTTCCCAGAAATGCCTGCCAAGAAGCAGCAATGGCAAAGACTCCTGGCTGCAACATTGCTGCGATGTTCAGAACTTTCTGAAAAGCTTTAGTTGACTGACTGAAGAACAGAGCTGCTGAGCTGAGGCAAGAGAAGAAATGGGTCTAAGAACCCATTGCATTTCAAGATGTGATATCATATGTCTTGGCTGGGTGAATTTGTTTCTGTTCTCTGTGAGGTAGGGTAAGAATAGCAGATAAACCCTTAGGAGTGTTTCAAGTGAAGTCCATCCCTCATCTCTTCTAGCAGCCTCAAAACTTTGTTTTCTGGGAAAAAAAGTATTGCTTTTTAAAAGACTCTTCACCTGCACAAGGGCCCCTATCTTCTCAGGTGTTTCATTGCCTCCACCTACCTGGAACAATAGTAATTCTTTGGACTGGCAAGGTGGCCATTTTGACGGCTTTATTTATCTCATCCTCATGACTCTCCCATCCTTGCTCTTCAACAGGACAGGGAAAAATAGAGCCCCAACTCCACAGAAAAACTTCTCAGCATCTGACCTCAAAATCAAGGCAAGGTCTTCCCATGGGATGCCTCAGTGACTCAACCTAAGATAGGAACTCATCAGCACTTTTTCAAATTTCTCAAGATACTTAGTAATACAACCCTGTGAGGATGAAGGGAAGCAAGCTGGACTATTCTGAGTATCAGAGAGGGTACCTTTCAGGTTTAGGGAATAAGAATCAATTTGATCCCATTATTTTGTAAGTTAGATTGACCCATTCCTCTCCATCATCATTCAATTTTAACATGTGATTTAACATAGATTTAAAATTCCCTATTAGAATATGCTTCTATGGAGCACACGGATTGTCCATGAACTGTCCTTGAGGTGACATTTCTTTGCTTTCTTTTTGCTATTGAAGCTCCCTGCTAAGCAAACAAGATCCTGAGTAGCAATCATACTTCCCCTAAAACTTGGGCAAAGGGAGATGGTAATAGAAATTGAAGTCGATCAAGGCTAGCCAATGTGGCAGGGCAATGTGTGAATAAACTATCAGAATTTTAAATATTTAGCTTGTGTGTATCTGGAGGTATGGAGAAGCCATTTACTCATGTCCAGTTCTGCAGCACTCCTCAGAAGATTTATTACAGGGACCAGAGCTGAAACTATGGTTCTTATCACTTCAATTTAGCTCTTTGCTCCTTCACTGTCTAACAGTAAAAGGGAAAAGAATTTGAAGATTTATAGACAAAATTTAGGGGTTTTGTTGCTCTTCTGGTATAAAATCCCAAGTAAAGAAAAGGAAAAGAACTGTAATGTCATAGGGCTTAAAGATCCAAAGAATCAAGAGCCAAAAATTCTCAATAATTTTAACAATGATTAAGTTCCTTCACTGGGCTGAGGACATTAGGATATCCAAAATTCTGTTTTCAAAGAGTATAAAATCTACAGGAGAAGATAAGATTAAAGTGGAAAAAAATCAGGATTCAGAAGAGGGTGCAATGACATTGAAGGCTGAAATATATAAAGGTATTTGGAGGGAGTTGCCTGCCAAAATTATATTAGGCCAGGTAAGGAAAGTCATCCTACCTAAAGTGTATGTGAGTAAAGATACTGCATTTTCATTAAAGGTACATGAAAATTTCAAATGGCAAATAGTTACACCAAACGTAACACCAAGTGCCAGCCAGCAGTATGCCTTACTTCTAATTCTGAAGGGGCTTCTGGAAAGAAGTTAATTGCTATCTAATGAGGATAAACATGTGCTGTGCTTGATTCTAGATCAATTTGTGCTAAGTTTAAGGATCCCCAGAAATTCAACTATCCAACAAGAGAGCATCATACACTTCCATTGCTCTGCACTTTTAGCTACGTGAGACAATTCACTAGAAATGCTGTCATCATTTCCCACCACTTATCAAAATCTTTCTCATCATTCAATGGCTAAATCAAATTCTACTTCCTCCATAAAACTTTCTAAAATATCAATATTCTTCATCATTCATTCACATTTCCTGTAGTCATCTTGCATCCCCAAACTAAATATGTGTTTAGAGAGAAGGGGGCAATGTGTGGCAGAGACAATGTGAAGTATTCACCAAATCATCTAATTTACCTCCTGAACACACATGAAGACTACATTCAAGCACTTTGTGAGTTAGTGTGGCAATGTGACTAACTTTGATCAGTGTGATGTGCATGAAAATGATATATACTACTTTCAAGCTTGCCTTGAAAAAATACTCCCATATCCTATTGTTCTGTTGATTTTCCTTCTATCACAGCTATGGAAGCTCTGTGGTTAGGAAGGTGGTGACCCAGGTAGAAGGAGCCTAGATTCCTTAATTACTGAGTAGAGAAGTGATTCCCAGGAGAAACACCCAACCAGCAACTTCCGCACTGGATTCTGAATGAGTAAAAAATAAACTCCTTTATTCAGACTCCTTTACGCAAAGCTACTGAAATTTGTTTGTTGTTGTATTTTATGAGAACTAGTATTAAACACTGTCAATATCTAGAAATCACAAGTCTTATATAGGTCTTACACCAGACTTTTTGGGGTTCAGTGAAGGAGAATTTCCAATGAAAATTAGAATGGTCATAAGAAACTTTATAAAAGGCAAGAAACTTAAAATGGTATAAAGTATTAGTTATGCTTCCATATTAGAAGAATAGACATAGTAGAGAGGACTTATATCATTAAGACAAGCATGGTGAAGAATTTTAATAACATATCATTAAAGATGTAATTGAAGAAATTAGGTATTTTTAGACTATGGATTAGAATATTAGTAAAAAAAAAAAAAAAGTAGAAAAGGGACATAGCAGACCTGTCTGGCTAGAGCTAAACAAACGATCAGGAGTCACAGGGAGATGGATTTTCATCTGATATAAGCCTTTTCTTCAGTAATCCAAATTGTCTAGGTCAAAGATCTATTACTCCAGTAGATAATGAGTTTTCTGTGCTTACAAGCATCCAAGCATGTGTTCAGCATTGACTTATCAGGGATGTTTTAGAGGGATTTAAGGTTGGACTAAATGCTACTAATACTATCATTTTAGAAGCTGTCTACGGGAGAATGTAACAATATTGAACGTGACTTTTCTGGGAAAAGAAAACTCTACTACCACTTTTACCTTCAACTCTCAGTTCCCACAACCAGCCTTGCTCTTTTCCTACAAACGTTATGAAAAGTTGTAACCAGCCATTCATGCTAATATCAGCAACCCCTTCATATTCATGACTACAGGAGGGAAGAAACAATTCTCTCCTCAGAAATCTACAAATTACTGGTCGGAGGAAACCCATGACCTACCTCCTGGGAGAAAATGTCAGGACAATATTGTTTTATGTATTACAAACTACTCTTTGGGATAATCTTTTCCCTCTTTTAATTATTTCAAACTCCACAATTGTTGTAGTGAATCTAATACAACAATATTTACACATTTACTAATGCCTTATCTATTGATCACTCAAAGCCATTTGTGCATGATGCTGGAAACTCATTGTCTTTTTCTGCAGCTTCTCATTTGTAAGCCCCTTCAAATCCACCCATGCAGAGACCACTGCCCAGAATTAAGCCCCATAGCTTATTCTGTTTTATCTAGTTATTTTCCAGTTTTCATCACTTATGAATTCTGACAAAGGTATCTGTATTGCACAATTATCTATCTCTACATTTCCAAGTCTAAACACTGACCTTTCTCTTTGGTAGAGGGGAAGAAAAACACCATAGTCTGAGAGAGCACAGGTCTCCTTGATCCTCTCTAATAAGCAGAGTTTCATTTCTATTCTATTTGAATATTTTATTGTCTCTGCTTACAAAGGATAGATCCATTTTCAAAAACTATGATGTTGCTCTATTTCAAATTTGTTGCTTTTCAGCTGACTTTATTCATTTTCATTTCTCTTATTATTTACAACAAAAGAAAACTCTGACTCTTCCTGGAGGTGTCATACTCTGAGGGAATGATTCATTTTGCTTCTTTGGAGCTCAAATCCATTAATGTCATATTACACAGCATAGGTTTATCTAAATATATCAGCCTAAGATCTTTTAAAGACTTGCTGTTTCTTCTCTCAGATCTGGCTCATCCCAGTTAGAATGAACTAAGGATCATAGGAGGAAAGCATAAATCTTTTCATTTTGACTACAAAATATATATCCTGAGGACACTGCTTGACAATTTACAAATCACCCTAAGTACAATGAATTGGAAAAAAAGCTAATAGGAAGAGCAGTAGAGAGAACAATGAGTTTATTGATTATTCATGAGCTATATATACATTTATGTTGCTAGTTGTCCTTACTATTGCATTGTTCATGTGCACTAGCCCATTTTGTCTTTGTTGAAATGAGAGAGACTAGAGAAAGACAGTGGATTTGATTTTCATGACTCAAAAAAAAAAAAAAAAAATCCAAAAGATAGGGAAAAAAACCCCAAAAGATCAGGAAAAAAGTCTTTCCTTAGCTACTAATTGCAGTTACATTTTACAGTGTAAACATGAAAAGAAATCCCAACTCATATGTCTATATATTTTTCCTAATGTGAACATCAGCCTTTTTATGACTCTTACCTTAAAAGAGTACAGTGATGTCATTATTAGAGTGGGTGGGAATAGCTATCACTTAGTAGCTCTGGAACTTCAGGAATTTAGCATTTCTAAATTTTAATTTTCACATCTGCAAATTTAGAATAATTATACAGTTGTCATGATGATTAAATGAGATTATACATGCTTAGTTTGTTTGCAATGTAAAACTCAGGTATTTGTGTCTACTTTAGTCAAGTAATGGGAGCCATCAAACGGTGTTACTCAAGAGAATCATATGGTGAGAGGTAGGCTTTAGGAAAACTGATGAAATGTTCAGGCCAAGTTAAAATTAAGAGGGGGGGAGTTGAAAGAGGCAAAGATCATGCATCTAGGGAGGGTGAAGTGGGATTGGAAGTGTAGATGTAAATGTGAAAGAAAATGGTGAAGGTAAATCTATAGAAATTCACAATTAATGAAGTATGGAGGGTCCCAAACTTTAAAATTTGAAAGTTTAGCAGGGCATTCTCGATGTAGGTCTCCATATTCAGTTGGAAATGAGATTATAAGAGAGATGAGTACTTAGATATTTACATTGTAGTTATTCACTTTGCTATCTTAGATGGAACACGAGAATAGATATAATTAATAGAAAGTTTAAAGAAAACTTGAGAAATGCTCCAAGTGAGAAATGAGAAAGGGTAAGCTGATATTAAAAAATAGGCAAGGAATGAAGGGAAGTGATCAGGAAGAGCAGTCAGAAGAGTAGGAGTACAAGATAATATCATGAAGCAAGATTCACGAGAGACGAGAGAAGTGAAGTCAAGCAAAACACAAAGTAACAAAACTCTGTGTTTAGGTGGGCAATGAATATTTCAAAGAAATATTATATTGAGTCAACATAAATCCAATGACAGTCTGAACAGGGATTTTTTTTTTTTTAGCATCTTAATTCAAGTATAATTGTTGTACAATGTTGTGTTAGTTTCTGCTGTATAACAAAGTGAATCAGCTATAGGTATACATATATCCCCATATCCCCTCCGTCTTGGGTCTCCCTCCCACCCTCCCTATCCCACCCCTCTACGTGGTCACAAAGCACAGAGCCGATCTCCCCATGTGATGCAGCTGCTTCCCACAAGCTATCTATTTTACATTTGGTAGTGTATATATGTCAATGCAACTCTCACTTCATCCCAGCTTACCCCTCCCCCTCCAGGTGTCCTCAAGTCCATTCTCTACGTCTGCATCTTTATTCCTGTCCTACCCAAAGGTTCATCAGAACTACTATTTTTTCTTTTTTTTTTTTAGATTCCATATATATGTGTTAGCTTACGGTTTTTGTTTTTCTATTTATGACTTATATCACTCTGAATGACAGTCTCTAGGTCCATCCACCTTACTACAAATAACTCAATTTTGTTTCTTTTTATGGCTGAAAGTAACAAAACTCTGTGTTTAGGTGGGCAATGAATATTTCAAAGAAATATTATATTGAGTCAACATAAATCCAATGACAGTCTGAACAGGGATTTTTTTTTTTTTAGCATCTTAATTCAAGTATAATTGTTGTACAATGTTGTGTTAGTTTCTGCTGTATAACAAAGTGAATCAGCTATAGGTATACATATATCCCCATATCCCCTCCGTCTTGGGTCTCCCTCCCACCCTCCCTATCCCACCCCTCTACGTGGTCACAAAGCACAGAGCCGATCTCCCCATGTGATGCAGCTGCTTCCCACAAGCTATCTATTTTACATTTGGTAGTGTATATATGTCAATGCAACTCTCACTTCATCCCAGCTTACCCCTCCCCCTCCAGGTGTCCTCAAGTCCATTCTCTACGTCTGCATCTTTATTCCTGTCCTACCCAAAGGTTCATCAGAACTACTATTTTTTCTTTCTTTTTTTTAGATTCCATATATATGTGTTAGCTTAAGGTTTTTGTTTTTCTATTTATGACTTATTTCACTCTGAATGACAGTCTCTAGGTCCATCCACTGTTTGCAAATATTTTCTCCCATTCTGAGGGCTGTCTTTTTGTCTTGTTTAGGGTTTCCTTTGTTGTGAAAAAGCATTTAAGTTTCATTAGGTCCCATTTGTTTTGTTTTTTGTTTTTTGCAGTACGCGGGCCTCTCACTGCTGTGGCTTCTCCCGCCATGGAGCACAGGCTCCGGACGCGCAGGCCCAGCGGCCATGGCTCACGGGACCAGCCGCTCCACGGCATGTGGGATCCTCCTGGACCGGGGACAAACCTGTGTCCCCTGCATTGGCAGGCGGACTCTCAAACACTGCACCACCAGGGAAACCCCCATGTGTTTATTTTTGTTTTTATCTCCATTTCTGTAGGAGGTGGGTCAAAAAGGATATTGCTGTGATTTATGTCAAAGAGTGTTCTTCCTATGTTTTCCTCTAAGAGTTTTATAGTGTCTGGCTTTACATTTAGGTCTTTAATCCATTTTGAGTTTATTTTTATGTATGGTGTTAGGAAGTGTTCTAATTTCATTCTTTTACATGTAGCCGTCCAGTTTAAACAGCACCACTTATTGAAGAGGCTGTGTTTTCTCCATTGTATATTCTTGCCTCCTTTATCAAAGATAAGTTGACAATATGTGCATGGGATTATCTCTCGGCTTTCTATCCTGTTCCATTGATCTATATTTCTGTTTTTGTGCCATACCATACTGTCTTGATTACTGTAGCTTTGTAGTATAGTCTGAAGTCAGGGAGCCTGATTCCTCCATCTCCGTTTTTCTTTCTCAAGATTGCTTTGGCTGTTCGGCGTCTTTTGTGTTTCCATACAAATTGTGAAATTTTTCATTCTATTTCTGTGAAAAATGCCATTGGTAGTTTGATAGGGATTGCACTGAATCTCTAGATTGCTTTGGGTAGTATAGTCATTTTCACAGTGTTGATTCTTCCAATCCAAGAACATGGTATATCTTTCCATCTGTTTGTATCATCTTTAATTTCTTTCATCAG
>NC_041233.1:63780799-63792601 GCF_002837175.3 Physeter macrocephalus
ACCAGTCCTCTCCCTGGGGTCTGACCTCCGAAGCCTGCGCCTCAGCTCCCAGCCCCCACCCACCCCAGCGGGTGAGCAGACAAGCCTCTAAGGCTGGTGAGTGCTGGCTGGCACCGATCCTCTGTGTGGGAATCTCTCCACTTTGCCCTCTGCACCCATCACTGCGCTCTCCTCCATGGCTCAGAAGCTTCCCCTTCCCACCCCCCATCTCCACCAGTGAAGGGGCTTCCTAGTGTGTGTAAACTTTTCCTCCTTGACAGCTCCCTCCCTGAGGTGTAGGTCACATCTCTATTCTTTTGTCTCTGTTTTTTCTTTTTTCTTTTGCCCTGCCCTGAGTGCTGGCTGGCACCGATCCTCTGTGTGGGAATCTCTCCACTTTGCCCTCTGCACCCATCACTGCGCTCTCCTCCATGGCTCAGAAGCTTCCCCTTCCCACCCCCCATCTCCACCAGTGAAGGGGCTTCCTAGTGTGTGTAAACTTTTCCTCCTTGACAGCTCCCTCCCTGAGGTGTAGGTCACATCTCTATTCTTTTGTCTCTGTTTTTTCTTTTTTATTTTGCCCTGCCCAGGTACATGGGGATTTTCTTGGTTTGGGGGAAGTCTGACGTCTTCTGCTAGCCTTCAGTAGGTGTTCTGTAGGAGTTGTTCCACATGTAGAGGTATTTTTGATGTATTTGTAGGGAGGAAGGTAATCTCCAAGTCTTACTCCTCTACCATTTTGAAGGTCACCTCCTCATCAGGGATTTTTGCAGAGATTGGCAAACTGAGTCTAAAATGTTTATGGAAATGGCCAAATAACCACATGACCATTTTTCCAAAGCAAATTGGAAAAAATAAACCAAATTTGAAGGATGCTCTGACATCATAATGTCAATCAAAGTAATCAATTTGGAAAAAAAAAATTCTTTTCACAAATGGTGTTGAAATAACTGGATAGACATATGGGAGAAAAATGAAACTTGACCACTACCTTGCATCATACACAAAAATTAATTTGAGATGGATTACAGACCTAAATGTAAAGCCTAAAACCATAAAGCTTTTAGGAATAAACAGACACAGAAGACCATCTTTAGGACTTGGGGGTTGACAAAGAGTTCTTAAAAAGGCCACAGAAAGCAATGATATTAAAAATATATACTCCATCAAAACCAAACAAAAAAACCTGTGCATCAAACATTTAGGAAAATGAACACTTACAAATGCTGAGGACATAGTAGAAAAATAAATTTATACTTATAGTACATAGATTAAATGATAAAGTAGCAATATTCACAGAGATTTAGGGTAGGTATTTCATGAAAATGGAATGGCATGGGCACAGATACACAGCCATGGGTGCCTAAGCCTTATGAGTTAAGGGATGCTCATATAGCTTGACATGGCTGGAGCATAGTGTGCCTGTGGGCATGATGTAAGAGATGAGGCTGGATGGAAATGCAGGACATGTTGACAGACATGTAAGTAAGACCTGATGAAGGAGATGGGGATCTTCAGAAAGATTTTAAACAAGTGAACCACATGATTCCATTAGCATTTTAGAAAGACCACTCTACTGCCAGCAATGTGGAGAATGAATTAAAGAAGTAGACTGATAGGGAAATTATTTAGAGAGAATTTCAGTAATCCATGTGAGGCTTGATAAAGAGCCAACCTATGACATTTACAGTATGGACAAAATAAGGAAGGTGAAGGATTATAGAGCTATCAAGGAGATAGGAATTTTAGCATTCTTTGGGTCAGGGAGTTAGAGGAGATGCCTAGGGTCATTCTCTGAGCAGAGAATAGTGTCTTTAATTAAGAATCATATTAGAGAGTTAAGGTCATGTTTAGGTTGTAGCCAGGATAAATGATTTTATGGTGAAAGTAGGCACATAATTGAAATGGCAGCCTATGGTGTTTAGATTGTGAGAAATGAATTCAGCAGCATCTAGGGGAGCCAAGGGGGCTGGAAGTCAAAGAGGCTCAAAGAAAAGATCCAGTGGAGATCAGGGAGTGGAGATGGTAAAAGGCAAGGAGATCTTCTCAACAGAATGAAACACAGTTCCTCTGTGTGGTTCATCCACAACTCGGACACCAACCATGAATGATAAATTGATAACTAAAACACCTAATCTTAAACAGACAAATTAGTCCCAAGTTACATCCCAAACTCCAACATAATATCTTCAACTTTTCTGTAGGTTTCTTCACCTCCATATTTAATAGACATCCCAAACTTTACCATGTCCAAATCTAATTTATAACATTGGGCCAACGTTAGTACTTAAAATATTTTATGACCAAAGCATCATAGGTTTTAACTTAGAAAGAACGCCAGATGACTCAGAATGGCAACTATGCATAAAGAATTAGAGCAAGCAAACCACCACCCACTGGCTAAATATCAAATCTGTTTCAAACCACCTTCATTTCCAAGTCTTTGTGTTCTAAATCTCAGTTAATAATAGTATTGGCTGGTCACCTATATGAGATAACTTAGTGGTATCTTCTAGGCCCCTTTTCCCCTATCAACTTCCCTAAGTGGTCCTCAAGTCTTGCCAGTACGTCCTTGATAATCTCTTGATTAAATTTGCCTCTTTTCTCCATTCCATGCCTATATTTCTGGCTTTAATTGTCTCTTATCTTGAGTATGACAGTAGCCTCTCAACTGGTATCCAATTACTTTACTCAGCTGAAGTTACTGTATCCTGATCCCAGAATACTTTCTTTCCCCCCACTCTGCCTAGTAGATAATTACTCACCACTCAAGATTAAAAGAAAATATCTTCTATATGAAAACTTCCTCCAGCTTCCAAAGATGGTCCTTTACTTCTGGACTTCCACACTTTTATAAACCTCTTAAGGCTATTACTTTGTTTCATTACTTATAAGTGACTCTCTATATTCTCCCATCTTATCCTGTGGCACAGATAATTTGTAATTATTATGTATTCAGTTTCTTACACATAACCACACACTGTGTTTAGTAGATACTGAAGGCATTTCTTTTTTCAAAAGGAAGAAGTGAGGGAAAAAGGGAAGAGGAGGAATCTGTATTCCTCCCCTTCATCATATTCCACTATCTCACTACATAATAAAATAGCTAAAATATCTCCCTTGCTATTATTTTATCCCAAAACTTAAATTTGAAGGTATTTAGCTTAATTTGCGTGGGACATGCATGAAACGATTATGTTATATTTAGCCACATCCTTAATTGAACCACCCCATTAGTCAAAGGGAGAGCAGAAAAGAGAGATACTTCCAAGGGTGCCAATCTTTTAATAGAAGTTCAGTGAACTGAACTTAACAGTGATATCACTGTCTGTCTTTTAGCAAATTCTGTGTTCAATTCAGAAGACGAATTTCACCCATGTATGTATAAGCAATGTCTTTGAGATAGCACAGAATCGAATGTTCAGTTGGGTAGAAGTGATTCTCCTGTCATGGGAATTCTCCCCAGTCCTAAATTATGTGAATTTTGATAAGAAATCCCAAGTAGTCGGTGTTCCAAATAAGGAAAGGAACATTTTCATAGTCCAATTAATATAATCCAAATTAATTCACTAAATCAGATTATACAGATCAATTTTCATAAACAGTGATGATTAAGAGTTATCTAAAGGATAATCCATTAAACACACACAGAGACACACGCACACACACACAGAAAAAACTTTCACCATGACAAATGATGCTGACACTATCTACCCCTTATGGATCACAGTCTATAAAATCAGGATCAACACTCATATATATCAATTGAACAGCTAATGATTTCCCCCAATTTTCTACTTTCTCACTCATGTTAATATAAACTTTTCTTCTCAAATGAGAGATTCATTTCTAGTATATATACATATATGTTAATATATGTTTGTGTGAATAAGAAGCTGGTCTAATTTTTTTTTTTTTTTTTTTTTTTTTTTTTGCAGTACGCGGGCCTCATACTGTTGTGGCCTCTCCCGTCGTGGAGCACAGGCTCCAGACGCGCAGGCTCAGCGGCCATGGCTCACGGGCCCAGCTGCTCCGTGGCAAGTGGGATCTTCCCGGACCGGGGCACGAACCCGTGTTCCCTGCATCGGCAGGCGGACTATCAACCACTGCGCCACCAGGGAAGCCCTGTTCTAATTTTTAATACACCATCTCTGTTTACCAAGTAACTCAAGTTTATGGGCTTTAATTCAAGTGTTTTGTAAACTTATGCAACTTACACAACAATACTGGAAAAACCAAGGAAAAATAAAGTTTGCTTTAATAAATCTTGATTTAGCCATCTACAAAATTCACTAATATGTTGGGAAAATAAGACTGTTGTTAGACTAATACAAAAATATAATTAGCAGTTACTTCATAAACTATGATAGTGTTTAATGCTTTAATAACAAAGTTTCTTTCAGGAAATAGCATTTCCTTAGTGGACTTCACATTGACTTTGGTTATCTTTTCATAAGAAGGAACAAAATTGTTTGTGTAAAAGTACAGTGCTGTTATCCTAACCTTTACATTGCCCTAAGAAAAATGTGCCTGCCTTCTAATGTATACTCTCACTGTTTCCCCTGACCACATAAAAAATGGGAGCATAAAGCATGGGGAACTTACCCTCCCATTATACAGGCTCCCATAATTTTTATCTTTTTGTTAATATTTATTTAATTTACTGTAAGAGTGAAAAAGGTGATGAGAATAAAAATGAACAAAACAGATTTAAAACCAAATAGCCTATATTAATGGGATCACTTTACATTCTAAGCTTCATGACAGAAGGGAAGGAAAGAAAGCAACCATAAACTAGGTGAAATGGCCAGAGCCTCTCCAAAAGAGGGAGATGCTCCTTGGTCTCTGTCCACTGGGGCCATCAGATGAGGCTGAAACTAAGTAAGAACCAACCACAAGCATTTTGATGTTTGATGTGTGTTTTTTAATGTCCCTCTTGGAAGAAATGTTTTTAAAGATCCCTATTATTAGAAGAAGAAAACAGCCAGCAAACCAAGTTATGTAAGTGATCAATTTTGTTCACCTCTTGCGTGCTAAACACTGAGATAGCTGTTTTGTATATTTTATATCAAAGACTCACCATAATCCTGTGCAGATGTATCATTATTATCCTTCAATATACTGATGAAGAAACCCCAAGTTTATAAATATTAACTTTTCTACTCTAACACAATGTATAAACGACAAAACCAGGATCCAAGAATTCCGGTAGGTTTAAAAGATTTCTTACCTTAATTCTAAATCACAGCCATAACCTTGAGGCTGAACAGTTCCATATTCAACTCTTCTTTTCATCTCCCTCTCCCTCTTTACACTTACTCATTGTTTCAATTTATCCTGATTCATTTAAGAATTTACCTAGACCATAATATTTTAAGCCTCTTAAAATCACTTTTTTTTTTTGCCTTTTGCTGCACAAGACTATGGGGAAGGGGACGTAATTTAATGAACCTAGAACTCCACCCATAGTCTGGCCCAATGGGGGTGCTGAAAAAATGGCAGCTTTAAAAGATTTCTTACCTTAATTCTAAATCACAGCCATAACCTTGAGGCTGAACAGTTCCATATTCAACTCTTCTTTTCACCTCCCTCTCCCTCTTTACACTTACTCATTGTTTCAATTTATCCTGATTCATTTAAGAATTTACCTAGACCATAATATTTTAAGCCTCTTAAAATCACTTTTTTTTTTGCCTTTTGCTGCACAAGACTATGGGGAAGGGGACATAATTTAATGAACCTAGAACTCCACCCATAGCCTGGCCCAATGGGGGTGCTGAAAAAATGGCAGCACCTACCTTCATGTGGTAGACAGGGCTCTCCATGTAGACAACAATAGTGAAGACTTTCAGGTGGACAGAAAGATTGCTCACCAAAGGGTTTTAACCTTTTACAGGTATTATTAGAGGTTTCTCTCCTAAGGGGGTGGACTAACCTGTTATTTCTGAGATGTCCAGTGTTAAAGACTACACCAGGAGCAACCAATGATACTGGGTTTTTTAACTGTGCCATGGCCCTCTGTTAGACTGTGTCCATCTGGCCTCTATTATATCCTTTCTAACTGCTTACTGCTCTTTGGCCCCCTAAGTCACAGACAGATGCTCAGACATATCAAATTCCTTGCTATTTACCAATTAGCTATGTTTTTCTCAAACCCTTCTGTTGTTCCAAATTCCTCTCTTCCAAATCAAGTGAACTGCTATTCATTCTGCAAGATGTAACTCAACTATCTTCTCTATGAAGTCTTTCACAAATATCACACTCAAGGAAATGCTACTTTTCTCCTTTTCTGTATTTTCACTGCACTGGATATATAGCTTTCTGGGGACAATTGTTGAATAGAATACTTTCTTGCTGTGTTTATTTTTTATCATATTTAGGAACTGGCCAGAAGATCACAGAGTAAGAATTGATCACTGAGCAAGATTTAAAGACAGTGATCATTACCAACAATTCTGCCACTAGAAACTAATTGATGCTGCTATAAGGAGATTGTTTGTGTCTTCATAGACATTTAAATGATGCAGATGGATAGAGATGGGAGAGCTTCCTCTCCTGACCCCTTATTACAATACCCTCTTTACCCTCTCACTTCATTTCCCCCAGTTAGCAATGACTGAAACCAGGTGAAGAGTCTTGATGGCACTCAGAAGTGAAGCCCTGAAAAGATCTGGGCAAAAGGGGAAAAATATCACTTAATGTTTCCTACCAAACATGTGTGACATAGAATTGGACCTAAGTATTCTATTAACTTCATAGACATTTCATGTTTTTAAATTTCCCTGTACTAATTTAATTTTCTGGCTGAGGGTAGCTGGTTAAAGGCATATTGTGTCCCTTTGAAGGAGAAGGCAAACTGCAGCTGAGAAGCTGTTGAAATTGACACTGAACAGAACAAGACTGCTAAGTATTTACTATTTTCAGATTGCAAGGAATTCATTATTTTAATAATATTGAATATGGGGGCCCTAATAGGTGGGAGCACAACATTAAGATATTATTTCTAGATCTAAATTCTTTCCAGACCAAATTGGGCTTATAATGGTCAAAAGAGAAGGCATAATCACTCCTTCTCTAAATAGGTCTGATATAATGGATTTCGATTTTTTAAGGCCCTGTTTTAGTTTATATTGTGCTGTATTAACTATTAATATTTTAAACAAAGGAGCAAGTCTATGGGGTTAAATTTCATCAAGCCAATGTAAGTGCCAAAATTTTAATTTTAATTTATTACTCATTGGATGAGAGTGACCATGCCCACTATGGGCTGTTTTAGGGCAATGAATGCTATTACTATAAGAAAATTTGGTAAGACAATAGTTCTGATGGTTAAGATGAGGCATATCTGTTTTATGTTTGGTAACTCTCCTAAGAGTGTAGAAACTATATTATTTAAATTTATTGTGAACTCTAGGTATAATAATAATATGCACTCTAATATTGATTAAACCATGAAGGTTTGCCAATTGGTACATTTCAGCACAATGTAAAGTTAATTCAGAATATAGGTTGCAGAGGACATATATGTCTAATTATCTAACTAGTCCAAACTATTTTTATCTTTATTTGATTTTCTTAAAGTTCTAGTTAGTGAAGAAACTAGTTTTGAGCCTGTATGATGTTCTGATTACCGTTAAAGAAATTTAAACACTAAATAACCTAGAGAGATTCTTTAATAAATTTGCAGTATGCTTGTGAAACTTAGACACGTATGTTAAACAACAAAAGGACACTTTAAAAGTAACTGTTGGTAAGTTCTAAAGAAGTCACTGCAAACTGAACACATAAGGAAGCCACTTAATTTTGCAATGTCCTCATTAAAACTATGTTTTATTGTATTTTCATTTTTCTCAAAGTTGTAAAGATATTCAAGGAGGGTTGCAAAATATAACCTGCATCAGAGAGACACATGTATCTTTTTTCAAAAATGATAATTTCATTGCTTCTCTTATTTTATTTGTGCAGCATGTGGTCATTAAAATCAACCTCTTGTTAAAATAAAGTCCCAGCATTCTTCATCCCAGGTTGCATCTCACTTACAGGTAAAGAGACTCTTGAAAAAAATTTCACCATACTTAGTGACACCTTAGAATATAATATGTTATGTTAATGTAAGCTTCCACTAATTAACTGGGAGTCAAGCCCTGCGTATAAACAAATATTCATGTACTGACAACCAATGGTAATGAAGGGACTGTTGCCATAATGAATAGTATGTATTAGGGTATAATTACCAAAGCAGGAGCCCGGACCTTGATGATTTTTTAATGAAGAGTAGGATGCTTTTATGATTTAGAATTATTCATCTCAAAAGCTCATTAGCAATCACATTCTCTAGTGGAACAAAATTTATCCAAGGAAGAAACATGGTAGGGCTAGTTAGACTATCATTCCCAGAGTAGAAATGGCAGAGTTTGTAATTTTCCCAAAAGTTGCTATAGCATTCTTTTTCTTAATTGAAGTATAGTTGATTTATAATACTATATTAGTTTCAGATGTACAACATAGTGAATCAATATTTGTATAGATTATACTTCATTTAAAGTAGTTATAGTATTCTTAACCAGTATTTTTCCTAGTATTAATATGCTCTCTTCTCACAGGGGCTTTTATGTTTAGTAAAAAAGTACTAGAGTTGGGTCTGTTGCTGTGAGAATCTCAGAAAACTCATCTGATAGGCTGACAGAACTCGGGGCCCCTTGCTTTTGACTTGGTATGCCAGAAAGTCAAAATGATATCAGAACTCTAAGGTCCCTCTGTCTGGGAAGTATTGATACTTCCAAAATAGTTAAGAACCTGTTGAAAACCTGCTGCTCCATAAAAGTACTGGCGAATATCATCAATATCAAATGTTTCAGGATTGTAAAAATTAATAAATGCTTGCAGGAATCAGAGTAGCATTTGTTCAAGGAAAAGGCTGAATTAAACTAAAAACTGCAAAATTTTGTGTTCTAACTTGCCCTATCCCAACCCTTTTTCTCTAGCTGTACAGTTGCCTTAAAACAACAACAGCAGCAGCAGCAAAACACAGGCAGGCTTGAAAAAATGAAAATTTGAAAATTAGTTACTAAGGGACTAAAAAGAGCATATCTGGACTAAAGCTTATTTATTTTTTTTTTTTTGCAGTACGCAGGCCTCTCACTGTTGTGGCCTCTCCCGTTGTGGAGCACAGGCTCCGGACGCGCAGGCTCAGCAGCCATGGCTCACGGACCTAGCTGCTCTGCGGCATGTGGGATCTTCCCGAACCGGGGGACGAACCCGTGTCCCCAATATCAGCAGGCGGACTCTCAACCACTGCGCCACCAGGGAAGCCCCTGGACTAAAGCTTTTCAAAAGCCCCCTCCCCAAAGTATTGTCATATGTGTCTGACAGATACCTGAAAAAGCCCCATTCAAAGGGCTTGTCATTATTTGACGTTACTCAGTGATCACGCAATAGGAAAAGGCCTATATCCAGAATATTTCTAAAACAAGAGTAGAAATTTTTAACATCATAGCTGCCTGAAGTGGTGATATGAGTTGGGGCAAATAATAGGTTTGCCAAAAACTTAAGAGAAAGATCTGGGAAATCAAATGTCAATAGGAAATTTGAAAAGTTTCAACATATTCTTTGAAATTTGAAGGCCACATACATGTATTTGGATATGCACATTATTACTGAGAAAGCCTTAATCTATCATTTATATCTGATCTGAGGTTCTGCACAAATAGGAGGTCAAGGCCTAGACAGAGTTGTGAACTGCTAGAGCATTGAAGGCATGTCCCAACATAGCACACAGCCCACAGCCTCTTGAAAAGTGCTATAAGACTTTCTGCTTAAGTCACTGAGGGAATTTTCTGTCCAATTATTAGGTGACTACTAAAGATACTGATGAGAGGCTTAAGTAAACACACACAACAGAAAATACAAATTGTATACATAATTAGGCCAGTGAACTCACTGAACAAAAGATTAGCAAAAATAGAAATGGCAATACCAACAACAATCAACTCTGGAGTGAGGGAGGACTGATTTCCAATATTGCCACATTGTATTTAAAATATCCAGTTTCAAAAGAAAATTATGACATGTAAAGAAACAGGAAATTTTTCACAACACAGAGAAGAAAAGAAGTCAATAAAAAGAAACAGAGGAAGCCCAGATTTTGGACCTAAAAGACTTTAAATTGACTATTACAAATATGTTTAAAGAACTAAAGAAAACCTTGTCTACATAATTAAAGAATATATGAGAACCAAGTCTCACAAAATAGACAAAGTCAATAAAGAGAAATTATTTTTAAAAGAAGCAAATAGAAATTTTGGATTTTAGAACTATATTAACTGAAATGAAAAATTCACCATAAGGAATCAACAGCAGATTTGATTTGGCAGAAGAAAGAGCATAATTGAGGACAAGTCAATTGAGATTAGCTAGTCTGAAGAACAGAGAGAGAGAAAAAAAAAAGAGAAAGAAAATGAAAATAGCCTCAAATACCTGTGTAATGCATCAAATGTACCAACATACTCAATGGGAGTCCTAGAAGGAAAGAAGAAACAATGTCTGGAAAAATAATATCTGAAGTAATTATGGCCCCAATTTCCCCAAATTTGATAAAAAATTAGTCTACATATGTAAGAAGTTTAGCAAGCTGCAGGTAAGATAAATTCAAGGAAATCTACGTCTAGGCACATTATAAACAAACTGTCAAGACAATGACAAAGGGAGAATCTTGAAAGCATGTGACAAAAGAAAAACATAGATAAGTCGGACTTCACCAAACTTAAAAAGCTTTGTGTTTGAAAGGAAAGTGGAAAATCAACCCAAAGAATGGGAGAAAATATTTATAATCATATATTTAATAAAGAACCTATATTTAGAACATATAAAAAGTCTTACAGTTCAAATTAAAAAGACATATAATCAAATTAAAAATGGGCAAAGTAGTTGAATAGTCATTTCTCCAGAGAAGATATACAAATAGTCACCAAGCACATGAAAAGATGCTCTAATCATTATTCATTAAGGAAATACAAATCAAAACCAAACTAAGGTACCATGTCACACACACATCAGGATGTCTAAAATTAAAAATACCAGCAATAACAAGTATTGACAAGGATATGGACAAATTAAAACTTACATATTGCTGGAGGGATTGTAAAATAGTGCAACAATTTTGATAGTACCTCAAAATGTTATATAGAGAGTTTCCATGTAACTCAACAATTCTATTCCTAGGTATATTCCCAACAGAAATAAAAACGTATATCCATACAGTCACTTGTACACAAATATTTATGAGAATTACTCATAATAATAACAACAACAAAAATGGTCAACAACCCAAATTTCCACTGACTGATGAATGGATAAACAAAATGTGATGCATCTATACAATGGAATATTATTTGGCAATAAAAATAAATGAAGTATGGATACATGTTACAAGACAGATGTAACTTGAACACATGGGAAAATAACCTGTCAAAAGAGACCACATATTTTATGATTCCATGTATATGAAATGCCCAAAAAACACAGATGCATAGAGACAGAAAGCAAATTAGGTCTGCTAAAGGTTGGGGGAATAGAGAAATGGGAAGTTTCTTTAATACTGTCAGGTTTCTTTTCTGGAATGAGGAAAATGTTTTAAGATTAGATAGTGGTGATGGTTGCACAACTCCATGAATATAATAAAAACAACTGAATGTGCACTTTAAAATGTTGAACTCTGGGACTTCCTTGGTGGCACAGTGATTAAGAATCCACCTGCCAGGGCTTCCCTGGTGGCACAGTGGTTGAGAGTCCGCCTGCCGATGCAGGGGATATGGGTTCGTGCCC
>NC_041233.1:63792684-63797614 GCF_002837175.3 Physeter macrocephalus
GCTGCAACTACAGAAAGCCCACATGCAGCAACGAAGACCCAATGCAGCCAAAACTAAATTAATTTAAAACAAATGGTGAACTCTACATTACAGGAGTGTATCTCAATAAAATTTTTTAAAAATAGCTGACAATTCAGCAGGGTTGGCTGGTAATTTTTTAATATCTCTGATGTTATAAAAATAACTTATGTTGAATAATTCAGAGAAAAGAAGCATGAGATGTTGTCAAGACAAAAAAAAAGACAACGTTCTTGATGGGACTCCGAATAATCACCAATGTCTCACTGAAAGTGATGTCCAGTGCCGCTGCTGCATAGCTCTGTTCTTTTCCAACCTTTCCATAAAATTTACAGGTATATATATATATATTATATATATAAATAATGTATATATAACTGGCTGCTATTGATATTTCTCACATATATAATAAAAAGGAAATTTATTGCTCTCCTATTTAACTATTCCAATGTTTCCTAAAAATTTATTTGCACATTTGACCTCAAACCATAAACAACTGTTTTTTGATAAGATTCATTTTTCTCATCATGAGAAAAAAAAAAGCAGGAATGCATTCTTAATTAGGGAAACATGCAGACTACAACTTAAGCTCCTAATATGGGCATGACTTCCTGATATTATGCAATAAGGGGAATATGCAGAAAATACTCTCTTTATCATAACTGCAAGCTCTATAATGGAGATAGATGGCAAAACTTTTCTGAAGGTTATACTTTTAAATGGCCAGATTAGAAGCAGTTATGAAATGACTTTTAAAGTGTGGGTGTATTTGGAAATCATTTGCCAAGGCTATTTCCATCATAATAGGCTCCTAGAATGGAGTGCAGGTATAAAAAGGGCTCATTACAGAGAGGTCAGCAGATATAGCCCTAGCTACAATACCGTATTGTTCCCTTTAACACTGTCTTCAGGGCTTTGTCCAGATTCATTTGAAATATGTGCAGATTTCACCTTCCCCATTATTTTTAACTTGAATACCTATGTCCTAATGGCAGTAATGATTAGTCTGCCAACACATTCATCTTCCTTTAAAGGTGGAAATAAAAGAGACTTTTAGGTACTCTGAGCAAACAGCAGAATTGGCTCACAGTTTCTAGGTGACAGTAAGTGGATAGTTGAAGTTACACAATTATTTCTGGGGCCCCTGCTCCCTGAGACAAGCATTATTTCAAAGGAATAAAGAAAAGAAAGTGGAGATTAAGAAAACTAGAAAGTATGTTGTTTGGGCTTTTTAGGTGGTGCTGAAGGTACCATGGAATTACAGACTCCTGCACCACTCTGCTGTATTTAGGTTTGGAAAATGTGGAGAAAACCACTTCTTGAGAGGAGATTGGACTGATATTTGTCATGTTTTAAACCATGGCTTCAAAGTGAAATATTACCTAGTTCTAGATTTCACTCTTATAAATCTTACCAACAATGTTCAGCTTTATTCACTAATAATTATATATGAGAAAATCAAAACTCAGAAAATAATCAGTAAAATACCAAGGCTTAATACAATGTCTTCCAGTATTTCTCCATAATGGTAAGCTGGACTAAGGCATCTTTTGTGATTGTTATTTTATATGCCATTTGTTAGCTGCTTCTCCCATCTCCTGAGAAGGACCTCTAGGTTCCAGGGATGCCTTCTGATTTCACACTACCATTTTCTCACAACTCAAGTAAATACTACCATCTGTACTTGGTGATAGATTCCTCACTCACCAAATCATTGCAGCAGAAACAGGGAGAAGCAAGGTACAAAGAGATGAGGAGAATATCTGGGCAGAATCATCAGAAAGCATTGAGTCCTCCTCCCCTCGTATTTTAGATGATCTCTTCCATGAGCAGGGCTTCCTATTTTAAATAGCTATGCTCTAATACTCTGAGTATAAGCAATTTGGATAAATCAAATCCTGTATGAATCATTATTACAGAGGAAAGAATTATTGGAAATTCATAGATGACATAAGTGATGGACCAAACTGAATACTTCTCCAAAAATAAACTAAGGAGATTTTTAAGAAAAACAAGGGAATGTTGATTTCTAGAATGAAAAGTAGTGAAGTCTGGCAGATATTGTGAATCCACCATCAAAAGTTTTGATTTTTGTTGGTTAATTTTTTTTTTTTTTTTTACCCTGAGGGTTATGGTATTTAGCAACATACCAGATTACATATCTCTCCCAAAAGATTAAAAGCCCTTTGGTGGAGATCAAGATAGCAGAGTAGGAGGACACAGAACTCACTTCTTCCCAGAAACACATAAAAAATACATCTACATGTGGAACTGTTTTCACTGAAAACTAACTGGAAACTGGCAGAAAGACTCCTGTACAACCACGGCTGTAAGAAAGATCTATACGAAATCATGTAGGAAGGTAAGAGAAGCAATCAGGTTGGGACCTGTGTCCCTGGAATGGGACTCAAAGGAACATTACATGTGTGAAGTGGGTAGAGATGTTTCCTGGGGATTGAGCAGTTTGAGCCAAATATTGGATACCCCAGCCCTGGGGTTTGACACTGGGAAGACCAGCCCCTTGTCTGGTTGGAGGGCCAGTGGGAATAACAGGAGGGCTGTGGAAAGCCTAAACTCTGCTCATGAGGAGCATGTGTATGCTTGCTTGCTCCCAAAGCAGGTTGAAGAGGGTGGCTTGAAACTGAACAAGATGCTGACCAGATTCCCACAACCACCCAGGCACATGCCCCAGCTTGAACTAGTGAATGCTCCAGCCCCACTTCATTATGCAGCTCCACACTAGTGCAAGGGCTTGGCTGTGAGACACAGAAGTAACTTAGACTTGAAGCAGCATCTAAGCAGGGCAGAGGAAGCCATTTCTGACATTTACACATGTAGGGCATCAGAAGCAGTCTTGGTCTTTGACCCAACTGGATTACCACAGCCTGCAGCCCAACCCATGCTGAGTGCCCACATGGACCCCTCTTGTTTCAGCACTGCTCACCTCTGAGGCAATGTTGCTGGTGCTGTGAGGCGGGGAGAGCACACACTTAAAGAGATGTAGCAAGCTTGGACCTAAACCTCAGAGGTTCTGCTCCAGCAATGTAGGAACTGACATCACACAAGATAGGGCAGTGACCAACACTGAGCAGAGGAAAAGCCCTGGCTCACACCTGGCTCAGGCCCTAGCCCTTCCATACCCAGTCCCACCTCCCAACAAGGTGATGACTGCTGGCATATCCTGAGGAAAGGCACAACTTGTGTTCATGTCAAATCCAGCTTTCCCACCAAAGGCACTGGGCACACGCAGACTGTGTAGGGAATGCTCCCACATAAGGATACCCCTTCGAGAGCACAATAGGTAACTGTTCCAACTAATTTCATACAGAGAAAGTTAAACAAAATGAGGAGACAGAGAAATTGGTCTCAACTGAAAGAGCAAGAGAAAAACCCTGAAAAAAACAAATAATGAAACAATTTACCAGAGAAAGAAATCAAACTATTAGTAATAAGAATAATAACTGAATTATGTAAAAGAATAGATGAACACAGTGACAATTTTTTCAAGGAATCAGAAAATATAAAAAATAACCAGTCATAATTGAAGAATATAATAACTGAAATGAGAAACACATTAGAAGAATTAATAGCACACTAGCTGATACAGAAGAATGATAAGTAATCTGGAAGACAGAATAATGGAAATCACCCAATTTGAACAACAAAAGGAAAAATAAATTTAAAAAAGAGAACAGTTTAAGGGAGCTCTGGGAAAACATCAAGTGTAGCAATGTTCACATTATAGGGGTCTCAGAAGGAGAAGAGTTAGATAAGGGGTTCAAAAATATATTTGATGAAATTATGGTTAAAACTTCCCAAACCTGAAGAAGGAAACAGCTATCCAGGTACAGGAAGCATAGAGGGTCCCAAAAAAGATGAACTCAAATGGACCCTGGTCAAGACATATCATAATTTAAAATGGCAAAAGTGAAATATAGAGAGAAAATTCTAAAGTCAACAAAAGAAAAACAAAGAATCATATACAGGAGAACTCCATAAGACTATCAACTGTTTCTTCTGCAGAAACATCACAGGCCAGAAAGGAGCGGCAGCAAAAGTCAGAAACCCAGGATATTCTACCCAGCAAAATTATCATTTAGAATTGAAGAAAAGATAAAGAACTCTTCAGAGAAGCAAAAACTAAGAGTTCATCCATACTAAACTGACTGTGAAAGAATGTTAAAGGGTCTTCTCTAAGTGCAAAGAAAAAGACTACAATAAGAAGGAATAATCTATAGGAAAGGAAAAATCCCACTAGTAAAGGCAAATATATAGTAAAGGCTCTGTATCAGGCACTTAAATAAGCTAGGGCAATGATTAAAAGACAAAAAAATTGTAAAGTTAACTATAACTACCATAAAAAGTAAAGAGATAAGCATGAAGATGTGAAATATGACATAAAAAACACAAATCATGTGGGGGGGAGTAAATAAATGCAGATCTTTTAGAATGTGTTTGAACTTAAATGACTACTACTTTAAAACAAATATATATAGTTATAGGTCAATATATACGAACCCCATGGTAACCACAAATCAAAAAACCTACAGTAGATACACAAAAACTAGAGGTCGAGGAACACAAGTATACCACTAAAGAAAATCATCTAACCACAAAGGAAGAAACAAAAAGAACAGAGAATTACTAGAAAAATAACCAGAAAATAAGTAATAAAATGGTACTAAGTGCATACCTACTAATAGATACTTTAAGTGGCAATGGACTAAACGCTTCAATCAAGAGTTACAGGATGGAGCAGATGCAAGGAGAATGACAATCCTGCAGCCTATGGAACAAAAACCACATTCACAAAAAGATAGACAAGATGAAAAGGCACAGGGCTATGTACCAGATGAAGGAACAAGATAGAACCCCAGAAAAACAACTAAATGAAGTGGACATAGGCAACCTT
>NC_041233.1:63798127-63799688 GCF_002837175.3 Physeter macrocephalus
GGGAACTCCCATACGGTTAACAGCTGATTTCTCAGCAGAAACTCTACAGGCCAGAAGGGAGTGGCATGATATACTTAAAGTGATAAAAGGGAAGTACCTACAACCAAGATTACTCTACCGGCATGGATCTCATTCAGATTCAATGGAGAAATCAAAAGCTTTACAGAAAAGCAAAAAGAATTCAGCACCACCAAACCAGCTCTACAACAAATGCTAAAGGAACTTCTCTAAGTGGGAAACACAAGAGAAGAAACAGACCTACAAAAACAAACCCAAAACAATTAAGAATATGGTAATAGGAGCATACATGTTGATAATCACCTTGAATGTAAGTGGGTCAAATGCTCCAACCAAAAGACACAGACTGGTCCATGCAAATGGAAATCAAAAGAAAGCTGGAGTACCAATACTCATATCAGATAAAATAGACTTTAAAATAAAGAATGCTACAAGAGACAAGGAAGGCCACTACATAATGAGCAAGGGAACAATCCAAGAAGAAGATATAACAATTATAAATATATAAGCACCAACATAGGAGCATCCCAATAAATAAGGCAACTGCTAACAGCTCTAAAAGAGGAAATCGACAGTAACACAATAATACTGGGGGACTTTAACACCTCACTTACACCAATGGACAGATCATCCAAAATAAAAATAAATAAGGAAACAGAAGCTTGAAATGACACAATAGACCAGATAGATTTAATTGATAATTATGAGACATTCCATCCAAAAACAGCAGATTACACTTTCTTCTCAAGTGTGCATGGAACATTCTCCAAGATAGATCACATCTTGGGTCACAAATCAAGCCTCACTAAATTTAAGAAAATTGAAATCATATCAAGCATCTTTTCTGACCCCAAATATATGAGATGAGAAATGAATTATAGGGGATTTCTCCAGGATAGATCACATCTTGGGTCACAAATCAAGCCTCACTAAATTTAAGAAAATTGAAATCATATCAAGCATCTTTTCTGACCCCAAATATAGGAGATGAGAAATGAATTATAGGGGATAAAACGTAAAAAACACAAACACATGGAGGCTAAACAATACGTTACTAAATAACCAAGAGATCACTGAAGAAATCCAAAAATACCTAGAGACAAATGACAATGAAAACACGATGATCCAAAACTCATGGGATGCAGCAAAAGCAGTTCTAAGAGGGAAGTTTATAGCCATACAACCCTACCTCAAGAAGCAAGAAAAATCTCAAATAAACAATATAACCTTACACCTAAAGGAACTATAGAAAGAAGAAAAAACAAACCCAAGTTAGCAGAAGGAGAGAAATCATAAAGACCAGAGCAGAAATAAATGAAATAGAAACAAAGAAAACAATAGCAAAGATCAATAAAACTAAAAGCTGGTTCTTTGAGAAGATAAACAAAATGGATAAACCATTAGCCAGACTCATCAAGAAAGAGAGGGAGAGGACTCAAATCAATAAAATTAGAAATGAAAAAGGAGAAGTTACAATAGACACCGCAAAAATATAAAGCATCCTAAGAGACTACTACAGGCAACTCTAGGCCAATAAAATGTC
>NC_041233.1:63799729-63813827 GCF_002837175.3 Physeter macrocephalus
ATGAGGCCACCATCACCCTGATACCAAAACCAGACAAAGATACTACAAAAATAAAAAGTTACAGACCTATATCACTGATGAATATAAATGCAAAAATCCTCAACAAAATACTAGCAAACAGAATCCAACAACACATTAAAAGGATCATACACCATGATCAAGTTGAATTTAACCCAGTGATGCAAGGATTCTTCAATATACGCAAATCAATCATTGTGATATGCCATATTAACAACTAGAAGAATAAAAACCATATGATCATCTCAATAGATGCAGAAAAAGCTTTTGACAAAATTCAACAACCATTTATGATAAAAAATCTCCAGAAAGCGGGCATGGGGGAACCTACCTTAACATAATAAAGACCATATATGACAAACCCACAGCAAACATCATTCTCAATGGTGAAAAACTGAAAGCATTTTCTCTAAGATCAGGAACAAGACAAAGATGTCCACTCTCACCACTATTATTCAATATAATTTTGGAAGTCCTAGCCATGGCAATCAGAGAAGAAATAGAAATAAAAGGAATACACATTGGAAAAGAAGAAGTAAAACTATCACTGTTTGCAGAGGATGTGATACTATACCTAGAGAATCCTAAAAATGCCACCTGAAAACTACTAGAGCTAATCAATGAATTTGGTAAAGTTGCAGGATAAAAAATTAATGCACACAGAGCTCTTGCATTCCTATACACTAAAGATGAAAAAACTGAAAGAGAAATTAAGGAAATACTCTCATTTACCACTGCAAAAAAAAGAATAAAATAACTAGGAATAATCCTACCTAGGGAGACAAAAGACCTGTATGCAGGAAGCTATAAAACACTGATGAAAGACTTTAAAGATGATACCAACAGATGGAGAGATATACCATGTTCTTCAATTGGAAGAATCAATATTGTGAAAATGACTGTACTACCCAAAGCAATCTACAGATTCAATGCAATCCCTGTCAAATTGCCAATGGCATTTTTTACAGAACGAGAACAAAAAATCTTAAAATTTGTATGGAGACACAAAAGACCCCAAATAGCCAAAGCAGTCGTGAGAGAAAACAATGGAGCTGGAGGAAACAGACTCCCTGACTTCAGACTATACTACAAAGCTACAGTAATCAAGACAATATGGTATTGGCACAGAAACAGAAATATAGATCAATGGAACAGGATAGAATGCCCAGAGATAAACCCATGCACCTATGGTCAACTAATCTATGAAAAAGGAGGCAAGGATATACAATGGAGAAAAGACAGTCTCTTCAATAAGTGGTGCTGGGAAAACTGGACGGCTATATGTAAAAGAATGAAATTAGAACTCTCCCTTGACACCATACACAAAAATAGACTAAAAATGGATTTGAGACCTAAATGTAAGACCAGACACTATAAAACTCTTAGACGAAAACATAGGAAGAACACTCTTTGACATAAATCACAGCAAGATCTTTTTTGATCCACCTCCTAGAGTAATGGAAATAAAAACAAAAATAAACAAATGGGACCTAATGAAACTCCCAAGCTTTGGCACAGCAAAGGAAACCATAAACAAGACGAAAAGACAACCCCCAGAATGGGAGAACATATTTGCAAACAAATCAACGGACAAAGGATTAATCTCCAAAATATATAAACAGCTCATGCAGCTCAATATTAAGGAAACAAACAACCCAATCCAAAAATGGGCAGAAGACCTAAATAGACATTTCTCCAAAGAAGACATACAGATAGCCAAGAAGCATATGAAAAGCTGCACAACATCACTAATTATTAGAGAAATGCCCATCAAAACTACAATGAGGTACCACCTCACACCAGTTAGAATGGGCATCATCAGAAAATCTACAAACAACAAATGCTGGTGAGGGTGTGGAGAAAAGGGAACCCTCTTGCACTGTTGGTGGGAATGTAAATTGATACAGCCACTATGGAAAACAGTATGGAGGTTCCTTAAAAAACTAAAAATAGAATTACCATATGATCCAGCAATCCCACTGCTGGGCATATACTGAGAGAAAACCATAATTCAAAAAGACACATGCACCCCAATATTCGTTGCAGCACTATTTACATTCGCCATTATGCTAAGTGAAGTAAGTCAGACAGAGAAAGACAAATATTGTATGATGTCACTTATATATGAAATCTAAAAAATACAACAAACTAGTGAATATAACAAAAAGAAGCAGACTCACAGATAAAAAGAACTAGTGGTTTCCACTTGTGGGGGTGGGCAATATAGGAATGGGGCAAAAAACGGTTATCATGGGTTTATGTGAAATCACTTGTGTGAAACTTTTGAAAATTGTAAAGCCCTATAAAATTTTTAAAATCTTTCAGTCAATAAAAAATTATTTACAATACATTTATTTTAATACCTATAGAGAAATAAAAAAAGAAACGTGATAAAGGATGCCTTTTGGATTAAAAAAAAATGACCCATCTATATGCTTTCTATAAGAGACTCACTTCAGTGCTAAAGACACACACAAAATAAAAGTGAGGGCTTGGGGCTTCCCTGGTGGTGCAGTGGTTGAGAATCCGCCTGCCGATTCAGGGGACACAGGTTCGTGCCCTGGTCTGGGAAGATCCCACATGCCGCGGAGTGGCTGCGCCCGTGAGCCATGGCCACTGAACCTGTGCGTCCGGAGCCTGTGCTCAGCAATGGGAGAGGCCACAACAGTGAGAGGTCCACGTACCAAAAAAAGAAAAAAAAAAGTGAGGGCTTGGAAAAAGATATTTCATGCAAATGGAAACAACAGAAAGCAGGGGTATCGATACTTGTATCATATAAAATAGACTCTAAAACAAAGTATATAAATAAGATAAAGAAGGACTTTATATAATGATGAAGGGGCCAATATAAGAAAAGGATATTACACTTGTTAACATATATGCACCCAATACAGGAGCATTTGAATATATAAAACAAATTTGCACAAACATAAAGGGTGAAATCAAAAATAATGTAATAATAGTAGGGGACTTTAACACCCCACCTACATAAAGGAAGAGATCATATAGGCAGAAAATCATTAAGACAACCATGGTCTCAAGTAACACAATAGAACATTTAGACTTAATAGGTATCTACCGGTACTCTATTGCAAAACAGCAGAATACACATCTTTTCAAGTGCACATGGAAATTTCTCGAGGATAGATCACATGCTAGGCCACAAAACAAGTCTCAACAAATTTAAGAGGATAGACATTATAACAAGCATTTTTTTCTGACCATAAATGAAACTAAAAATCAATCATAGCAAAGAAAAGGGACAAGGACAAACAGGTGGAGAATAAACAACATGCTACTAAGAAGCCAATGAAGATTTCAGAGGAAATGAGAAAATATCTTGAGACAAAGGAAAATAGAAACACAACTTTTGAAAATGTATGGGATGCAGAACAAACAATTGCAAGAGGGAAGTTTATAGCAATGCAGGACTACCTAAGAAACTTTTTTAAAATAGCAAATATACAACTTTATCATCTAGAGGAATTAGAAAAAGAACAAAATGAATCCCAAAGTCAGGAAAAGCAAAGAAATAATAAAGATCAAGGAGGAAAAAAATAAAAGAGACAAAAATAATAGTAAAGATCAATTAAATAAAGATCTGAGTTTTTAAAAATATAAACGAAATTGATAAACCTTTAGCCAAGCTCAACAGTATGAAGAGAGAAGAACCAAATAAACAAAATAAGACACGAAAGAGGAGAAAAAACAACAACAGTTATCACAGAAAGTAAAACAATCATAAAAGAATACTACAAAAGTTATATGGGTGCAAATTGGGCAACATAGAAGAAATGAATAAATTTCTGGAAACATACAACCTTCCATGACTGAATTAGGAAAATACAGGAATCTGAACAGACTGATCACTAGTAGTGAAACTGAATTTGTAACTTTATAAACTCCTAGCAAACAAAAGTGCAGGACCAGACAGCATCACAGGGAAATTCTACCAAACCTATAAAGAAGAGCTAATATCTATTCTTCTCAAACTATTCCAAAAATTTAAAGAGAATAGAACTCTCCCGTATTTAGTCTATGAGGTCACCATTACTCTGCTATCAAAACCAGACAAATACATTACAAAACAGAAAATTACAGACCAATATCTTTGATAAATATAAAAGAAAAAATCCTCAACAAAATATTAGCAAACCAAATTCAAGAATATTTAAAGAGAATCATACAACATGATCAAGTGGGATTTATTTCAGGTCTGCAAGGATGGTACAATATTAGCAAATTAATCAATGTGATACAACACATTAACAAAAGGAAGGATAAAAATCACTTGAACATCTCAATAGATGCAGCAAAAGCAAATGAAATATTCAACATCCATTCATAATAAAAATTATCATCAAAGTTGGTATAGAGGGAACATATCACAACATAATAAAGGCCATTTGTGATAAACCCATGGCTAACATTTATACTCAACGGTGAAAAGCTAAAAGTCTTTCCTTTACAGTCAGGAACAAGACAAGGATGCCCACACTTGCCACTTCTATTTAACATAGTATTGGAGTCCTAGCCACAGCAATTAGACAAGAAGAAGAGGTAAAAATCACCCAAATTGGAACTGTCACTATTTGTAGATGACATGATGCTATATATAGAAAACTCTAAAGTCTCCACCAAAAAACTGTTAGAATTAATATTTTTAATAATAAATAATATCAGTAAAGTTGCAGGATACAAGATTAATATGCAGAAATCCATTGTATTTCTATACACTAATAATGAACTATAGAAAGAGAAAGAAAACAATCCATTTTAAAATTGCATCAAAAATAATAAAATAACTAGGAATAAACATAACCAAAGCAGTAGAAGACTTATACTTTGAAAACTATAAAACACTGATGAAGGAATTTGAAAATGATACAAAGAAATGTAAAGCTAAACCATGTTTTTGCATTGGGAACATTTAATATTGTTAAATATTGTCCATACTACCCTAAGCAATCTAGAGATTTGTTTCAATCTGTATCAAAATATCCATTACATTTTCACAGAACTAGAACAAATAATCTTAAAATTTATATGGAACTGCAAAAGACCTCAAATTACCAAAACAATCTTGAGGAAAAAGAAGAAAGCTGGAGGTAGAACATTCCCTGACTTCAGACTATACTACAAAGCTACAGTAATCAAAACAGTATGGTACTGGCACAAAAGCAGACACTTAGGTCCTGGAACAGAATAGAGATCCCAGGAATAAACCCCCACACCTATTATCAATTAATATATGACAATGAAGGCAAGAATATACAATGGAAAAGAGACAGTTCTTCAATAAGTAGTTCTGGAAAAACTGGACAGCTGCATGTTAAAGAATGAGATTAGGGGCTTCCCTGGTGGTGCAGTGGTTGAGAGTCTACCTGCCGATTCAGGGAACGTGGGTTTGTGCCCCAGTCTGGGAGGATCCCACGTGACGCAGAGCAGCTGGGCCCGTGAGCCATGACAGCTGAGCCTGCGTGTCCGGAGCCTGTGCTCCGCAACGGGAGAGGCCGTGACAGTGAGAGGCCCACGTATCACACACACAAAAAAAGAATGAGATTAGAACATTTTCTCATACCATATTCAAAAATAAACACAAAATTGATTAAAGACCTAAATATAAGACTCAAAACCATAAAACACCTGGAAGAGAACACAGGCAGAACACTCACTGACATAAATCATAGAGATAATTTTTTTTGGATCTGTCTCCTAAGGCAAAAGAAATAAAAGTTAAAAGAAACAAATGGGTCCTAATTAAACTTAAAAGGTCTTGAACAGAAAAGGAGACCACTGACAAAACAAAAAGGCAGCCTAGTGAATAGGAGAAAATATTTGCAAATGATATAGCCAATAAAGGGTTAATATCCAAAATATATAAACAGGTCATAAAAATCAATATCAAAAAACAGACAATTTAAAAAATGGGCAAAAGACATTTTTTTTTTTCCAAGGAAGATAGACAGATGACAAACTGGTACATGAAAAATCCCTCAGCATTTCTAATTACCTGAGAAATACAAATCCAAACTACCATGAGATGTCATCTCACACCTATCAAAATGACTATCATCAAAAATTCTACAAATTAACAAATTTTGGTGAGGATGTGGAGAAACAGAACCCTAGCGCACCATTGGTGAGACTGTGAATTGGTGCAGCCACTATGGGAAACAGTATGGAGGTTCTCTAAATAACTAAAAATTGAACTATCATATGATCCAGCAATTCCACTTCTGTGCATATATCTGAAGAAAACAAGAAGAATAATTCAAAAAGATACATACACCTCAATGTTCATGGCAGCATTATTTACAATAGCCAATATATAGATGTAACCTAAGTGTCCATCAACAGATGAACTGATAAAGAAGATATGACATATGTACAGTAGAATATTACTCAGCCATAAAAAATAATGAAATTCTGCAATTGCAACAACGTGGATATACCTACATAGTATCATGCTTGCTTAGTGAAATAAGTCAGAGAAAGACAAATACTCTATATTATCGCTTATACATGGAATCTAAAAAATAAAGCAAACAAATGTATATAATCAAACAGAAACAAACTTGCAGATAAAGAGAACAAACTAGTGGTTACCAGTGGGGAGAGAGAAGTGGGGAGGGGCAAGATAGAGGTATGGGATTAAGAGAGAAAAACTACTTTGTATAAAATAAATAAGCAATAAGAACATATTTTACAGCACAGGGAAAAATAAACATTATGTTGTAATAACTTTAAATGGAGTATAATCTATAAGAATATCTAATTACTAAATTGTATGCCTAAAACTAATATTATAAATCAACTATACATCAATTAAAAATAAAAGTGAACCTAATTAAAAGGATCACATTGTAATTATTAAAATACAAATGACATTTAATAATATTTAATAGGGCTTCCCTGGTGGCACAGTGGTTAAGAATCCAACTGCCAATGCAGGGCTCAAACCAGGTTTGAGCCCTAGTCCAGGAAGATCCCACATGCTGCAGAGCAACTAAGACTATGCACCACAACTACTGAGCTTGCACACCACAACTACTGAAGCCCGTGCACCTAGAGCCCGTGCTCCTCAACAAGAGAAGCTACCACAATGAGAAGCCCATGCACCGCAACGAAGAATAGCCCCTGCTCACAGCAACTAAAGAAAGACCCCCCACAGCAATGATGACCCAATGCAGCCAAAACTAAATAAGTAAATAAAAATTTTAAAAAATAATATTTAGTAATAAAAAATGAATCAATCCTTGAAGAAGTCATAACAATCCTGAATATGTATGCGCTAAATAACAGTTTCAAAATACAATAACAAAAAATGATAGAACTAAAAGGAAGAATAAAAAATTTGCTATTATAATTATATATTTTAACACTCTTCTCTCAGTAATTAACAGAACAAGTAGACAAAAAATAAGGATATCGAAGACATAATACTGGCAACCAACTTGATACATTCATAGAACAGTCTTTCCAACAACAACAGCAGTACATATAAACATTTACCAGAATAAATCATGTTCTCGGCCATAATATAAACCTCAATGCATTTAAGAGCATTGATACAGTACAAAACATGATTTCAACAACTATGGAATTAAATCTTAAAGTAGTTCTTAAGAATTTGTAAAAGGGTAATTATAAAAGTATTAGGGGTAGGACTGGGTGAATCCAGAGATAATTTTGCTTCAAGTCAAAAAAAAAACCACAAAAAACAGGCCCTTAATGGCCAGGATTGTGTCATTTTTACCACTGAACCAATCCTAATACTGTGATAATCATACATGAAGTATTTGATAAAGATTAGTTGAGTGCATAATATTCTAAGTGTTAAATAAATCACACACATATTCATATATTTTTCAGAGTATCAAAGACTGATTCCTCTTTTCAGTGATATTGTCATAGGTAATAAAATATAATAAAGATCTTTACTCATAACTGCCTTCATTCTGTTCTGCTTACAGTTATTGGAGAAACAGTTATCTGTACCTTTGTGCTCACTGAACTCAAAGAAAAAATATTAAGTTTGGAAGATTGAGAGGTGAAATAATTTATCTCAAAGAGAAGGGGAAAATGAGACTAATGAAAATATGTTAGGGTTTATGTTCATATCCTGCAAACAATTCAGGCAGATTCCTATTGTGTCCAATATAAAAAACTCTAATACATCCTTGTGGTACTAAAATGTTTTTTGAATATAATAAGATAAAAGAAAATATGCACTTCAAGGAGATACTGTATATTGTTGGAAGGCCCATTTAGATAATTAAGTAGGATGTGAGACTTCCAGGAAGCATGCACAAGTAACAGCAGATGTTCCTAAACACCTTCTACAAGATTAATGTGTGTGCAGGGAGAGGTGGAGTGGTCTGAAGAATTAGCAGGACAGAGACAAGACAACTGTGGGGATATAGGTAACAGAGACAATGAGATAGACACTTTAGGTTACTTCCCTTGACATGCATCAACTCTGGTTCCTTCTGTTTCAACCTGCCTAAGATTCAAATTCCTAGGGGAGAGCCAGGAAAACTTAGATTTTTTTTCCCCAAGTTTATTTTTCTTAGCAATTTAAAAATACATAAGCATACACATTAAGTTAGTGTTTTATTTCCTTACTATACAACTGATATTATAAGAAACTTCCATTCAGTTAAAAGCTAATGAATACTGTCAACTTTCCCTGGCTTATATTTCTGCATAGAATTAGTACATGAACATGTAATTTTGTTATCATTTTCAAAATGTTTAGCAAAATTATAATATCACAGTTCACATGAAGCCCTTTAAAAAATCTGATGTCACTGGTTGTAGATGTTAAAGGTAAATGATGACATAAGAAACCACCACGATTGCTAGTCTCAGAACTGTTGCCAACTTGCATGAAGTTCATTTGCCACATTTTATTTTATTTTATTTTATTATTATTTTTTTTTGTGGTCAGCGGCCATGGCTCACGGGCCCAGCCGCTCCGCGGCATGTGGGATCTTCCCGGACCGGGGCACGAACCCGTGTCCCCTGCATCGACAGGCGGATTCTCAACCACTGCGCCACCAGGGAAGCCCATTTGCCACATTTTAAATGGTATGAATTTCAACATAGATACCACAGCACAGAATTTAAAATTTAATGATTAAATCAAGTAAGTGATGGTAGTTAATTATATTCTTAAAATATGGGGACCTGATGTATTGCTTTGTTTCAAATGTGACTATTCAGTGTGACTTTATTTAAAGTATGACAAGTCCCGTGGTTAGGGGAGGGCAGGGTTCCTCAACTGACAGTGTAACCAAGACACCTAAAGTAGAAGGGAGCTGTTCCTAAGAAGGAAATTTTAAATACTCATTAGCAATAGAGAAAGGAATGCTGTGTGGACAAAACATCAGATGTCCATTACATACGGTTGTGGTGGGAAAATAACACTGGCAAATATATATATAATATTACTCACATGTTAAGAGCATTTTGTCCTGTCCTAAGACTAACTGGTATTAACTCATTTAACCTTCCAACAACCCTCATTTTCCCTACCTTACAGATAAAGAAACTCACGTATCGGGAGCTTAAGAGCTGATCTAAAGTTACACAGCTATGTAGCAGCAGAAACAAAAGTTGAACCCATGACACCTGGCTCTAGAGTCTACCCTCTACTTCATACTGCTTCTCAAAAGTGTGCCATCTGTGAAATAGAGCAGCCAGTCGAGCTAAGAGAAGCAGTGTAAAGGGAAAAAGGAAAAAACATAAAGTTGTTAAACCATTTCATTATGCCACTTTATTGCATTTATTGAAAGAGTATTTGAACTTCTATTTTATGAACCAGAATCCAATTCACGGCCTCAATTTCACTAAAGCTTGAAAGATTAAAAAGAAAAAACCTCACTTTCACACATGAAAGTTAACTTCTTAATGATTCAGTGCCTATAATTGAGGCTTGGAGAAGGAGTTTTTCAAAAGTCCACTGTCTTCTTCATAATTCAGAGACTTCAGTGCCTAAATGTTATCAAAAGATTCCTTTTGTTACATATTCAAAGATCAGAACTTCTTTCTTGAAGCAGGTAAGGCCCGCTAACATCGTGTCATTTCAGGTCTCTCATCACAATAATTGAATAGAGTCACATAATTGGAAGCTTAACCAAGCATAACAGGCATTAACAGGTGATGGTACAATCTGATGCCACCCTTGCTTGCAAACCCAGGCCATTTCACACTAGAAAGGATTTAGAGTCTCAGGAGGGACAAAGAAAAAAGCCTCTGAAAAGAGTGTTTACAAAGGAAGAATTATCAATACACTCTAGAGACTGCAAAGATCAGCAGAGTTTAGTCCATCCAGGGCCCATGCTGCATGAGAAAGCAGATAATGTTAAATATGAGGCTTTTACTGGATTGGACTCCAAACCAAGCAAATAGACAATAGCAGAGCTTATGAAAAAAATAATTTGCAACTAACCATTAAGCATTAAACACGTCAGTAATATATTAACTCTAATTTACTAGCAATGAAATTTTGTTATACTGTGAGGCCTGTGTTTTGAACATTCTACCCCCTAATATGGGACTTTAAATAAAGTGTTGCCTTTATACAGGACAGCACAGCATGCTGATGCCAAGGTTTAACATTAACTCAAAACTGTTTTGTTCTTTTTCTTAAAGACTGTTCACTATCATGGCCTTTGATAACCATTAGATTTTTCTATTATGATATTCTTCAATGTGCAAAAACTTCTGTGGAGACTTAGAAGATCCACACTTAGATGAAATATTAGAAAACCATTTGTGACAAAACCCCTTCTTAAAATAATCACCGTATGAGGTAAGTTTGCTTATCTACATACACTCACAGGCAGAGTCAGCAAATGTCAATGCAAAGAGAGGTCTGAGAGAGAGATACTGTAATGAAAAGTTAATTATAGTACAATTTTAGAGTAAACTTGTCTGGTTCAATTAAACAGAGAGAACGATTACAAAGTACGTGGATTCATTCTACGTTATCATTTCCTTTATGGATAAACTTCTCTAGGATGAGGACTAAGAATAGATCTTACTTATAAAGCAAAGAGATTTTGTATGCAAGGTAAAAGATTCCACTGATCTAACAAATGCCAAGGGCACCACCCAACAGCATGTATTTTCCATTCATCGTTCAGAGGTGAACTTCACCATTCTATTTTCCACACGCCAAATTTCCTGCAAATATTCCCAACTAAGTCACCAGAAGCTTTGTGCAAGAGATTACAGTAGGTCTCATTTTTGAGAAGTCAGGAGAAAGGAAGAACAGAAGTCTTCCTCAAAACTGATAATTTCTGTGTTGGTTGTTGATACTACTTTCAGGATATGGAGCTAGTTTCTTTCTCCTGGAGTGTGGGCAGGGCTTAGTAACTTGTTTCTAAGAAACAGAGTATGTAAAGAGAAAAATAGTAACTTTACATGGAGATACCTTGCAGATACACCCTTTGCCAGATGACAAAGGCTAACAACACCAGTATTAAATCATGCTGATATATATTATGTATTCCCTGATGTGATATGATAGGTAGGGCACTTCACTTCTGTGGTATTCTTCCCCCACATCTATAACCTCAGTCTAATCATGAACAAATATCAGGCGAACCAAATTTGAGGGACACCCTACGAAAATACCTGACCACTAGTCTTCAACAGTGTCAAGACCATGAAAGACAAGAAAGGACATAAAAAGTGTCACAGAATGGAGTAGGCTAAGGAGACACAAGGACTAAATACAATGGAGTACCCTAATTTGGATTCTGGAAAAGAAGAAAAGCACCAGAAGAAAATCTGGGGAAATCTCAATGGAGTTTTTAGCTTAGTTAATAGTATTATACCAATGCCAGTGTCTTAGTTTTGGTAAATGTAACATGCTATGTAAAATGTTAACAATAGGGGAAGCTGGATGAAGGGTGTAAGGGAACTCTATACTATCTGTGCTGTTTTTCCAGAAATCTAAAAATATTTCAGAGTAAAATGTTAAAAGTATTGTAAGGCCAGAAATTAAAGAAGTGATCAAGAAACAAAAGGGTAGGGGCATGTCAGAGGATTACAGGTGCCTACCTGGAAGAGCATCCATGGGCACAGCTGGAACTATGAAAGTCAACATATATATAATGTGGTGATGGATCATAATCCAAAGTATAAAATAAATAGCCATGAATCCATATCGATATAAATTATTAAATCATAAATAGATGGGAGAAAAGAGGCAAATTTCCCATGCAGAAGACTTTCCAGGAATTTATATAGGTATTTTCTCTCCAATAGGTGGTACTTAACGCCCCAAACCATGCAAGGGTTAATGAGGACTACACTAGGCAATTTGCTTTCAAAGGGTAGAATATGGAAAAAGCAGGAGTAACTTTATAGTTTAGAAACCTAGCAAACACTTGCCTTACTCAGCCATGTGATCAAGGTCAGCATCATTAGTGACAAGTCATGTTGATAACAGGTACTCTTGATATACGATAAGAATGGTATTTCACCTCTATCGTCTTTCTCCCAGAAACCCATGACCCAGATTAAATTATGAGAAAAAATATCAGACAAACCCCAATTAAGGGGTAGTCTGTAAAATACTTGACAAGTACTCCTGAAAACTGCCAGGGTCATCAAAACAAAGAAAATCTGGGGCTTCCCTGGTGGCGCAGTGGTTGCGCGTCCGCCTGCCGATGCAGGGGAACCGGGTTCGCGCCCCGGTCCGGGAGGATCCCACATGCCGCGGAGCGGCTGGGCCCGTGAGCCATGGCCGCCGAGCCTGCGTGTCCGGAGCCTGTGCTCCGCAACGGGAGAGGCCACAACAGAGGGAGGCCCGCATACCACAAAAAAAAAAAAAAAAAAAAATCTGAGAAATTGTCACAATCAAGAGGAATTTAAGGAGACATGAAAACAAAAATATTATTCTGGATGAGACCCTGGAATGGAAAAAGAATAATAGGAAACAACTAGTGAAAATTGAATAAAGTTGTTTCCTTAGTTGTGATAAATATACCATAAAGTTAGAAGCTAACAGTCAAAGTGAGGAGCATACAGCAATTATGTACTAACTTTTTACATTCTCAGTAAATCTAAAATTATTCTAAAATTAAAGATTTTTAAAGTTTAAAAGTAATTATATTACATATACAATATATATTTAATGTTTATATATACACATATATATATAACATTAAATACTGGATGGATTCTCCTTAGTATCTTTTATGGTGGGCTCTTGCTGCCTCTTGCCATGTCCCCAGGAATGAAAATAACCAGAGGTTTCTTCTCTCTAGAAAAGTTTCATTCTTTTATGGAGTTACTTTCATTTAGTTTTATTTACATCCTTGTCTCTCTGATGGGTTTTTAAAAATCTATGTTTTTGAAGCTTATCTGACAAGTTATCATTGTTATGTTTCCTGTGACTTTATACATCCTAAAGGAATCAGAAGCCACACTTACACTTTTAAGTGATATTTTCATCACTAGAGAGGTTCACAGGTAGAGAAAATCAACTTTTTTGAATGCCTCAGATAGTTGTAAGTCTAAACTAAAACGTGAAATAATCCCTGAGGATTCCTTTTATTTCTCACTTGTATTAAGAAAAAGAACAATTGCATAAGAACTAAACATTGAATCCTTCACCAGTAAATCAGTTTTGATGGTTTCCTCTTCCTGCAATTATTATGGTATTTTATGGCCTCTGGAGACTAAATATCTATCTACATCTATATCTATACCTATCTAGATATTTTAAATATGTCTAGCACTTGCAGTACACTTCCCCTTGTTCTATCTCTTTTCTTCAAATTTCTCACCTAAATTGATGAGATGCTGCTATTGGTAACACAGGTAGGTAGCTATAAATGTGTAATAGAGCCTTATTTTATTTTATTTTATTTTATTTTATTTATTTATTTATTTTTTTTGTGGTATGCGGGCCTCCCTCTGCCGCGGCCTCTCCCATTGCGGAGCACAGGCTCCGGACGCGCAGGCCCAGTGGCCACGGCCCACGGGCCCAGACGCTCCGCGGCACGCGGGATCCTCCCAGACCGGGGCGCGAACCTGGTTCCCCTGCATCGGCAGGCGG
>NC_041233.1:63813858-63842908 GCF_002837175.3 Physeter macrocephalus
TTATTTATTTTTTTGTGTGTGGTATGCGGGCCTCCCTCTGCCGCGGCCTCTCCCATTGCGGAGCACAGGCTCCGGACGCGCAGGCCCAGTGGCCACGGCCCACGGGCCCAGACGCTCCGCGGCACGCGGGATCCTCCCAGACCGGGGCGCGAACCTGGTTCCCCTGCATCGGCAGGCGGACGCGCAACCACTGCGCCACCAGGGAAGCCCTAGAGCCTTATTTTATATTTGATGCAACCTGGAACATGGTGAAAACACATCCAAGACATACAAGACTTGACAAGGAGTCGTTTAGTTTCTTTCAGTTTCTTCAACTGCAAAATGAGAAAAATAACATCTAGTAGAGAATAAAATGAAGAATTAAATACAATAATGTATGAAAAGTCCTGGTGCAGCATTTAGGGTAGAATAGACCCTCAAACCCAATAACTTCAGTGGCTAAAATGCATCACACAATTTCTACATCCCACATGCTTGTGACTTACATGCATTACCTCCTCTGTTAAACAGGACAACCCTGTGGGTGGAAACTAATATTATTCTCCATATTCAGTGAGGGAACCAAGACTCTCAGAGGTAACTTGCCTTCAGGTTACACAGCAGGAAAATAGCAAAACTAATGACTCCAGGATGGACTTGTGATCACAGTTCTGTATTGTGCTCCATATAATATTATTACTGTCTCTATTTTACTGTCCTCTGGTGCAAGATGGACTTGCTCTGGCCTGAATTCTCCCCAAATCGTTTTGTATTACTAGAGGAAGATTCCAGTATGTGACTATAAAATCTTCCACTCTTTTCTACATACTGTCACTAAACAATTATTCTCTGCCTTTTTGCTTGCACCCCCACCAGATGATCAGAGAGATCTTTCTCTACCATTCTCCAGTACTTTCTTTGTCATCTCCTTGGCCCCTTTAACAAAAGTCACCCCTCTGGCTTTGCTCATCATTTCCCTCTCATCAGCTGTCAATTTCTAGCTAGAGCAGTGTCTGAAGAGAAAGCCTTATTCTAGTGAAAGATTCACTGGAATTTTCATTTAGACTCAAGCACAGAGAGCTACTGATTAATTCATAACACCCAATGCCCCCAAATCTGAAACAAAACTTTGAATAACTATGGTGTTACAACAGTTAAAGCAATGATCATACAGTATGCACAGTTGCATGAAATGCAAAGGTAGTGAGGTAGCACATTTCAGGAGGCAAAATAGCAGGACAGACTGAAATCCAATGGAAACATAGAAATACTGTACAGCTTATATTCAGAAATATTTGCATAAAATTGCTTGGTTAAAAAAAGTAACCAAGAAGTTGATAACGCTGCCCAAGTAAGCTTCTCAATTCTTCTGTGTTTTCCAGAGTGAATATAGAATGAATAAGAAAGCAGAGAAGCAGCCCTGACACACAGAGTAAAATAAATCATACTCTTTTCAAAGGGTACCACTTATGCTTTGAAACTACAGATGACACAGAAATAATCAACTCTCTTCCGGGAAGCCTGAGCATAGAAAAAAATCATAAACGATGGGACATTAAAGAAAAGGAGTGACAGATTTGCATTCCAGTCTGAAGAGGTATTCTTCGATCTATAATTTACTAAGCTCTTATTAGGTATCAGACACTATCTGTACACACATTATCTCATCTAATCCTCACAGCAGTATAAGACATGACATTTTAAACACATTGCACAAAGAAAATGAGGTACAGACTGTTACTTAAAAAGCCCTAGATCATTATTCACCTGGGAAATGCTACATACAGTACGATACAATTTCATACCCAGTAGAGTGGTTAAAATTCAAAAGATGGAAAATACCAAATATTATTGAGGATGTGGAATAACTAGACTTTTTTTTTTTTAATTTTGGGGTGTGTTGGGTCTTTGTTTCTGTGCGAGGGCTTTCTCTCGTTGTGGCGAGCGGGGGCTACTCTTCATCGCGGTGCACGGGCCTCTCACTGTCGCGGCCTCTCTTATTGCAGAGCACAGGCTCCAGATGCGCAGGCTCAGTAGTTGTGGCTCACGGGCCCAGTTGCTCTGCAGCATGTGGGATCTTCCCAGACCAGGGCTCGTACCCGTGTCCCCTGCCTTGGCAGGCAGATTCTCAACCACTGTGCCACCAGGGAAGCCCTAGACTTTTTATGTTGGGTGGTTTCTCTACAAGGTAAAATATACTTCTACCCTAAGACCTTTCATTTGAACTCCTAAATGTTTACCTAAGAGAAGTAAAAACATTTATTCATGAAAAGAATTGTGAAATAATTCCATGGTAGCTTTATTTATAGTAGCCCAATCCTGTAAAGAAATGTATATCAAGAAGAGAATTGCTAAATAAATTGTGGTATATGTGCATTGTGAAATATTATGTAGCAGCTAAAAAAGAACAAACAAGTGATAAACTCTACAATAAAGATGAACCTCAGAAAACATTATTTCTGGTGAAAGATGATATACAATATGATTCAATTTATATGAATAAGGAAAAGCTAATATAAAGTGATCGATATCAGAACAGAGTTTGCTTCTGGTGTGGGGGATAACAGAAAAGGGGTTTGAGGGAACTTTCTAGCATGATGGAAGTGTTATATATCTTGAGTTAGTGAAGGTTGTAAGTGCATATAGTTATCAGAACTCATTGAATTGTACAATTCTTTTCTGTGCCTCTCACTGTTTGTAAAATTTTCATCCATTGGGAGAAAAAGCAATAGTAACATGATGACCATAGTTAACAATACTGTATTGTATATTTATTGTATATTTGAAAGTTGCTAAGAAGGTAAATAGATCTTAAAAGATCTCACCAAAAAAAAAAAAGAAGTTCTAAATATGTGAGGTGATGGATGTGTTTAACTTTATTATGGTAATCATTTCACAAAACACATATATATCAAATCATTAGGTGTATATCTTAAACTTACAGAATGTTATATGTCAATTTTATCTCAATAAAGCTGGGGAAAAAGTGATAATGCATTTGAGTGATACTCAATAATGGTCAGTTATTGCTAGTCTCATCTAACACTTGGTATGGGGGTGGAGGGGAGGAGCTATGTTAAGGTGTTGAAGTAATTCCTCAAGTGAGTCAAGAATAAAAACAGAAGGGAAAGCAATTCCACTCCCTCCCCCCCATTTCTTCCATCCTAAATAATAGCAGGACTTTCCCCATACACAATGATTCATTTTTTTTCCCTAGACTTTACTGTGTTTTTTTAAAAAAATTTATACAGCAGGTTCTTATTCGTTATCTATTTTATATATATTAGTGTATATATGCCAATCCCACAGTGATTCTTATGAGCCCATTAAAAAAACATTTTGTTATTCCTTTCATTGGAAAATAAAGTGTTTCTCTAAGTTTGACACTTTATTCAGCAAAAATACACAGAAACTATTTTGACAATTAGTACTAATACTTACATCTTATTTTACTTGTTAGGCAATTCTTTTTTCCTAAGAAGCATGATTACTCTCCTACCATTACTATATCAAAAATACAATAAATGCCATTAAGTCAGCAAATATTTTCAGTCAAGAATGTTGATATAAAACTTATTTATAAAAAAGTCAGGGCTTCCCTGGTGGCGCAGTGGTTGAGAGTCCACCTGCCGAAGCAGGGGACACAGGTTCGTGCCCCAGTCCGGAAAGATCCCACATGCCGCAGAGTGGCTGGGCCCGTGAGCCATGGCCACTGAGCCTTCATTTTCTTCATTTTTTCCTTTTTTATCTTCCATAGTTTTACAATAAATTATTGATTCCACTTATGTTCAGAAAAGTCATTAAAAATATATTCCAAATCCTGTTTTCTGAAGTGCATATAATTATTGGTTTCCTAAATCTATTCTGAACTAAAGTACAGCATAGTCAGGTGCTTCATATCAGTATCTAGATTCAAGAGATAGTTTTCTAACACACACTCACCCACGTTACCCATCTTGGTCAGTTTTTGTACTCATAGATCCTCACATTAAAATGGCTGCTCCCTCTAAGATTTCCTTCCATGCAACAGTGACATCATGCTGAAATACTGAGATGAGAGATTTCTAAAGCATGTAATTTATGTACTAAAGTCAGTGGATGTTTAAATAGGTCTTCAACATCCTGGAAGATCTCTAGCCTATGTGCTCAGTGCAATCCAAATTTCTTTCTTGTGATCTCATCTTTATCTACTAAGTAAACATGCACTCACTACCCCAGACTTTACCCAAAAGTGAAGCTAGCTTGACTTCAGGTCATAGCACTCCTAATTATGTTTTGTCATATTTCTTATGGTTTTTATCCTTATAATATCAATATCAGCTGCAGGAGATTCCTTAGAGAGGCAGAGTGGGGATATATACAAGTCAATAAGAGTTGGTTCCTTAGATACACTTGGTTGGACTCTCGCTGGGCTCTTGTGGTCCTAAGAATGCAATTATTCTGCAGTGTTATTATTGTGTCTATTTCCCCATAAAAGTTTAATGATCTATATAATTTTCCTAGATACAAGACAATTATGTTATTAACTAACCATGAGATATGTGCCTTGCCAGTACAATAAATTTTATTTCTGACTGAAAACTTCTATTTAATCATTTGCTTGAGGAAGAGCACAGTTCCAAATCACTCTCCCTAAATTCATTCCACATCTCTGTACCAGCTTTTCCATCTCCTTCTACTGTACAAAACAGCAGAACAACTAAGAGCGTGATGAAATATGAATCCCTGGGCAGCCATTCCCCAAACAGCCTCCTTAAGTAAGTTCCATTCCTTCCCACCGTTAAGTATCACACCACTTCTAGGCTATTAGCTGAACTTTGAGAAGAGTTATGGCTTGACATATCTTAAAGAATTTTAAGTTTAGTAAAAACTGAAAATGACCAGCTTGATGAGAAATCTGGACACCTTTCCCTATGGCAGTTTACTCTAGGGCCAAGGTACTTTTAGGGAAAAGATGAGCTAGCAGAAATAAAATAATGGTATCAATAGATGAAGATTTATAAGAAGATTTTTTGAGTCAAAGTGAAATATTAAATCAGTTAAATAAATTATCCTGTCACAAAACTAACATATCTATTCATACACGTGTCATGGAAAACCTGAGACCATTAGAAGTAGAAGGAATAAATACTGGCTTGCTCTAAGAGGAAAATGTCTTAAACTCAGAAATTTCAAAAATGGAAATATATCACCCTGTCTTTAGAAATCTTCTGTCGAAGGCAGGAAATTTATCCTTCAAGAAGGATGCAGGAAAGACTTTTACCTAGGATGGGTCATTGAATTTCATGAGTTCTATGGCCTATCCCCAACTCTAAAACTAAGAATTTTCCCATAAAAACTTCCAATGATTCCTTTCATAAAAACAAAGTATTATGGAGCCAAATGAAAAAATAAAGAAATAAAAAAGAATCCATACAAGATCAATCTTTTGTATTCCTACAGATTTGGGTGTTGGAAATGGTCCTCTAAAGAAGTGAAACATCTTTAACTTGCATCTACATCAGGGATTCTGTATCCAAGATATTCTCTGGTAGTGGAATAATGCATAGAGGATTAGGAGTCAGAAGACTGACTGACACTATAATAAATCACTTTACTTCTCTGAACTTCAGTTTCCTCAGCATGGTTCTCAGAATAATAGTATCTGGCTGGCTTTCTACCCAGCATTATAGTCAAACACTTTAAAACCCATGAAATCATATAAAAAGGCAAGAAAATGTAATTACATGACTTTTTTGAAAATGAAGTTAAAAAACGTTTGATTTACAGCTATTACTAAATTAATTTCCAAACACCCCCCATTCCCCCATGAAGCAAAAAGATCAATTTATATCTCAAATAATTGGCATGCAATTTATAAAATCACAATATGCTTGACTGATAATCTACTGTACCTGCAGTTGATATAAAACATATATTTTTTTACATAATGAATATTCAATGAAAAAGTCCACCTTTATTACCTTCTTTGATGTTTTGTTGGCTCATACCCTGAAATTTCCCTTACAACATCTGCAAAAATAATAAACCAATTATGAAACCATCTGGAAGAGAGTGAAGAGAAAATATTATTTTTTAAGCCTCTCCTTTGAATAACTGGCACTGTAATAGGTGGCATGTCAGAACTAAACCATTAACAAAATCATTATTATTAAGGAAAGAAGGAAAGAGATTTGCATAAAGAAAATCATAACTGCTTATTATCAGACACAGTGGGGTCACATATTGAACCATGGCTGAAATAGACTGAACATCCATTCCCATATATATTTGAGACACAAGCTGGGGCCATTCAAGCCTGTAGAACACCACCGTCTTCAATTAAAATATGGATTTTTAATCATAGATCCATGCCACAGAACCACAGATTTATTGGAGAAGTTTAAGAAAATGTTAGTCTTGAGGCTTCAACCAAATTACCCACCTAGTTTGGGAAAACAAAAATCATTCCTCAAGGATGGTGAAAAAAGTTTGTTTTCTCTCCTCTCAACATCCTCCCTCAAAGTCTGTGTAATCAAATTTAGAAATACTATAAACATTAGAAAGTAAACAATAATCACTGTTAAGCAAAATAAAATGAGCAAACACTAAAAGATCTACTTATTTTCTCTGGGTTTAGTGTGAAAAATCTCAGGACAAAAAGTTTTCTGCTTTTTGCTTTTTGTAAACCTGGCTTCGCCGCTGAATGACTTCATCCTAGTATAATTTACTTAAATTTTCTCAGTTTTACTCTTTTAAAAATAGAGAAAATCATACATCCCTTGCTGTTCTCAAATAACACCACTGGAATCTAAAATCTATGGGAAGAATTCTTATCAATTTAACTAGTCCTAGTTAGTGTTCCAAAGCTCTCATCTAGTAATATTAGTCCTGAAAAAAAAATTTCCCTAAGGAATGATTAAATTAAAAAGAAAGAACAAAACAGCAAGGCATAATCCATGAAAGAAAAAAGTTAATAAATTGGACTTCATTAAAATATAAAACTTGTGCTCTACAGAAGGCATTGTTGAGAGAATGAAAAGACAAGGCGTGGACTGGGAGAAGCTATTTTCAAAATACATATCTGATAATTTTTCTGCATTTATTGAGGTGATCATATGATTCTTGTCCTTCATTATTTAATGTGTTATATCACATTTGATTTGTGTTCCATCTAGGCATCCCAGGAATAAATCACATTTCATCATGGTGTGTAATCCTTTTTAATATACTGTTGAATTCGGATTGTTAGGGTTTGGGGGTATTGTTTGTTTTTTAGGATTTTTACATGTATATTCATCAGGAATACTGGTCTATCCTTTTCTTTCCTTGTAGTGTCCTTATCTGACTTTGGTATGAGGGCAATACTGGCCTTGTCTTTAAATATTTGTTAGGATTCAACAGTGAAGTCATTAGGTCCTGAACTTTTATTTTGGGGGATGATTTGACTACTTACTCAATATACTTTCTCATTATTTGTATGTTTATATTTTCTTTTTCTTTATGTCACTGTTGGTAGGTTTTATTTTTCTGGGAATTTATTTCTTCTAGGTTGTCCAATTTGTTGGCATTATATGTTCATAATAGTCTCATATGATCTTTATATTTCTGTGGTCAGTTGTAATGGCTTCTTTTTCATTTATAATTTTGAGTCCTGTTAGTCTAGCTAAAATTTTAATTTTGTTTATCTTTAAAAAAAGAACTTAGTCTCATTGATCTGTTCTTTTGTTTTTCAGTCTCAATTTCATTTATTTCTGCCCTGATCTTTATTATTTCCTTCCTTATTCTAACTTTAGGTTTAGTTTGTTCTTCTTTTTCTTATTTCTTGATGTGTGAAGTCAGATTGTTTGAGTTTTCCTTAATGTAGGTATTTTATTGTTGTAAACTTCCCAACTGGAACTGCTTTTGCTGCACACCTTAAGTTTTGGTGAACAACCCACTGGTTGTTCAGAAGTGTGTTTCTAAACTTCCACCTATTTATGAATTTTCTATTTTTCCTATTATTGATTCTAGTTTCACACTATTTTGGTCAGAAAATACACTTGAAATGATATCAATCTTCTTAAATTTGGTAGGACTTATTTTGTGACCCAATATATGATCCATCGTGGAGAACGTTCCATGGGTGTTGGAAATGAAGATGTACTCTGCTGTCGGATAGGATATTCGGTATATGTCTGTTAAGTTTATTTGATCTATAGTTTCATTCACTTCCACTGTTTCCTTATTCATTTTCTGTCTAGATCATGTATTCAACATTGAAAGTGTGGTACTGCAATCCCCTACTATTATTGTATTGTTGACCAATTCTCCCTTCATATGTGTTAATACATGCTTTACATATTTATGTGTTTCAATGTTGGGTGCATATATATTTATAATTGTTATATCCTCTCAGTGAGTTGACTTATCATTAGATCATGAACTTTTTGGTCCGTTTTGACAATTTTTGACAAAGTTTATTTTATATGATTTAAGTATAGCCACTACTGCTCACTTTTGGTTACCATATGCATGAAATAATTTTTTCCATCCCTTTACTTTCAGCCTGTGTGTGTCCTTAAATCTAAAGTGACTGTCACAGAGATAGAACATAGATGGGTCTTGTTCTTTTTTAATCTATTCAGCCAACCTATGTCTTTTGATTTGAGAATTAATCATTTGCATTTAATTATTATTGTCCTCATATTAATTGTTTTCTTACTGCTTTGTAGTTCCTTTCTTCCTCTTTTACAGTCTTTTGTTATTAGATGATATATCTGTAGTGGTAATCTTTGGTTCCTTTGTCTTTATCTTTTGTGTTCTGCTACAAGTTTTATATGTGTAGTTACAGGAGACCTACATAAAATGTCTTATAGATATAATAGTCTTATTTAAGCTGATAACTTCCACCACATACAAAAACTCCACATTTTAACTTCTCCCAGCACATTTGATATTATTGATATTACAATTCATATATTCTATATATAGCATATTCATTAAAACATTATTCTAGCTAGAGTTATTTTTTATACTTTTGTCCTTTAACTTTTATACTAGAGTTAAAAGCAATTTACATACCATCATTACTGTATTAGAGTATTCTGAATTTGACTACATTCTTACCTTTATAGTGAGTTTTGAAATTTTTATATTTTCATGTTGTTAGTGTTCTTTTGCTTCAACTGAACAACTACCTTTAGCATTTCTTATAATGCAGGTCTAGTAGTGATAAATTCCCTCAGCTTTTGTTTGTTTGGGAAAGGCTTTCCCTCACCTTCATTTGTGAAAGACAACTTTGCTGAGTAAAGTATTGTTGGTTGGCAGGTTTTTTTCCTTTTTTTCTTTCAGCACTTTGACTATATCATCCCACTCTCTTTTGGCCTGCAAGTTTTGTACTAGGTAATCTGCTGATAGCCTTATGGCAGTTTCCTTGTAGGTGAGAATTTTTTTTTCTCTTGTTGCTTTAAAAATTCTCTTTGTATTTGATTTTAGGCAGTTTTGTTATGTCTTGGGGAATATACCTTTAAATTGACTTTGTTTGGGGACCTGTAAGCCCTGTGAACTTGAATGACCAAATCTTGCCTCAGATTTTGGAAGTTCTCAGTCATTCTTTCTTTCTTTCTTTCTTTCTTTTTTTTTTTTTTCAGTACGCGGGCCTCTCACTGCTGTGGCCTCTCCCATTGCGGAGCACAGGCTCCGGACGCGCAGGCTCAGCAGCCATGGCTCACCGGCCCAGCTGCTCCATGGCATGTGGGATCTTCCCAGACTGGGGCACCAACCCACGTCCCCTGCATCAGCAGGCAGACTCACAACCACTGCACCACCAGGAAAGCCCTTTCTTTTCTTTTTTTAAGTTAAGTGTAGTTGATTTACAATATTATATTAGTTTCAGGTATATAACACAGTGACACAATACTCCATTTAAACTTGTAATAAAATATTGGCTTTATTGCTATATTCCTTGTGCTGTACAATACATCCTTGTACCTTATTTATTTTATGCATAGTTGTTTGTACGTATAAAACATACAAACTTTCTGCTACCACTATCTTTCCTCTCCCCCCATCCCTCACCCCACTGGTAAATGCTAGTTTTTTCTCTATATCCGAGTCTGTTTCTGTTTTGTTACACTCATTTATTTTTTAGATTCCACCTGTAAGTGATAACATACAGTCTTTGTCTTTGACTTACTTCAGTGCTCAGCCATTGTTTCTTTAAATAGGCTCTCTGCCCCTTTCTCCCTCTCTTCTTTTGGGATGCCAATGATGCATAGATCGTTTCTCTTCTCTTTGGTGAAGTGACTATTCATGTTTTTTGTCCATTTATAATTGGATTTTACTGTACTACTGGTATTTTTTTTTTTTTTTTTTGCGGTACGCAGGCCTCTCACTGTTGTGGTCTCTCCCGTTGCGGAGCACAGGCTCCGGACGCACAGGCCCAGCGGCCATGGCTCATGGGCCCAGCCGCTCTGTAGCATGTGGGATCTTCCCGGACCGGAGCACGAACCCGCATCCCCTGCATCGGCGGAGGACTCTCAACCACTGCGCCACCAGGGAAGCCCTACTACTGGGTTTTAAAACTTCTATATTTTATACATAGGAATTTTTTTAGATATGTGGTTTGTAGATCATTTATCCCAGTGTATAGTTTGTCTTTTTATCTTCTTAATAAGGTCTTTTTCAATGCAAAAGGCTTAACTTTGATGAAGTCCAACTTATGTTTTTTTTTTTTAATTTGGGGGGTTATGCATTAGTTATTGTATCCAAGAACACTTCACCTAGTCCTATGTCCCAAGGATAAGCATTAGGGTTATGAATTTTTATATTATAAAATATTAATAAGTATATATTAGAATTTTTAATTATTCAAAAAATAGTAAAAATTAAGATAATAATGGGAATCAACTATACTAAACTCCAATAAGTAGAGTTCACAACATCTCTTCAAACTGGCCTTTCATATATTCTCTCATAACAACCATAGTTAATTACTCCACAAAGGGGATATTTCTAAACACCATAAGTGAATGGCAAATTATAAATAAGAATATAATTGAATTTGAGCTGGTGAGAAATCTGTTATGTCAGGTAAGCTCAATTAGTTATCAAGGTTGCAGCTTACATCATTTTATTTCTGGAGTCAATCACCTCTAATTTGGTAAATTTCCCTAAATAAGAAATTTATGTCTGACATATACCTTAAAATTAAACCTTGATCAAATCACAATGCTTAGATGTCTAGAGTTTTGCCTTGGCTTATTGTCTGCCAAGATTTTGAATATTTAATATGCATTGACATCTGTTTTTGGAGCTTTTCCCAAAACTCATTTTGTTTGACTAAATTCTGAACTGCTGTTTGCTTTGATCTCTTATACTTATATATTTCTGCACAATATCTTTGCTTTCAATCTTAAGCAAACACATAGTGACCCATACTTCAAAATTTTATTTGAAAACAACAGTGATAATTCAGGGTAAGAACCAGATTTTATTCTCCACCTGGTTGGATTTTCCACTATCTCTGGGGAGGAAATCTCAAAAAAAAAAATTAAAAGCCAACTGGCATTTTTCAATTAACATTCATTGGATTTTGATCAACTTGAAAGGATTGATATCTTAATATGGAGTTTTCTGATCCATGAACACAGTATCCATCTACATTTATTTAGGTGTTCTCTAATTCTCTAAACAGTAATTTGTTGTTTTCAGTGCATAGCACTTTCAAATATTTTTATCAGGTTTATTTCAAAGTATCTCTTAAAAAAATCTGACATTTGTTACTACTATGTAGAAATATGATAGAGTTTTGTACATTGATCTTGTAACCTTGCTAAACTCATGTATTAACTCTACGAGTTTTTATTTTTGAGATTCTGTGTGATGTTTTATAAATAATGACAGTTTTACTTCTCCCTTTCTAATCTGGATGACTTTCATTTCATTTTCTTGTACTATTTTACTATACCTTCTAATCTGATGTCGAATAGAAGTGGTGAGAGTGGAAACCCTTGCTGTGATTTCAATTTTATAAGAAAACTATGAGATAGTTATCATTTCACATGATATTAGCTATAGTTCTCTTCATTCATACACTTCATTAGTCTGAGTACATTTTCTATTGCTAGTTTGCTGATAGTTTTTATTATTGAATACATCTGTGAGTTTGTCCAAAGTTATTGTGGTTTTTTTTTGGCACTTATTGAAGTAACCATGTGGCTTTTATTGTAAATCTGATAACGTGAATTACAATAATTAGTTCTCAAATGTTACACCAACATTGACTTCCTGGTATAAACTCCATTGGTCATGATATATTATCTATTTATCATTATATGACCCTATTTATTCCTGGTAATATTCTTTGCTCTAACAATTTCTGATATTAATATAGCTACTACAGACATATTATGATTAGTGTTAGCCTGGTATATCTTTTCCCACCTACTTTTAAACTGTTGGTGTGTTTATATTTAAAGTAGGCTTCTTATAAGCAAAATATAAGTGAGTCAATTTTTAAATACACCTGATTTTTTTTTTTACATTCAGCAAAATTCTTTTGAAATTCATCTGTGTTACAGTGTTTTCCTAGGTGAGTGGGATTTTACAGTATGAATGAGCCAGTCACAACTGATTTCTTATCCATTCATCAGTTCATGAGCATTTAGACTGTTTCCAGTTTTTGATATTAAGAATAAAGTTGCTATGAAAATTCAATGAGTCTTTCACTTCTCTTGTGTAAATATCTAGGAATTTTCTTGGTCTTATGTTAAGTGTATATTTACATTTAAAAATTTGTTTACCTCTTTTTCAAAGTGGCTCTTCTATTTTGGAATGCTACCTGAGATGTATGAGAGTGTCAATTGTTTTATATACTTGTTAACACTTGGCTTTGCCTTTCTTTTTAAAGTTTAGTTATTCTAATGAATGTGTAATGGTATCTCACAGCAGTTTTTAATTTGATTTCCCCTAATGACTGAGGATGTTCAGCATCTTCTTATATGCTTTTTTGTCATTTGTATATTTTCTTTAATGAAGTGGCCATTCAAATCTTATCCCTACTTCTTAACTTTCAGAAGTTAATTTTTTAACAATTAAAAAGTTTTAGACTAAAAAATACAATGATAATACAGAAAGTTTCCATATACCCTACAGCCAGTTATACCTATTATTAACATCTTACATAAGTATGATACACGTGTCACAACTAATAAGCAAATACTGATACATTATTCTTAACTAAAGTTCACATTTTATTAAGATTTCCTTGGTATTTACCTAATGGTCTCTCACTGTTCTGGGATCTCAACCAAGATACCACATTACATTTAGTTGTCATGTCTCCTTAGGCTCTTAGCTGTTACAGTCTCTTTGACTTGCCTTGTTTTTGTTGGCCTTGACAGTTTTGAACAGTTCTGACCAGGTATGTTATTGAATGTCCCTCAATTAAAAATTGTCTAATCTATTTCTCATCATTAGACTGGGGGTGTAAGTTTCTGGGAGGAAGACAACAGAGTTAAAGTGCCATATTCATCACATCATACCAAGGGTACATATGCTAGCCACATACCTTATCACTGTTAATATTGACCTTGGTCGCATGGCCAAGGTAGTGTTGGTTAGGTTTCCCCACTACACGTTTGTACTTTTTTCCTTTAATTCTCCATATTATACTCTTTAGAAAGAAGTTACTGTGCACAGCTCACACTTAAGGAATTGGGGAGTGTGCTTCCCCCCAATGAGGATGGAGTATCTACATACATTATTTTCAGTTCTTCAGCATGGGAAATTTGTTTATTCTCCCTCAAATATTCATTTATTTATACCATTACAGATTCATGGATCTTTATTTCACACTTTAGATTATAATCCAAAACAATTTTATTTTATTGTTCAAATTGTTCAACGTTGGTCTTTGGAAGCTCTTTCATTTGACTCCTGTGTTCCTTTGATATACATCCATCATTATGTTTTTGTTTTGGCTTTTTTTTTTTAAGCACTTCATTACTTCCTGGCACTATAAGATGCTCCAGCTTTATCTTGTATATTTCCTGCTGCAATCCTAGAATCAGGCCTTTCTCTAACGAACCCTGGTTGCTTTCAATGAAGAATGGTATTGAAAGCAAGATATGGGTGCTGTGTATGCTTGCTATTTCTAGGCCTTCTCAGCTGATGTAGTAAGAAAACATGTATCATCTAGATACACATCTCTATAAATATTTATATATGTAATTATATCGATATTAAGCAAAACATTAATTCATACTGAGGTCTCCAACTCTAATCCATTGCTATAATGGTTATTCCAGTCTCCTCTAATCGCATATCTGTAAATTTTACTCCAATACTGAGAAAATTGACTTCCACCATCCGCCATTTATTTACTTAATTTTCATTTTCTGTATACAGAATTGTTATCCAGTATGCTTGTGGGAAGCCATTTTACCAACTAGAAAACAGTCTTTTGTATAGTTTATTTTTCCCTTCATCTTACAGACCCCACTGGATTCCAAAGTTACTTAGGTCAGACTTCCTCCATGATTGCCTTCAATATGGTTGTTTCATACACTTGTAGTAGAGTTAGATTGATGTGGCACATTCTGAATTCCACCTTGGAATTCTCTTTATTTATTAAATGATTTTTTCAAAATTTGCATACCTCAAGGTTCACTCTTTGAGTTAAAAAGTTCAATGTGTTTTGACAAAAATGGGTTTCACCATCCTAAGAAATCCATTGTGTTTCAACATTCAACCCTACCATTCTCCTGAACCACTGGAAATCACTAATACTTTTACTGCCTCTATAGTTTTGCATTTTCCAGAATATATATGTAATCAAAATCATACAGTCTTTTGCCTTATCAGACTAGCTTCTCTCTTTTAGCAATATGCATTTAAGAGTCACCCATTTTTTTTACATTAATTAATTAATTAATTAATTTATTTATGGCTGCTTTGCTGCATGCGGGCTTTCTCTAGTTGTGGCAAGCAGGGGCTACTCTTTGTTGCGGTGCATGGTCTTCTCATTGCAGTGGAGGAGCACGGGCTCTAGGTGTGCAGTCTTCAGTAGTTATGGCACGTGGGTTTCAGTAGTTGTGGCTTGCAGGCTTCAGAGCACAGGCTCAGTAGTTGTGGCGCACAGGCTTAGTTGCTCCGTGGCATGTGGGATCTTCCTGGACCAAGTGTCAAATCTGTGTCCCCTGCATTGGCAGGAGATTCTTAACCCTCTGCCACCAGGGAAACTTAATTCACTCATTTTTATTGAATTGATAGCTCATTCATTTTGATTACTAAAAATATTCCATTATATAGATATACTGTAGTTTGTTTATCTACACATCTAGGGGAGTGTATCTTAGTTGCTCCCAGGTTTTGGCAATTATAAATAGGTCTGCTATAAATGTCTATGTGTGCTTTTTTGTGTGGATATAAGTTTTTTCAAATAGTTGGGTAAATATCTAGGAGTACAATTACCAGAATGTATGATAAGACAATGTTTAGCTTTGTAAGAAACTGCACAACTGTCTTCCAAATTGGGTGTATCATTTTACATTCCAACCAGCAATGAATGATAGTTCTGTAGCTCTGCATCTTCTCCAAAAGCTGGTATTGTCAGCTTTTGGATTTTAGAAATTCTAATATGTACAGGAATCTCGTTGTTTTAATTTACAATTCTGTAATGACAAACGCTATTGGGCATCTTTTACATACTTATTTGCCATCTGTGTATCTTCTTTGGTGAGGTGACTGCTCAGATCAGTAGCCCATTTTTAATTCAATTGTCTTTTTTTAATGTTGAGCTTTAGGAATTCTTTTTATAATACTGAAACAAGTTATTTACCTATATGCATTTTGCAAATATTTTCTCCCAGTCTGTGGATTATTTTTTCACTCTTAGTGTTTGACAGAATGGATTTTTTGATCCAGTAAGGTCTAACTTATGAACTGTTTTCTTTCATTAATCATGATTTTGATATATCTAAAACTCATTGACAAACCCAAAGTCACCTAGATTTTCTCCTATAATGTTTTCTTCTATGATTATAATTAGGTGTCTTACATCTAGACCTATGATCCATTATGAATCAATTATGGTGAAAGGTATGAGCTCTATGTCTAGATTCACTGTTTTGCCCATGGTCATCCAACTGATCTAGTACTATTTATCAAAAAGACTATCTTTTCCTCACGGACTTGTCTTTGCTCCATTGTGAAAAATCAGCAGATTATATTTGTGTGGCTCTATTTATGGGTTCTCTATCCTATTTCAATGATCTGTGTGTCTATTCAGTAAATAATACTATGCTGTCTCGATTTCAGTAACTTTGTAATAAATTATGAAATTGGGTAGTGTGTATACTTGAAGTTATTTTTATTCTCAAGTATTGTGCTTGCTATCCTAAGTTTTTTGTCTTTTCTATAAACAGTAGAGTCAGTTTGTCTATATCCACAAAATAGTTTGCTGGGATTATTATTGCAATTACATGGATTCCACAGGTCAAATTTGGAACAACTGACACCTTAAAACATTGAGATTTCAAATCCATAATCATGGGGTATCTCTCCATTTATTTAGATCAATGTTGATTTCTTTCATCAGAGTTTTATAGCTTTCAGCATAAAATCCTGTATGTGTTTTGTTAGATTTATATTTAGGTACTACTTTCTTTATTTTGGGTGGCTGTTTTAAATGTTATGTATTTTTATTTCAAGTTCCAATTGCTCACTACACTTATATAGGGAAGTAGCTGATTTTTGTATTAATAGAGTGTTCTGTGATCTTGATATACTAAACTGTCTATCATATCTCTCCATTTATTTAGATCAATGTTGATTTCTTTCATCAGAGTTTTATAGCTTTCAGCATAAAATCCTGTATGTGTTTTGTTAGATTTATATTTAGGTACTACTTTCTTTATTTTGGGTGGCTGTTTTAAATGTTATGTATTTTTATTTCAAGTTCCAATTGCTCACTACACTTATATAGGGAAGTAGCTGATTTTTGTATTAATAGAGTGTTCTGTGATCTTGATATACTAAACTATCATAAGAATGAATTAAAAAGGAAGTAATCATGGATGATTATTTTATGCAAGTGAGTCAAAGTTATATCTCAATTATAACTCATCATTCCTCTCATTGTGTACAAAGGAAAGGAAGCAAGTCATCAAACATCATTGAGTGAGCAACTCTTTCAGGCTGTCCTGAAAGTTTTATAGAAATAAAAATAAACAAAGTATTCTTATCAGTATTACCAATAATCTCATAATTCTTTTTTTAGTTATACTGCCATGTGCCAGGCACTATAGTTAGTATATGTTACTTAGCTCAGTTTTTACCATGACCTTACAACATAATGCATTAGTCAAGAAACTATAAGACACGGATGAAAGAAATCAAAAATGACACAGATAGAAAGATATACCATGTTCTTGGATTGGAAGAATCAATATTGTCAAAATGACTATACTATCCAAGGCAATATACAGATTCAGTGCAATTCCTATCAAATTACCAGTGGCATTTTTCACAGAACTAGAACAAAAAAAATTTTAATTTGTATGGAAATACAAAGGATCTTGAAAAGCCAAAGCAATCCTGAGAAAGAAAAACAGAGCTGGTGAAATTAGGCTCCTTGCCTTCAGACCATACTACAAAGTTACAGTAATCAACACAGTATGGTACTGGCACAAAAACAAATATAGATCAATAGAACAGGATAGAAAGTCCATAAATAAACCCACGCCCCTATGGTCAACTTATCTATGACAAAGGAGGCAAGAATATATAAGGGAGAAAAGAAAGTCTCTTCAATAAGTGGGGCTGAAAAAACTGGACAGCTACATGTAAAAGAATGAAATTAGAACACTCTCTAATACCATACACAAAAGTAAATTCAAAATTGATTAAAGACCTAAATGAAAGACTGGATACTATAAAATTCTTAGAGGAAAACATAGGCAGAACACTCTTTGACATAAATCACAGCAATATCTTTTTGGATCCACCTCCTAGAGTAATAAAAATAAAAGCAATAATAAACAAACGGGATTTAATTAAACTTAAAAGCTTTTACACAGCAAAGGAAACCATAAAATGAAAAGACAACACACAGAATGGGAGAAAATATTTGCAAATGAAGTGACTGACAAGGGATTAATCTCCAAAATACATAAACAGCTCATGCAGCTCAACATAAAAAAAAAATCAAAAAATGAGCAGAAGATCTAAATAGGCATTTCTCCAAAGACATACAGATGTCCAAGAGGCACATGAAAAGATGCTCAACATCACTAATTATTAGATAAATGCAAATCAAATGAGGTAGCACCTCACACCAGTCAGAATGACCATCATCAAAAAGTCTACAAACAGTAAATGCTGGAGAGGGTGTGGAGAAAAGGGAACCCTCCTACACCACTGATGGGAATGTAAATTGGTACAACCACTGTAGAGAACAGTATGGAGGTTCCTTAAAAAACTAAAAAGAGAACTACCATATGATCCAGCAATCCCACTCCTGGGCATATATCTGGAGAAAACCATAATTCAAAAATATACATGCACCCCAATGCTCATTGCAGCACTATTTACAATAACCAAGACATGGAAGCAACCTAAATGTCCATTGACAGAAGAATGGATAAAGAAGAGATGGTACATATATATAATGGAATATTACTCAGCATAAAAAAGAATGAAATAATGCCATTTGCAGCAATGTGGATGGATCTAGAGATTATCATACTAAGTGAAGTAAGACAGAAACAAATATCATATGATATCACTTATATGTGGAATCTAAAACAATGATACAAATGAGCTTACTTACAAAACAGACATAGAAAACAAACTTATGGTTACCAAAGGGGAAAGATGATAGAGGGAGGGATAGAATAGGAGTTTGGGATTAACATATACACACTACTATATATAAAACAGATCATCAACAAGGAACTACTGTATAGACCAGGGAACTCTACTCAATATTCTGTAATAACCTATATGGGAAAAGAATCTGAAAAATAATGGATATATATATATGGTATATATATACTTTTTATATATATAGTAGATATATATATTTATATATATATATAACTGAATCACTTTGCTGTACACCTGAAATTAACAACATTGTAAATCAACTATACTCCCATATAAAATAAAAAGTAAATTTAAGAAAAGATTCTCCAAAATACAATCAAAAGAAGCCAAATTCTAGCTATATTATATGAAATAAAATCACAATAAAAGCAATAGGAGGTTTTTATTATGTCAAGCCACTAGGAAGGGTGGGTGAAAATGGATTAGGCATTACATACAGCACCTACGTACTCTTTTTTTTTCTCCTTACTTATCTTTATGTTTTGACCTTAAAGAAGGGGATTTCCATTGTAAGAACAGGATTCCTCCATGTGACAGAGAAGATAAATAGTTAAAACTATCAAGGAGAATCTCCCTTGCATTTTTAAGCAAGGAAGTTCCAAGGCAGTCTTGATCCATGTTGCTTGCATCACATGTCTATCCTTTAGCCAACTGTCATAACTGGGAGAATGAAGCTCTGTTATCGGCTAGTTCAGGTCATATGCCCAACTCTGAGGGTCAGAAAGTAGGGTTCCATGATTGACAGCCCACCAAAATGAGTGGTGGGTGGGGAATTTTCAAAATATAATGTTAATTACAGGCCAGTATTACTTTATAGATGAGGTATATGAAGCTTAGAGTTTATATAACTTATAAAACGTCATCCATGTAAAGTGTCAGAATGGGCTTTAATTGTAGGTTTGATTGAATTATATACCCAAGCTCTAAATACCTAATCTACATTGCCTTCTCCATTCTTGCTTTGTAGTGGTCACAAGCTATGGAAGAGGAGGAAGGGGGGTTGGGGGGAGGGGGTGGAGGAGAAGAAAGCAAAACTGGATAATCAATAATAGTAAAACAAGGTGCTCCCGAATATCCTCATCAATTATGGGAGATATCATGCAATAAGAGAACTTATAAAAATCTTGCAGAAATGAAATTTCAAGTAACTTGGAAGAAAGTTAAAGAATTGGCTAATGAAAAAAGAGAATGTAATGCTGTGTTTTTCCAGCTACAAATGGAGCTTTATTTCTCATAAAAATATCATAGAGATGAGGGATAAAGAAAAATGGATTCTAGTCTAGGCTTAGTTGCTGATTCATTTGTGACTATGAGCAAGTCATTCAGTCTGTGAAACTTATCTACAAAATACGGACACACATATTAGCTCCATTTCATGGAGGTCTCATGAGATTCAAATTGGAGACTAAATATGAAAGCATGTTGAAAATAGTAAAAAAAAAAAAAAAAAAAAAAAACCTATTCAAGTAAAAGAGCATTATTTTTCATGTCATATGCTTCCTCCTGTGCATAAAGCCGTAGTCACTTTCTATCAACATTCTTTATAAAATCCTGGAGAAATTAAGCCCCTATTACAACAGCAGCTTTTTTTTTTTTTTTTTTTTTTTTGTGGTACGCGGGCCTCTCACTGTTGTGGCCTCTCCCGTTGCGGAGCACAGGCTCTGGACGCACAGGCTCAGCGGCCATGGCTCACGGGCCCAGCCGCTCCACGGCACACGGGACCCTCCCGGAAGGGGCACAAACCCGCACCCACTGCATCGGCAGGCGGACTCTCAACCACTGCGCCACCAGGGAAGCCCAAGAGCAGCTTTTAAATAGCTAAAGGGACGATTTTACACCAGCTAATGTATCCCTTAATTAATATTTTATCCTAAACTTTTAATTTGATGAAGCTGTCTTTGCTAAGCTTTCCTCTATATCAGAATTCTTATAAATTAAAATAGGTGCCTCAAGAATTTTTTTGCTTGCATCCAGGTGAAATATGTATTTCTTTGTATTGAGTAATATTCAGTAAATAGGGCTATCTTACTTTCTCCACAACAGTCATTAATTTTCTCTGAATCTTTTCTTGCGTAATTTAAACCATCCTTTCATTTTTCCTTATGAAAACGTTTTTTTCCCCCCCAATTCTTCCAGGTCTAAAGGGATCCTCTTCTTATGCAATTCCAGGTAAAAATAAGGCATCGATTGATGCCACGTCTTTATCCACTTAGCCCTAAAGGAAAACAGTGAAATGTCACATTTTGTGAATAATTGGTTTTTAAAACAAACCAGAGACAACAGGAGAAACAATAAAATTTGTGTTTCATCTCATTTATCTTGATAGTTGCAGGAATTCAAGTCCAAATATGTATGTTAATATTGGTAACTAGAGGTACAAAAATGAAAAAATAATTGAGTCAAAGAAGACTCAGACTCACTGAAGCTCAAAAACCATTAAACTGTGACTAATTTAATGTGCAGCACATTTCTCATATGACTTTGGGACATACTTTTCAGAAGGTTCTGACTGTTTTTTCATATTCTGTCTCACAATAGTATAAATAAACAACCTATTGAAGGCATTCTCTCAAAGGGCCCAAGGTTACTGAGAGCAGCAGGCTGCCCTTTGGTTTCAGAGAAATGCTGTTCTTGCACCAGATCCCTGGATCTCAGAAATAAAAGAAAACGTCTATTTTCTTCAGACTCATTTTCTTTGTGTTGATATAGGGGGAAGAAGGGCATTTTGAAAAACATATATGGGAAAATATAGAATATAAATAGAATGAATGAAGTTAATCAAGACGTAGAGACATAGAAAAACTATAGTAATGTTGTGATATAGACATTAAAAAAAAGAAAAATGGTTAAAATTGATTGCATCCAGGTAGTGAGGGGTTCAATGTGGTGGGGACTTTTTATCATGGAGCTTTTGGTATTATTGGATTTGCTTTATTATACATGATGATAACAATAACAACAATACCAATAATTATAACAATATAAATATGGTTATAGACCAAAAGGATTAAAGTTGAGATGAAATGGCATCCATGTCTGTGAAATAATAAAATTATCTTTCACAATTATTAGTCTCTTGAGGCATCATAATAACTCTGAGTTACACAAATCAGGTTTATTGTCTCACTGTTCAGATAAAGATCTTGAGGAAAAACAAATATCGTATATTAACGCATATATGTGGAATCTAGAAAAATTCTATAGATGATCATACTTGCAAAGCAGAAATTGAGACACAGGCATAGAGAACAAATGTGTAGATACCAAGGGGGAATGGGGGACAGGATGAACTGGCAGATTCGGATTGACACACATACACTATTATATATAAAACAGATAACTAATAAGAACCTGCTATATAGCACAGGTAACTCTACTCGGTGCTCTGTGGTGACCTAAATGGAAAGGAAATCCAAAAAAGAGGGGATATATGTATACGTATGGCTGATTCACTTTGCTGTATAGCAGAAACTGACACAGCAGTGTAAAGCAACTATGATCCAATAAAACATTTTAAAAAAAAGATCTTGAAGTTCACAAATTTAGAGATATCTCCCAAAACCACCCAGCAAGCTGAGGATAGAATAACTGGGAGACAACTTGTCTCCTGAGTTACACACTAGTGCTCATTCCTGCTCACCAGATTCAAAGAGATGTTCCCAAGATACCAGTCACTGGAGCAAGAGAGATTCAGGGCAAAGGGAAGGAGTGAGCATACCACTTTAGCCAGAGAAACACCAATCTGACAGGTGACAGAATCAAACTGTCAACTTATTCAGTAAATTTTTAAATAATAAATATGAGAGCAACTGGTCCATACAGACTATGAGAAATTGTATGTAACTGGGCATATGTTTTAAGGATGTGTGTTTTCCCATAAATTAAACCTTTCCAAACATAAAAGCACAAGAACATACAAACATAGGAATAAGTGAACCATATCCTGACATAGTGGGGCAATGTGTTTGTTTCTAGATTTACAGATCAGAAAAAGCAAGCAATACATCTCCTCCACTAAAGTAAGATCAGTGAAACTGTGTAAGCAGATACTGACTTGTATAACTTCTGTAGATCAATAGCAGTAGTAGATCCTTAGCAACTCACATCATGGCCCCATTGTTCATCCAGCCCTCCAAGCAGGAGGAGAAAGACCACAATATTGTTCTGATTGTGGTGAGTATTTAAAGGCATTTCCAGCCAAAGGAAACTATCACAGCTAGACTTACCCAAAAGATTTGGGTTGGGGCGGGGGTGGGGTGGATAGTCAAGCAGAAGAAAGTGGGAAGAGTATGAAAAAAAATTCTGAAATAGGAAACACAGAACTCAGTGAAGAACAAGACACATTCAGTCTAGGTTAGAGCATTGGGGGAGAGTAGAATGGCATGAGACTTCAGAGGTGGCCCAGGGCCAGCTTCTACGGGACAGAATATGCCATGTTAATGAATCTCACCCTCCAGATGCCTCCATGGTTCACTCACTGGATTCATTCAGCTCTCTGTGCAAAAAGTCATATGCATAGAGAAGCCTTCCCTGACCACCGCATTCAAAGTAACATGTGGAGTCTACCACTCTCCAGCTCTTTCTCTTTGTGTTATTCTTTCCACAGCCCTTATTTATGCGTTGCTTTTTTTTAAATTGAGACACCATTCGTTTTCCCCACTAGAATGTAGATTCTAACAAGACAGAAACTGTTTCTGTTTTGCTCACAGCTCTATCCCCAGCACCTAGAATAATGGCATATGATATATGTTCCAGAAGTATCTGGGAGATGAATGAATGAATGAGTGAACAAACAATCTTGCTTTCCTAGTCTAACTGGGTAATTTAGGCAATTCATTCAGCCTCTTCATTTTTACATATCTCACTGAGCTCTTATGAGATTAAAGAAAATGTACATAAAGTACTTAGTCCAGGCCTGACACATGCACATGGTAAATTCTCAATGAAAGTAAATTTTAGAATCAGACACAGAAAAAGGAGAAGCAAATAGTTGACCAAAATATACACCCATTATATAGTTCAGAGACAACACCTCCATTGCTTTAAATCTCTCTGTCCAAATGTCACAAAAAGATCTTTTATATCTTTGTCTTTCCTTAAAGAAGGAAGGAAGGAAGGAAGGGAGGAAGGAAGGGAGAGAAGGAGGGAGGGAGGGAGGGAGGGGAAGTTCAATGTTGAAAACTACCAGAATTTAGCCTATTATTTTATAGAACCAGATAAGATAGTTGTCACAAATCTTTCTTTCCCACAATAATACATCAGATTCTACACAGGAAGAATATGAATGTTTGTATGTGTAAATGAGTGTGTGTTTGCATGTAAACACATAGCTACAAAACCACTTATAGTGTAAATGTGAAAATAAGCCTCTTCCTCTGCCTTTCCTGCAGTCTCTGAATAGCCAGAATCATGAAAAAATGAGAAATCCTCTCTCCTTTTGGTTTTGCAAGAGGATTTCAATCCTGACTCTGAGACGTTTGGGTCTAATTTATGACACATTTATTGCATGATTCTTATCCAACGTAAAAACAAAAATCAATAATGCAGGACTGATCAATGGGGCTCAAGTACTGAAAAAGAAACATATCTTGCAGGTGTTAAACATATAATAGTGTGAATAGTTATGGTGCTTCAAAGCTAGGTATCTGCTTGTAAGTAGTAAAGATATTATATTATCCATGTTATCCACCTGTAAAAAACTTTTTCACCTACTTTGCAGAACTGATGATATTTCTAAGACTGCTGAGTTTCCTGATGGCCCGTGGATCAGAGAGTTGGAGGCCTGAAGCTTCTAGAATGCCCTTGATTTTGCTGTTTATCTAGTTTGTTTATAAGCAATGGCCTATTCACCAAAAAGATTTAAAGAACACTTGTTTTGTACTAAGGCTGTGTCTTACACTGTCCTAGTTCTTTGGGGGAAGCTGAAGGTAGCCCTGTTTATCCCACCCAAGTGCACCTGCGAGTGAGGGAGAAGGGAGGAGAGGGTTGGAGAGGGAGGGTAGAGATTATCAATTACTATTTCAAAGGTAAAATTTAGTAATAGCAGCTGAATTATTACATATTTGTATTTTCTTGAAAACTACCACAGTGATAGACCTATCCTAGGCCAGTGGTTCTCAAATTCCTGTCCTTCAAGATCACTCTGGAAGCTTGTAAAAAAAAGTATGTTCCCAGGACTAGCCCCCAAGGATGTGTGATTCAGGGGGACTTGAGTGAGAACAAGGAATCTCAGTGTTTCAGAAGCACCTGAGGTGCATCTGATGGGCTGAGGGCCACATTTTCAGTAATACCAAAGCAATCAATATCCTCTAACCAATTGTTTATTATCTTGCATATGACTTGTTTATTGACACCTGTTCCTTCTTTTCCATTGATCTTCTGCCCCACCCTCCACCCTCCTTAAATTTGTTCTTAGTCTATTATGTAAGGCTAAGCTGGTCCCATTGTAAAGGTCACTTTACAGGACAGCAAAACACCTGTAGCTGGTGCTCCCTGGAATTAATAGTGATGGGAAAAGAAGCAGACATGGCAGGAATAAAGGAAAATTATCATTCCACTTAATCATGATAGGACGTTGATGAACACTGTTATTACAGCCCCTCTTGTTAGTAGTTGAAGAAACTGATATTCAGAAAGTTTAAGTTATTGGGTCAAGGTCACACAAATGGTGTAGGAAAGGCAGAAAGATCAAAAACGGGGAGGGAAGATTATTATAAATTGGAAAGTCTGTCAAGTATCAGTTTGAGGGCGGCTCATTATGGATATTAATGAATCATTACTCCCTGAGGGATCAAAGGAGGCCAATAAGCTGGCTGTGCTAATAACATGACTTTGGAAATAAATGAAAGAAAACCGTAGTTCTTGTTACCCAACCCCAAATGAAAGCAATTAAAAAGTAAATCTAAAAGAAAAGAGTGGGGTCTTATATCCACTTACATCAGGCCATGAGTGAAAGAGCCTCGCCAAAAGGGGGTGTGCCTGTGCGTATGCGTGTGTATACCCACGCGCGTGCAATAACCTCTGGGCAAGGAGATTATTATCTTTTCCTAATAGAGAACAGCTTAGATGGTGCTGATCCAAAGCTGGCACCAGGCATGCAGCCTCAATCATTAAAACTTCCATTTATAACCTCTCTTTTAAGAGGAGACAGGTTGATTATAAGTTTCTCAAGTCAAATGAATTACTTCATGTAATTCTAATTTCCAAGCCCCAGCCCCTCTCCAACCCATCTTTCCAGGTCATCAGGAAGCTAGTTTGTAATTTAACACTGTGTTGTCTGCATGAGGATAAGAATCATGTGTTCTCAGTCAGATGGAGAAGTGTAGGCCACTTTGTCCTAAAACCTCAGCCATAAATATGACTGGCATTAAGCCATCAGCATGAACAGAAAATAGCATTTCATAAATTTTAACTCTTATCTCTTTGTAAACCTAACCAACATATTTTAAGTAGTAATTTATGAATATTTATATTTATACTATTTGTCTATGAGGATTTTTGGTTTTGTTTTTGTTTTTATGAGCATTTTTTAAAGTTATATTTAAAATAATGGTTTATAAGCCATTATTTTATAAAACCCAGTAGTTGGTTGTGGAGCTACAAAATAGTGATCCAATCCATCTCCTGTTTAAAGAAAACTAACCACTCAAACTCTTCTAAGCTAAGAAAGAGGTGATGCCAAGCATAAAGGTACCAATATTAAAAAGTATTTTGAAATATTAAAATGAGTCTACAAAATGCACATTTTTAATGACTGCATATTTGAACAATATAAAATATAAAATCAACATGACTGAAATGTTAATATTTATTCATAATTGGGGTATATTCTAAGCACCAAACAAATGATAGTCTATTCCTTTCCTCCTCAGGGTCTAGTATGTCCTCCATTATATATTGAATGAACTATATGTATATGTTTATGATGATGAAGACACATTTTATCAAGTATCTTCTGAAGAACACAGACTTTGTGTCAGCCAGGGTTCTCCAGAGACACAGAATCAATAGGATATATTGATAATTAATTATCCGTGTATACGGATAATTATTATGGGAGCTAGAAGTTCTGAAATCTATAGGTTGGGCCAGCAGCTTGGAAACTCTGGCAGGATTTCTATGTTATAGTCTTGAGGTAGAATTCCTTCTCCAGGAAATCTCAGTTTTGCTCCTAAGACCTTCAGCTGATTGGACAAGGCTCATCCACATCATCTACCATAATCTTACTTAAAGTAAATTGATTGTAGGTGTTAAACACATCTATTGATATAAAATATCTTACAGCAATATCTAGACTAATTTTGACAAAAGGTCTGGGTACCATAGTCTAACCAAGGTGATACATAAAATTTAACCATCACAGACTTGGAGAGAAATGCCTCATGTTGAAAACCGCTGAGTGTAACAGAAGTTTCTGTAACAAACATGCCCCACTATTTTCATGATTTAATGAAATAGAAGCTTAATATTTATCCTTATTATAGCCCTATTTGATATAGGTTTGGTAAGCACTCTTCCTGCACACCACTGTCCAAAGACTTGGGTTTCTTCCATCTTTTGCATCCAATATCACCTAGGGCCTCATCATCCTCTGCAGCTAGTCAGCAAGACAGAAAACTATTGAATATGAACAGCTACTTCTTCATAGCTTTGCCCCAGAAATTGCATTACTTCTACTCACATTTCAATGGCAAGAAATAGTCACATGGCCATACTTAGATGCAAAAGGGCTTGTACATGTGATTAGTATATACGCAGCTTATTGTTAGCAGAAATTCTCTACTCTGAAAGGGGGAGCATGCATTTAGACACTTAAAGTGTGAAAGGAATCTCAAGACATCATCTAAATAAAGTCATTTAATTGTTTAAAATTTAGGTTGTGGGTCAGGATATCACTAAGTACATAGAAAATTTCTTTTCAAATACATATTCCGGTGGCTCTTGATTCATATATTATGGTTTAGAAAGTCTGTGATAGTATCCAGAAATGGATATTTTAAAAGTTCCCTCAGGTCACACTTCTGGTTAGAGATACACTCTAACCAGAATGACTTAATTAAAATACATTATCTAGGGAGAAAAGACAGCCTCTTCAATACGTGGTGCTGGGAAAACTGGACAGCTTCATGTAAGAGAATGAAATTAGAACACTTCCGAATACCATACACAAAAATACACTCAAAATGGATTAAAGACCTAAATGTAAGGCCAGACACTATAAAACTCTTAGAGGAAAACATAGGCAGAACACTCTATGACATAAATCACAGCAAGATACTTTTTGACCCACCTCCTAGAAAAAGGGAAATAAAAACAAAAATAAACAAATGGGACCTAATGAAACTTAAAAGCTTTTGCACAGCAAAGGAAACCATAAACAAGACGAAAAGACAACCCTCAGAATGGGAGAAAATAGTTGCAAATGAAGCAACTGACAATGGATTAATCTTCAAAATATACAAGCAGCTCATGTAGCTCAATACCAAAAAAACAACCCAATCCAAAAATAGGCAGAAGACCCAGGCTTCCCTGGTGGCGCAGTGGTTGAGAATCTGCCTGTCAATGCAGGGGACACGGGTTCGAGCCCTGGTCTGGGAAGATCCCACATGCCATGGAGCAACTGGACCTGTGAGCCACAACTACTGAGCCCGCGTGTCTGGAGCCTGTGCTCCACAACAAGAGAGGCTGCCATAGTGAGAGGCCTACGCACCGCGATGAAGAGTGGCCCCTGCTCACCGCAACTAGAGAAAGCCCTCACACAGAAACAAAGACCCAACACAGCCAAAAATAAATTTTAAAAAATGGGCAGAATACCAATAGACATTTCCCCAAAGAAGATATACAGATTGCCAACAAACCCATAAAAGGATGCTCAACATCACTAATCATTAGAGAAATGCAAATCAAAACTACAATGATGTATTACCTCACACCGGTCAGAATGGCCATCATCAAAAAGTCTACAAACAAAATGCTGTAGAGGGCATGGAGAAAAGGGAACCCTCTTGCACTGTTGGTGGGAATGTAAATTGATACAGCCACTATGGAGAACAGTATGGAGGTTCCTTAAAAAACTAAAAATAGAACTACCATACGACCCAGTAATCCCACTACTGGGCATATACCCTGAGAAAACCATAATTCAAAAGGAGTCATGTACCACAATGTTCATTGCAGCTCTATTTACAATATCCAGGACATGGAAGCAACCTAAGTGTCCATC
>NC_041233.1:63843095-63853915 GCF_002837175.3 Physeter macrocephalus
AGGTGAGAGAGTGGCATGGACATATATGCACTACCAAATGTAAAACAGATAGTTAGTGGGAAGCAGCTGCATAGCACAGGGAGATCAGCTCGGTGCTTTGTGACCACCTAGAGGGGTGGGATAGGGAGGGTGGGAGGGAGGTGCAAGAAGGAGGGGATATGGGGATATGTGTATACGTATGGCTGATTCACTTTGTTATACAGCAGAAGTTAAGGCACCATTGTAGAGCAAGTATACTCCAATAAAGATGTTGAAAAAAATAAAAAAATCCATTATCTACTTCCAAGCAGGGGCACAGTCAGACTAATTCACGAAGGGATACCTATCTTGGAACTCAATGGTTCTCAAAATTAGTGAGCATGCAAATCCTAGTCTGAGCTCCAGGAATACTCATTTTAACAACTCCTTGGCTAATAATGTTAGCTAATCTTTACTGGGCATTTAAGGTGTACTAAGAACTGTTTTGGGAGTATTGCATCAGTTACCTAATTTGCACTTCACAGAAACACTAAAAGTTAGCTATTATGTCCAACTTTACAGATGAGGAAACTGAAGCACAGAAAGATTAAATTAAATTATAAGCATTATACTAGGAGATGACAGAGATGGGATTATGGGATTTAAACCTAGGCAGTGTGACTCTCAATCTTGCATCTTTCCCACTGCATTATTTATTATCCAGGTGATTCTGATACACCTTAAGTTCCAGCATGAATCAAGTTAAGAATAAACACGAAGAGGCTTAAGATCGAGCAGAGCTTGCGAATCACTGTGACAAATAATATGTGTTCCTTACTTTTCCTCTCTGTTAAATCTCCATCCAAACAACTCTGAACTCCAAGTTTGTACATCCAGCTACCTATTCTGAATGTCTCAAAGGCAATCAAAATATTATATCCTAAAACTAACTGACAATCTTTTTCTGAAAATTTGGTTTTTTCCTGCTGTTACAAATCTCAACAGATGTTAACAGTATTGCAAGCCTGTACCTGGGAATTATGCTCAATACATTCTTCACCAACATTTCCCACCATCTCCTTATAACTATACATTAGTTCTATCATTTTATCTCCAAAATCCCTCTCCAACCAAGTACTCTCCACTTCCACTAACAACTCCCAAGTCCACACCGCCATCATGTTGCTTTGGTGACTCCACAAACCTTCTAAATAGGCTCTGCTACTTGCACTCTCCAATACATCTATCATACAGTGGCAAGAGTGAAACCGAGCAGGACCCTGTGGGGCTTCTAGGCACAGAAGCCTTTCCGTGTCCCACATTTCTTGTTTGTAGGGCATAGGTTTCAACCTCCATAACCTTCCCTGAGTTCCAAAGGGCAGGTTCAAACAGTTGCTAATTAGAGAAGGAAGGGGATGCAGAGACAAGGGAGAAGTCAAGAAACAATAGTGCAGCCTTGAGACAGGATCCTGGTTCTGCCTCAAGGGATACGCATAACAATATCTTTGAGCTCTTCTGCAGAACTAAACCCCCAACAAATGGAAGATGTAAACTACTTGATGAAGCTTTCTTCATTCCAGAGTGAAGCTCATCAGGAGACCACCTGAGGCCAGATTAAAGGAATGCAGGGCCGACACACACCCCGATCCTTATCAGCAACCCCACCCTTGAGCCATTGCTATAAAACACCTCACCAAATCCTCCCCAGTTTGGGACACACAGTTTTGAAGGGCATGAGCCCTCTGTGTCCCCCTTTACCTGGCAAAGCAATAAAGCTATTCTTTTCTACTTCACCCCAAACTGTCTCCGAGATTCAATTTGGCATCAGTGCACAGAGGCTGAGTTTCTGGCATCAAGAGTGACCCTTCCAATGTGTAATGCCTGAAGCCCCAAATAATTAGCATTTCCTGGAAGATCCTCCATATACCAGCCCTGTCTACCTCACAGCCCTCTTGCTCAGACCACTCTTCCCATTTTTCCAACTTTCAGCCACTTCCTTTCTAGGTTAAGTCTTTGCACATATGGGCCTTGGTGCCTGCAGTTCTCCCCTTAATCCACCTTGGATGGTTACTTGACCACTCCCAGACTTATCTATAAAATGGGACTAAAATGCTGCCAATTGGAAGCCATATAAAGATGAAATAAAACAAGTCATCGGCACATAAAATGTTTAACTATTTTTTTTTCTAAAAAGTTCCAACTTTTAAAATTTTATCCAACCTCCTAAAAAGATATATCCATTTTCTTGTTCCTCAAATTGTATTGAATCTCTAGGTTGGAAAGAACCTTTAAAGAATTTATCTATCTCAATTCAGATAATTATTAAAATCAGAGTGCATCTTCATCTCAAGGAGGCTATAGCAGTTTAAATTACTATCAAGTTAACAAAACCGCTAGGATGTCGCATCTTTGCCAAATAAAGGTGTTGAACTGTTATAACTTTTAACACTACTGCTTTGTTTCAGAATCATTAATGAAATACATACGCCTTCAGAGGCACTGACATGAAAAAAAAGATTTCAAATAAATGAGCAAGTAAAAGAATAATAACTAGGGTCTAATTTTAGAGAGCAGAGTGCAGCACTCAATAATTTGAAAATGAAATGAACCTTCATATTGGTGTAAAAGTTGGAAGCATAGCCAAGTTCTCACTGAGGTGAGATTAATGTTAACTTAATAAATATATTGTTAAAAACTGGCTTGTTGGGCTTCCCTGGTGACGCAGTGGTTGAGAGTCCGCCTGCTGATGCAGGGGACACGGGTTCGTGCCCCGGTCTGGGAAGATCCCACATGCCGCAGAGCGGCTGGGCCCGTGAGCCATGGCCACTGAGCCTGCGCGTCCAGAGCCTGTGCTCCGCAACGGGAGAGGCCACAACAGTGAGAGGCCTGCGTACCACAAGAAAAAAAAAAACAAAAAAAAAACTGGCTTGTTGAAGGAACAAAAGTGTACTATATAAGGAAGATCTATATCAGAGCACATCCAACTTTGTACAGCAAGAAAGTAGAGTGTTTGAAAGATATTACACACTTGTGAAAATGGAAATGCTGGGAGATTCTGGAGATAATAGCAAAGACAACAACGTTATTTATGTTGAGTTTAAATTATTAGAAAATTGGATTAGAATATTAGCTGCTTGTAGACAAATCAAAATAAACAAGTTTATGATATTAATAAATGAAAGAATTGACAAGAGTTTTTTTTAAAAAATTATCTTTAAGAAATTGAAATTATTAAAATTCAATATTCAATACGTTATTAAACTCCCTTGGGGGATTCTCTGTAATTCTCCGTTGCGCTTACTAGGAAGAGTTTTAGGCGGTCAGCATTATAATTTTATCCAGGAGTACTGTGCAGAGATTATAGAGACAAAGGACTGATCATCAGGCATCCTTTGTACAGTGCCACGGCTAAAAGCTAGGCTTTACACTCAGATATGGGTTCAATTCCACCATTAACCCTTAAAGCCTGTGCAAATTTGACGAATTACATAAGCTTTCTTAGCCTCGGTTTCTTCATCTGGGAGACAGGGGTAATACAATTTACTCATTGGTTTATTTCAGGAATCAAATAAGGTGATTATGCAAAGTAGCAGAATCAGGATTCCAACCCAAGTATTCTAACTCCAGAACCCCAAATCTTAAAAGGAAAATGCTATACCCACCCTTCCACTCTGTCAACATGGTTTGGATGATTTGGTTGCATACAAATGTGCCTAGAACACAGTAAGTGCTCAGTACAGGCCATCATAATCCAGAATAATAGTTCCTTTCACATTTTTTTTTGACATTTGACCATATTGATCAAGAAGATAAATATCAGGCTTCGGCCTAGCTTGTCATCTTCAAAGACTGAAAGTGGCATGTGAGACCCAGCAGGAAATCAGGTGAGACTGGGGCGAAGGAAGAAAATGAGCAGTGTGAACAACAGCAAGACATCCATTTCCTGGAGGCACTTGCAGAGATAATATGATGTGCTGCAAGCTGGGGCTGTATATTTTTTGTCTTTTGATTGCTTTACTCGTCACACACAAATGCCAGCTTCTCAAACTAGCACTTGTATAGGGAATCAATGCAATTTAGCCCAGAAAAGTTGATCCCTGCCCTGTGATGAAGGCTGACTTTTCCACACATCTAGACCTGGGGAGAAATTTATGGTTTATGAGCCAATCTCCTTATTTATACTAACTGGGAAGGGGAAAAATAAAAGCTGTGCCCCTAAATTAAGTTTGAATATTTTGAAAAATTGTACTTTAAATACACTAGAGGTCACTATTTTAAAATATCCTCAGATAAAATATTTTTAATTAACCAATGTTTTAATAGAAATTACATAATGGATTTTATCCAGTTGATTACTATATTTCTACTCTCTAGTACTGTTTGACACATAGGACATGCTATAAATATTTGTAGAATGAATGAATATGTCTGTAAGATGGTGATCATAATTCTACCTGCCTCACATATTTGTAATGAATAACATGATTTATTTAAAGCATTAAGTGCCTAGATTATAGGAAGGGCTCCATAGGTTAGTAATTATTACTAACAAATAAGTTTGACTAGAGGTCCCAGTATGCAGTGGTGTGAGATTACATTTAAGAAGGGTACAAACAGTTAAAGAAAAATATCACAGGAGTCTGTAGTTTTTTCCATTGGCAGTGGGGGCGGTTTTAAGGAGAGGAGGGACATATTTGTAGTACATAACATCATTTGGGCATTGGTGTGCAAAATGACTTCCAGGAATGAGAGATGAAAAGAAGGGCAACTCTAATTCCTCCAAGCCTCAGTTTCCTCATGTATAAAATGAAGATGATAATACTTGCAAAACCTATCTCATGATATTCTATGGATGAAAAATAAGAGGTGTAATTATTCATGAAGACAAATGTAATGTGCTATATAGAAAAATATACAATATGGTCATCCTGTATGGTTGTGTTCATGAATATCAGTTGTGACGCAGAGAAACATATTCTCATTAGCAAACTGGCCCACCCTTTGCTCTCCTGGACCTCATTTGTAGGAGGCTCCATGAACAGTGTAAAGGCTGGGACTGATATGGCTATAGACAAGTTAGCATTTTCCTGAAGAGAGAGGAGGAGGAGGGGAAGGAGGGAAAGGAGGATATGAAGCTCAAAGGAGGAAGATAAACTGCTACAGGGAGAAAAAGATATTTGAAAATATCTTGCTGACCCTGGTCCTTGACTTCTGTAGATGTCTTATCTTCTTATCAGGTTTCTTTGAGCCCCAGGGCATTTCAATTTAAAAAAAAATGAAGGGGCCTGAAATGATAGCCTGAGATAGCCTAAACAGATGATAAACTTTAATCTCCAACTTTATTTAATTAAACTAATGGAAAACTGTGCCCTTGCCAAACCTATTAGCACCTGATAATAAAGTTGTTAACAGAGTTCCAATAGTCGATCATTTTTAGAAAAACTTGCTAACATTTCACTTTTAGGTTGAGTGCTAATTAGCCTTTCACCCGACTCTTGACCTTGCAAAATGGAGTTACATAAAAGTATCAGAAAAGGAAGAGAGTTGGGTACAGACCTGTAGGATCATGCACAGGAAATGCTGAAGGCTGGTTCCATTTAGAGATGGATGTGTAAGGCTGGTGTGGGTTGAGCAAGACCGAAAAAGCAAGAAAACATGGCAACTGGGAATGCAAGACTGCAGGAGGCTGGCAGCTACTGAAGAGGCTGGCACAAAAAAAATGAGTCCAGGGGGCTTCCCTGGTGGTGCAGTGGTTGGGAGTCCACCTGCCGGTGCAGGGGACGCGGGTTCGTGCACCGGTCCGGGAGGATCCCACATGCCGCGGAGCGGCTGGGCCCCTGAGCCATGGCCGCTGAGCCTGCGCGTCCGGAGCCTGTGCTCCGCTACGGGAGAGTCCGCAACGGGAGAGGCCGGAACAGTGAGAGGCCCACGTACGTGGGGCGGGGGGGTGGTGGGGGAAGAGTCCAGGGAGGCCAGTAGATAGGAGTTAAATGTACACATTTAGTTCACATAGGTAACATCTAAAAGACAGTGAGTCCTGTGCTCTCTAAAGGCCAAGGGACTTAGAACATGAATATTCACCGTTAGGCACAGACACCTTACTCGCCATGCCTTCTTTACATACCGCTGAATAAGTGTGATTGGACAAGACAGGCTTGAATATCTAAAGCCAAACAGAGACTATGTATAGAGTAAGTGCAATTAACTAAGGCAGACATGATCTTGGTTTTTCGTATAGGAAGAAAGAACAGCATTGAGAGGAGAGTTATAGGGTTGGGAATTAAGAGAGACCAGGGCTTAATTCTCAATTTGAAAACTCAGAGCAATTTTGAACCTTGTGAAAGTCCCTTAATATCTATGAGCCTCTATATTATTTTCATATATATCTTGAATACTAATACAAAGCATTTTGTAGAAAATGTGGAAATACAGAAAATTAAGAGAAATACGTTTTAAATCGTCTAGGAAATGACACTCTAGAGATGACTATTACATTTTATATATTTCTGTCTAGTTCCCTCATGGAATGATACTTTATACATGATTTGTACCCTGATTTATTTCACATATTTTATGTACTAGGTATTTCATATGTATATATTTCATATGTATAATTAAGACTCTAAAAGCACAATTTCTGAGGCTGTAAAATGATCCATTATATGAATGTAGCATCATGTATCTAAGAAGTCAACCTACCTGAGGCTGTCATGTGGAAATAACATATGGAGATAAAGGAGAGGAAGGGATGGTGAGAGACTAAAGAAGACTCAGTTGTTCCCCCGCACCTAACTATTTGAGTCCCAGCCCAGGTGTAGACACGTGAGTGAAGAAAACTTTGGGATGAACCATGTTGTACTGTTGAGGGGCTTTTGTTTTTTTTAAGTTTTTGCAGCTTAAGTACAAAGCACATGAATGTAAAACCATTTCCAAAAATAAGACAAAACATTTTCAGGTATCTTGTTTAATTCAGAAGGCTTCAGATCGAGATGAGTGTTACTTGAAGAGCTATAATTGAACTTGGGAAAACACACTTGGGAAGCTTCATCCATCTGAAGCTTCATTTATCATTCATGAATGCGGTTTAGATCATGAGATACTGGACCTTGACCCTGAGCCTGATGCTACAATGGATGACACTTTGAGGGGATCCTAGGAGGCAGTGAGTATATTTTGTATTTGGGAGGAATGTAAATAACTTTGGCAAGAGGGTGGCCTCTGGTTAGTTATAAACCATGTCTGCAAACCGTATGACACTCTTCCCATCAAAGATGGAGTCCCTTAAATTCAAATGACTTGTGACTTCTTTGATTAACAGAATGTGGCAAAAGTGACATTGCATGATTTCTGAGGCTAGAATAGAAAAAAATCATGTTGTCACTGGTGGTCCACTCACTCTGGGGGTGTTCATCTGCCATGCAAGAATTCAGTCTACTCTGAGGCTGTTGTGTGGAAAGTCTACTTGAAAGGAAAGTAAGGAAGAGAGGAGAGGAGAGGAGAGGGGAGAAAAGCTCCCAGTTACCTGAACTTTCCAACCAAGATGCCATATATACAGTTGAAGAAGATTTGTTATGACCCCAGAGCCAGCCTCTAACTCTAGCCTAATAAGAAATCCTGTGCCTGCTGAGCCCAGTCAACCCTCAGATTTATGAACAAAATATTATAACTGTCATCATTTTATGTTCCATGATGGGTGGTCTGTTATGCAGGAACTGTGATTAAATGAGACAATGTAGGTAGATGCAGAGGACATGGCAGTTGGCATATATTGCAAAAGTCAGTTAACTCCCTGCTCCTTTTGTGGAAATATCAGTACTTTAAGAGCTAGAAACAGTATCAAGAAGGCTTTAATTTAATCTCTTTTCTCCAGATACCATCCCAGACAAAAATTTAACCGTGTCCCTCGATGTGACCTCTGCAGGAAAATCTGCAATGTATCCTGGTAAGGGTTTAAAGTATCCAAGCATATGATCCAGCAATCCCACTCCTGGGAATATATCCAGAGAAAACCATAATTTGAAAAGATACCTGCACCCCAATGATCAGTGCAGCCTTATTTACAAAAACCAAGACATGGAAGCAACCTAAGTGCCCATCAACAGAGGAATGGATAAAGAAGGTGTGGTACATATATAAAATGGAATATTGCTCAGCCATAAAAAAAGAACGAAATAATGTCATTTGCAGAAACATGGATGGAGCTAGAAATTATCATACAAAGTGAAGTAAGCCAGAAAAAGATAAATATCATATATCACTTATATGTAAAATCTTAAAAAAAAAGATAGAAATGAACTTATATATAAAATAGAAATAGACCCACAGATAGAGAAAACAAACTTATGGTTACCAAAGGGGAAAGGGGGGATAAATTAGGAGTTTGAGATTAACATACACACACTTCTATATATAACCTACAAGGGAAAAGAATGTGAAAAAGATATGTATGTATGTATAACTGAATCACTTTGTTGTATTCCTGAAACTAACACAACATTGTAATCAACTATACTCTAATAAAAAATAAATTTAAAAAATAAAGTCTCCAGGATTTATTTTATTTAAATTCAACTTTTTTTTTTGATCCAAACTCTACTCAATTTAACATGGATTTATTTAGCTCCTGCTACACACCCAGGACTGTGTTGAATGGATGATGAGATAAATACACAGAGTCAATTCTCAAGGAACATTTGGGAATTATACTGCCACCCCAACAGTGGCCTCCCTCAATCCTCAGCCTACTTTATACAGCCACTGACAACCCCCTTTTCACTATGTGTGTGTTTGGATGTGTGAATATGCTGAGAAACAAAAGTAAAACATTTATTGAGTTTTCTAAGTACTAGTCTGTGTTAGGGAGTTTGCATAGATTATCTCATTCAAAAGATCTCAACAACCCTATGAGGTAGATACTATTTCTACCCCATTTTATAGAAATTATAATAAGTTAGGCTCCAAAAGCCTACTTTTGGACATTAAACAAATGTCCCAGATCATGCAACTTTTAAAAGGCAAATTTGGGAGACAAACCTGAGTCAAAGTGACTCCAGCAGCTTGTATCCCTGATGAGAAACGTAGTCAATCTCTTTGAACCTCAGTTTGCTCATCTGTATAATCGAAATAATAATAACCACAAGGCCTACACTAGGTTTCTATGAAGTCTGACATTTTAGTGTAAGCAGACAGACCTGAGTTCAAATCTCAGACCTCCTACTTACCACCCTATCAAACTTGAGCACATTTCTTAACCCTCTTAAGCCTCCATAGCTTCATTAGTGACATAAATATAGCAGTACTATTTACCTCTGTGGTTACTGTAATGCATTAATTACATTAATTAGGAGGAGATGGATGAGCACTTAGCACAGGGTCTGGCACATTGTATATTTTCATCAACTATGGTGGTGGTAGCAATGTGATTGTTATTTCTGATAATACTCCCTCTGATCTAACCACTTTTCTGTGAATTTATTCCTGGATTCTTTTATTCGATGACTCACCACATATTAAGGGTTTGTTCTCTTCCTGATGCTGAGAACCAAATATCTTGAAATGCCTCTCCCTTTGCCAAAGTGAAGGTGAATCTCTGAGCTGCAGACAGGCAGGGGGTGCTAACGAGGAGAGCAAGTGCTCTTGGATAATAATTTCTGCCTGCATCTCACTGAGAAACCTGTCTCCCACTCCCCATGACCTCCCTCCACCAAGTTACATCATTATATCCAGCAGAGAGGCTGCTTCTTGTGTCTCTTATTTTTCCCTCAATTTTTTTCAGCCAATTATTTCAGCACAATGTTACATCCTTTACCATGAACAGCTTCTCCACACAAATTCACAAAGTCCTTTTTCCAGTACTTCACAAAAGTAAGTTTTCTGATGGCTAGAAAAAAAAAAAAGCCGATGACAGCAGAAAGTCATTTCACAAAAAGGATAAGATAGGTGCATTTTCTCTGGGCCATCAACTTCTAGCAGTTGGGGATTGCGGGGAGAGGCAGAGGTAGATGAAGGACTTTGCCAATAAATGAAAAAAATAGAAGGGGTTCTAATATCTCCGACTTACCTGCTGAAATATCCTGGGAAATGACCACAGGCTCACCTACTGACAGCTAACAAGGCCATCCTGGCAGCCTCTGGTATCTCCCATGCAATTAGTAGGAAAAAGCAGGCTAGTACAATGCTTTTCAGAGAGCTGCACTTTGCAAAAATGTTCTGATGAATGAAATGGCCAAAGTACAACAACTTTCTTGGCTGATTATTTTTACTAACAACATTTTTTAAGATGCATGCCTTTGGGCCAGTTACTTAACTAGAATCCCGGTTTTCTCTTGAAAAGTGGAAATGGTAATCATACCCATGCATTGCTGCTTGTGAAATTAAATCTTGACAGATATTATATGATAGACAATATGTGATCCACATATATATTAGATGATGATGATAATAATAATAAAATCATTTTTCAGCAATCATGAAATGAGCAATGTGTTCAAGACATGGGAGATGTCAAGCCTCTGTCTTCCAGAAACATTCCATTGTATTGGGGGTGGGGAGGTGACATAGAAAAATATCAAATAAAACCCCACAAAAAAACAGTATAAAACATAGCAAACCAGGGTTTCCCTGGTGGCGCAGTGGTTGAGAGTCCGCCTGCCGATGCAGGGCACATGGGTTCGTGCCCCGGTCCGGGAAGATCCGACATGCCGCGGAGCGGCTGGGCCCGTGAGCCATGGCCGCTGAGCCTGCGCGTCCGGAGCCTGTGCTCCGCAACGGGAGAGGCCAAAACTGAGAGGCCCGAGTACCGCCAAAAAAAAAAAAAAAAAACAACATAGAACCAAACAGCTTTTGGCTCAATATTAGCACAG
>NC_041233.1:63853944-63872445 GCF_002837175.3 Physeter macrocephalus
TGAGAGGCCCGAGTACCGCCAAAAAAAAAAAAAAAAAAAAAAACAACATAGCAAACCAAACAGCTTTTGGCTCAATCCTAGCACAGACTCATATTTTAAGAAACCTCAATGTGACAACCATAAATCACTGAAATTTAATATTTATTTTCCTTGAAGCCTAGCTATGTATACCAACTGAGGATCCCGTACGTAACTCTCAGCAAACCTCCTTACATTCTCTCATGCCCAGTCTCCCTCACTCATGCATGGCTGCAGGACTTTCAAAATCTGTCTCTCCTTTCCTCCATCCCAAAATCTCCTTAAAATACAAATAAAACCCATCTTTTTCTACATCAGAGCCATAAGCCCAAACAGGCTTTGATGTTATCCTCCAGCCTCTGCCTTCTCTAGCTTAGTTATTTGTCATTCACATCAACTTAAGCCTGTGGCCCTTTTCACATTTTCTAATCCTCTTTACTCAGATTCTACACCAGAAAGAAAGACCTGGGAGTGGACATAGAAATCAACAGTTACCCCTCCATAAAAGTCAGCAGGGAGGGGGGACAATTTCAAACACTTGGGAATTAATATCATTTTCTTTATCCCTGTCCCAGCTATAGAGAAATGCTAGATATACTTACTATACGCCTTAAAGGTACAAACAAAATGCTGTGTGCTGAAGCACTGTTGAGGCAGCTGTGTTGGTTTGGTTTAGGGATGGGATAAAAGGTGTAAAGTTAAATATTTGTACCAGTTAAAAAAAGAGAGGATGAAGGGCACTCCCCCCCAAGAAGGAGTGAGCAGGTGGTAAGACCAGCAAGGGAAGCTGGAGCCAGATGTGGGAGGGGGCAGAATCTGGGCATAAACTGAGAGCTATGCTGTTAGGAAACTCATCGGCTAAGAGGGCAGCAGGCTGTGGGCAGCCACAAAGGGCAGGAAGAGCAGTGGAAGAGGCCACTGAAAACATCTAAGCAATAGGGAATGTTTCTTTGATCGAGTGAATGATCTTGGTGAGTTTCTGAACCTTTCCCCCAGGTGAAAGAAGAATGAAAAATGGCTTGTTACTCTTTCTTTCTCTCTCAGAGCTGGCTGCTCTGCAAAGACTTTCTTCTTTCTTCAGATAATGTTTTGTAACCATACGTGAATGGTGTCTTACACATGAATCTGTAACTGCTATTTTCGCCCAGGTAACAGCTTTGAAAAGAGGACAGTGGCAATGGCTGCTCGATCAGAAAATGAAAGCAGAGTGGTTGGGTTCTCAAAGCTCCAGCAATAGAGCCTGTATTTCGGAGGCTGTCCCGACTCCAGGCCTCCCTGAGTCTCTGAGCCAGATTAGGCCAGTCTTATCTCTGTCTTAAGGTATTTCTGGGGGTTTACATGTATGTCTCCAAGTATGTCTGTGTGTCTATGTCAGTGAAACTATCTTTGAACTATATGTATGTGTCTTATTTTTTGGTATGTAACAAAGGAAGGGATTGAGAAACTTCTACTCAGTCCAGCTACGCTCCTAAACTATTCTGTGTTGCTATCAAACAAATCCATAGGAAAGCAAGTTTTTCAGGACTTGAATGCAAAACAGGATCACCTTTATACTTTTAAAACCATTCTGATGATAAAACCCTATTTCTACCAATTTTTAATTACTTAAGTCTTGTCTTGGATGAGGTCCAGACATCAGACAATTTTTAACCTCCTTCCTACTGATTGTAATATAAAGCCAGGTTTCAAAACCACCCTACCAGTGAGAAGGCTGAATTTCTTCATGGAAAGCTTGAATTGCTTCAACTATATGAGTCTTTACTTAAATCATGCTGGGGTAGGAAAGAGTACTTAAGTCTCATGTAGAAGAGAACAGATCCCCTCCTTTCCTGCTGAGTTGGGAGGTACTCCATCCACTGGAACCTAGAGGACTGACCTATGAAAATAACTGAAGAGAAACTTCCTTCCCAGCTCTCTTTTTCTTTTATCCAGCACTCGTTTGTTCCTATATATAGCTCTGCATCATTAAAATGACAAAATGTTTTCTTAATTTACATATAAACTCTTCACATCCCCTACAGGCCTTTGGCAAACAAAAAAGAATTTATTAGTATAATAAAATAAGTACTACATAAAAATTTAAATGCATGTTTTGGAGCATTCTTTACATAGTAATGAAAAGAGGAAGGGCAGTAAATGGAACAGAATTGATAGCCTTGAAGGATGGGGATTTAAGGATAGGAGAGAGAGGATCGAAATATTGGAAAGGAAAAAAAAATAAAACACTGCAGATGTTTAACCTGGGAGACAGGGCCACTTTTATCCTAAAAGATACTTTTCCACAAATCAAAATCCTGCTTTCCTCTAGGATTCAGCCCTGTTTACATTCTCAGCTTATATCCTTTTTTAGTGAACATCCCCGAATGCCCGCAAGAGTGGGACAGCCTGCCCGGTGTCCATGCAGCCCTTCTCTCATCTCCGACTCTCACCCTTTTGGGGCTCTCCATGGTACTGAACATTTGGGTTCTGCCACCCATAAACAAGAAATCAGGTGGACCGACACTTGATTAGCCAAAAGGGAAACTGGATTTATAAACATTCTTCAGTTCCACTATTGCATTAAGCTGTGAGAATCACAGTAAGGTGCTGAATAAATATTTGTGGGATAAAGGAATATATTACTGTTTAACAACTTCTCAGAACTGAAAGAGCAACTCATAAAGCTCTCTCTCGACTGAAGCCAGTGAAAAGAATCAAAGGGAAGCTTTGTAACATGAGCACAGTTATCACCACAGGAATATGTCTTGGAAACAAAACATTCATGAAAAAGCATGAGAAAGATGCTATTTCTATGGATTGTCTCCATTTGTATCAACTACCTAGTGAGACAGGTGTATTAGTTATCCCAGTTGAACTGATGAGAAAACCTAAGCCCAAAAGATCAAATAACACATCCAAGGTCAGATGATATGTAAGTGAGAAAGCCTGAATTCCAGTTCAGATCATAGGATTCCAGAGCCTGTGTGCTTAAGCAATATACCACCCATTCTCCATACACCAAGGACAAGACGATAGAGCAACTGACTAAGTAGTACAGATGGGGCTCACTTCAAATTCTCCCTTATCATGCACCTCCCTTTTATCTCATTTCCTAAGCTACTTGGGAATACACAAGATGCTAACTGACTCCATGAGTTGAAGTGTGCCTTAATGAGGAAGGTATGCAATTGCCTTGCTTTGGGATTTTTAAGACAAGAAAGACAGACACTTCATAGAATACTGATCTGGCAAAGACTCTGGAAACTGTCCAGGCCAGATCTCTCATATAACCCTGAGTAACTAGTTTTCAGTGATAGAAGGTGATTTGTTTGGTCGCAGAGTTCATCAATGATGGAGCCAGAACAAGTACTCAGGAATATTTCCCTTATCGCTTACTCTTTTTAGTATATCATGCTGCTTTCTCCTCTCTAGAATGTCTTGACAAAGCCTATTTGGCAACATTAAAAAAATCAAAAAACAAAACAAAAACAAACAAAAAAACCCTTATTGACCTCATGCACCTTTTGCTGAATAAATTCTGCTTCCAGATCTACAACAAATTTATCAATAAAATGATCAAAATAATTTTCTTCCCCCTTGGGAAACAAGAACGACTCCTCCTCCCTTTTTCTCTCACTTCATGATTTATTATATAACCTGTAAATGTTTACTAGTATTATTATGCAAATCCAGTCCCTAAAAAGAAATTGTGTTTAGCCTGCAGCACTGCTTTGCCTTTCAACTTAGAGTGACGGATTTATGTGGTGGAGGGGCTAATAAATGACAGATGCCCATATCGTATGATGAAGTTAAACCTCTGCTAAGAATTAGGAAGAAAATGAAACAAACCAAAAATAAATAAGCTTCTCAAAAAATAAAATCCTAAGTTCTAGAAGTTTGTACAATATTTGATCATTTAAATAAAGTCACCACTAGAAGTTAGTATCACAAACTGCTAAAGTGATTCTGCTAGCACATGTATTCAACAGCTTTTTATCTGACCCACAGTTTTGTCTATTTCTTGTACTCTTCATACTCTCCACCAACCAACACCAGATGTATTTCCACATGTGGCTATTGGCAATAAGATCAGGCTGTGACTTAGTATTGGAAAACCAGCTTTGAGAAGCAATGGTGCCAGATTTGCAGACACGGAGATGAAGGAAAGCAAACACCAAGTTTTGGAGGAGGCCATCAAGAGGATGTGACCACTGGTTGACCCAGGAGCTGGACCTGGGCAATTGGAGGCTCCTCACCCCCTCCTCTGTCCTAGGGATGTACATCCTGCCCATTATTCCCACAGTGGGAGCCCTTTCCAAGGACACAGCTTTGAGAGAGCAATGTGTTATTGAGGTTATCTGGACGGTATATGTGACTGAACGCAATTAAGGCTTATATATGGACATTCTGACAGGGAGGCACAGAGATCTTAGTCTTGTGGCTGCCTAGGACAACCCTCATGTAAGTTCCCTTGCTTATTAAATTCACTACCTACCAATCTGGAGTGGCCTCTTTCTTTGCTCTCATTGTCCACTGTGTTCGAAGGTCAGTTTCAGATTTCACCTGGGAAATTCCAGGGTTTGCAAACCAACACCTTGGCAGTGATTTAAAAGATCCTAGTAAGAAAGTAACCACTTACACTGGCAGAAGAATTAAAATAGGCAATATTTGTATGATTTAACTACTTACTTCTAGAACTGGATATTCTAAATAAATGAATAAAATTTCAATGTTTGCTATTAGTCATTTTCTATGAATATTGAAGAAAGAAAAAATTCATAAACTACAAAAAAATTAACTTATGATGAATTTTCTGGTAAGGATATTTTAGTAGAGAATTTTTAACCGCAGAGACCTTTGAAAGCCACTAGAAATAAATCTCAAAGAACCAAAGACATGAGATTTCTCCATTTGCTTGTAATTTGGGATATTTAATAATCTATGGCAAACTTTATTTTTAGGTTTAAGATTTTCCATAAAGACATTTATATTTTCCAGATATTTATATACGTGTTGCCTAGTATAGAAGGAACTTTTTGAAATTAAAATACAGAAGTTTATCAGATTGAAGTAGAGTAAAGGTAGCCATGTGCCAAATGGGATTATAGACAATTGAACAAGACTATGCACAGGAAAATAACTTTACATAGTCAATGACAAATTTGCAGAAACCAAATCTTGAAAAAAATAAACTATAATGTTTTTATTCAGTGCTAATCACACGTTCATAGGCAGATGTAAGCTTTTTAAAAAATACATTAATGTCACTGAAAAGTATTAATTTATTTCTTTTTACTTTCTGTACTATAAACATTTTTTTACTATTATGATTATACATGTAAAATTTGATACATGAAGAAATGCACTCTGTATTTTGGGCCATTATTTTTATTGCTCATTTTATGTAATTATTATTAATAAAATAATTGTGTTACATAGATGAGGGGGCTACTAAAAATGATGCACTCTGATGTCAAAAACACTAGATGTACCATTGGGTAGTAGGTAGATGGGTAGATGAAATTTACCCATGTTTCTGCATCTATTTTCCTAGCTTTTCAAACTCTTATAAAGCAGATATGGTCACTCCAAGTTCTTTCAAGGTACACTAAGTAGGAAAAGACAATCCTGTGCCAGGTTGAGGGTTGGGAATATGAATTTTACTTAATTTAGTAAGAGGTGGCAAGGGATGCATTATCCACTATGCACAAAATGGCCATAAATTAAGAGATCCTAAGTAGCTGCAAAGCTTTTTAGCTTATCTCAGTTTGCATTCCCTGAATCCTAAATTATACACCATTATTCACTGATTCCCTTAGGACCTGGGGAAACTGCAACCCAGTTCCTGACAACCCTCTTGCCAACAGGCTGCCCAGCTGTTAGGAGACAGCAACAGCAAAGAGAATAAAGGGCAAACCTCAATCAATTCAGTGGATGTGTTCCTCAAAGGCCCCATGCAAGCTTAGTTTTTGCTACTAAAACTCTATGGAAGTGCAGGAGGATGCTTACAATTTAATCTAACAGTAATTACAATTATAAAGTAAATATTGGCTCTGTTTAATTAACTGTGCATATATAGTGTATGCCATCATATTTTTTCTTTTGTTTATTTCTTGTTATGGGGTGGGACAAAGACCAACCTCAAGCATCTTAGGGAATATAGGGGGAGGGGGCAGAGTACTCTTGGAAAATACTCTCCAGTCTGACCAGTCTATGAAAAAAGAAAACAAACAAAAACAAACCAAACTCTGGCACTTTATAAAAACATTGAAAGAAAGATCTTTGCTTCCTTGAAATGCTTTCAACCTGAGGAGCAGAAATTTGAGAAATGAATTAGAGAGAAGTGGCAACAATTAAGAACAAAAGAAAATAAAGTATGTATTAGTCAGGGTGTTTTCAACTTCAAGTCACAGGAAAGATATTGAGTAGCTCCTTAAACCTAAGGATATTCATCATTTATATAACAAGTCATTTGGAGGAAGGTGGTTCCAGAATTAGTACCTCAATAAAACAGTCAGAGTTCACAGTTTTCTACTCTTCTTGTTGGCTTTTTCCTACATTCCCAAGATGGCACTTCAGAAATGCCAAAGACACTCAAGGCAAGAAGGAGGGGGAAGAGTTGATATCTAAGAGCTCTTCCTTCATATCTGCCTTCCTGCCTCCTATTAGAAATTACAATATTTCCCAGAAACTTCCTAACAAATTTCTCCTCATTTCTCTTTCTCTAGAATTAGGTTACTTGGACATGCTTAAATGCAAGAGAAGCTTGGAAAGTATAATAAATATCTAGCAAAAGGTAAGAGAATTAAAACCTCATCCTCTAAAAAAAGCCAAAGTCTGTTAGCAAATAATTTCTGGGAAAGAACAAAGAATGACTGTTGGGTAGTAAACTACCTTTGATTCAAGACTGTCTCTGATGGAACCACTGAGATGCAACTGTCACCCTCAAACTATGATGTTTGGGTTCCCATCTTATTTATCAATATAAATATAACAATAATAAAAAATCCATCTTAACAAGCTATTTCCAGTGGTTTCCATAGAACAATCAGCCTGCAAGATGACACAGAAAAAATTAATCAGAGGATTTTTTAATTCACATTACCATATTAAAGACTTTGGTAATCCTGTAGTAATAAAAACAAAAAACTCTTTACCCAGTGTTTCCCAAATGTCTGTATTTATTTATAACTTGTTTATGGGATCCATTGCTTTATGTAACACCCATGGAACCCACTCTGAGGTACATTCCTCATCCCATTAGCACAAACTGTAGAACAGTTTTTGGTTGGATACTGGTATTTCCCTAGGAGAGATCATCTCAGATTATTGATATCTCCATTCATTGCTCACTGTGATGTCCATCAAAGTATTTGAAATATTGTCTTTTCTTTGTCTTTGAACAAAGTATAAATCAGGAATGAGTAAGCAATCATATAACTATCATTTAACAAAGAAGTGACAGAAACATGAGTGTAACCACACAAAGGTAAAGCAGAATATCAAGCTACTGACCTTGAGAATTATAATATGGAACAATACTGTTTAATGGAAAATAAATACTATTTGACAAGACTTTGATGGATTATATAAGTGGAGACAGCCAGCTCCCCTGTTAATTTCAGTGAATGTTTTCATGTGCTTTTACCCTTGCCCCAAATGCCTATTCTGCAAATAGCTTTCAAGATGAAGAGTAAAGTCATAGAGGTAGAAAAGCTCTGAAATTGTGACCACTCTCATCTTACACCCTTTCCTACCCTCCCCAATTCTCACTATTCACCATCCTAGAGTTGTCAATCCCGAAGTAAATATGAGTCTTAAAAGAATAGATGGGCTCAAATGTTCTCCTAGGTTTCAGTAATATCAATCCCAACCTTCATGACCTGCAGGCTGATGGACAACACCAAAGATGTTCTCACCTGAATATACTAACTTCGTTTTTCCAAAGGAGATTTCTTATTACTACTGTTTTCTGGTTCAGGGGAAAGAGAGATATCAAAACGTATGCAGACCAGTCATATCTTTACAGAACATTTCAAGGTTCCAACACAACCCATGCAGAAATCCTCACCCAATCCAATGTCTCTGTGGGAGACACAATTTAGGTATTGTCCAATCTAACAACTTTTTGCACACTCAGGGGCCAGAACTCTTCATTATGACGCAAATTTTTTCTTGCATATGCAAACCCAACTCTGACCATTTCTTTAGCTGTCAAGAAGACCTAGCAGCATTTTACTATATTCATTACAGCAACGAGGCTGGCAGATAAGAACTTTGCTTTTGGAACCTATTAATGTAAATACACACACACACACACACACACACACACACACACACTCCTGGTTCCTCCAGAGACTTCTAGTGCCAGAAGTCCCTGGAACTGGAGATTAATTCTGATTAATCTAGTGATTAATCAGAGACATTTATCCATTCTTTTCTCCCAAGGTTGTCTTCCTCAGCCTGACATTGGGGTCTGTGGGCCCACTGGAGAACACTCAAGTGGCTGGAGCCCCTAGAGCCTGGATGAGCCCCAGTATATACTTGTCAGAAGGGAAAATAAGGGTGAAGATTAGAAATTCTCAACGCCAAATTGAGAATGCCAATTCTCAATACCAAATTGATGAAACTTCCTCTTTTCCCCAAAGCATACATCAATCAGATCCATTGGTCCATAGATTACCAAACACAGCATTTGACTATCTACCCTGACTGAGAATTCCCCTGGCATTACCTGCTCACAAAGAACTGCCTGGGCCCAAGTAAAGTCTGTTGGGACCCCATAGCTCTGGGCTCTGAGATAAGTCACTTATCCAGAGAAACCCAGCTATTAAAGGTTAGATTTGAGACTTGATATGGCATAAGGTCATGTATTCTCTTAATTGCTCCAAAGATCAATACGACTTGGCATTGGCTCTATTAAGAGGTAGAATTGGGATTCTAGCCCAGGCAATCTGAGCTTAGCACCCACACCCTTAACTACCTCACCACTATGGCCTCCAAAGAGCCCACTGGGGTTGTCATTAGACTGACCAGTAAAATCATACCCATTCAGACAATCTCCCTTCTTCAGACTTGTCACTGAGATGTTGGTGAGGGAAAGACAGGGGCATGAAAGAGGCAAAGGGGAGAATCAGTACAATCAGGATGCCTCAAGTTAGTGTCTCCACCAAAGAGAAGGCTTAACTGGCAGTGACAACCCATATTTGGGGCATGCCTTAGGCAGGGCATTACTCGAAAGTTAAATTCAAATTCCAGTCAAATGTAAGTGTCAAAAGTTTTAACACATTGAAAAGTCATAGTTTGTCTTCCTGTGCTATGTTCACAGGACAAAATGTCAAGTAAAGAGCTCCTCTTGCTTTTGATCCTGGAAAACCACACATTCAAACTATTGCCAATTATTTTCTGAAAATCAGAAATAGTTCCTGGTAAAAGACAGCTCCTTTCCCTAATGACGGTACTGGGAAATAACCCAGGATCAGACCGTATTTAAGTAATAGCTATACTGTCCACTTTCATCTGTTTGTAGTTTCTAGTGATGCTAATTTCCATGTCTGTGATAAAAAACAGCTATAGGCAGGATTTTAAAAGTTTCCTGAGAAATGTCATCAGGGCGTTGGTACTGCCATTGCTAATTTATTGACCTAGCAGTGAATTCTTTGAAAATTTTATGATCCCTCCTCATCTCCCAGCTTCACCTCATTTCATCTTCACAAACCTCTACTATCAATGCATCTAGTAATTTGCCTTTAAAATAAAGTGCTCCAAATTCATTTATTTAATGACATTTTGGATAAAATATATATTCTTAAGGTGATATTTAGACTCTTTAATGCTTAGTTTCACAATTTTCATGAGTTTTTATTGTTCAAACTCGTACTAACTATATAAAAGGACTTCATATTCTCCAGAAGAAATCCCTCACAACTCTAGACATTCATCTTTCTGGACTAGGGCTCGAACCCGTGTCCCCTGCATTGGCAGGCAGATTCTTAACCACCGTGCCACCAGGGAAGTCCTGTAGACTTTTTTATGTTATCTTTTTATCTTCTCTTTTCTGTCAGAGAAGATACACCCCCTTTGAAAATAATAGACTTTTATATATTCTTTTCTTATGGCATTTATAATTTACCCCACTGTGGAGTTTGTTTTTCATTTTTATTTTATTATATTTATTTTTGGCTGTGTTGGGTCTTTGTTGCTGTGGGCAGGCTTTCTCCAGTTGCGGCAACCGGGGGCTACTCTTCGTTGCGGTGCTCGGGCTTCTCGTTGTGGTGGCTTCTCTTGTTGCGGAGCATGGACTCTAGGAGCACATACGCCTTTTCTGTGCCAGGCGCCCGGTCTGCAGTTCTAAAAAGCAGCAGCCAGCGGCGAGGGACACGCGGAACCGTAACTCCATCTTTGAATGAGCCTGTTACTTACCCTGCATCTGTCTGCTGTCTGCTGAGTAAGGAAGGCACGGCTCACATTTCTGGCTTTCATTTTCTTCCATTGTCCCTGCCTACGGCCCAGGCCCTTCGCTGGTCTTTAAACTTCAGAGCGCAGTTCTGAAAAAGCTCCCAGAAAGCGCCTGGAAGGGGGCCCGGGGGTGGGGAGGAGGGGACGGTGCGAAACCCCACCCCAAACTACTCTCCACTCCGGTACGAAGTCTCTCTCGCCGGGGAAAACTGCATTCCAGCGCCGGGCCTCCCGCGTCCCCCCGCGCGCGCGTCCCCGCGTCCGTCCGTCTGTCCGCCCGCGGGCCCGGGCCCCCGAGGAACGCGGGCCGTGCCCCGGCCAGCCCCGCGCCGCGCGCTCCCGTAGGCCCCAACAGGTGATGCGCTCTCCTGCCCGGGACCCGCACGGCCTGTGGCCCCTGCCACCAACTGCGGCGACTCCGCAGCCTAGGAAGGAAAACATTTCCCAGGATCGCCGGCAGGAGCCTTTGCTGGAAGCCGGTTCTCCCGTCTCCTTAATCTCAGACGCAGAATCAGCCTTCCCAATAGGCTGATATCCAGAGAAATAAACAGCCGACTGCGGAACGTCCCAAATTTCAGTGAAATCCCATTTTAAAAGGACAGTGAGAAACACAGGGTATATGCTGAAGGTTCTTGAGTAAACACTTTCAGGCACCAACTCTTTAGAGCTTGATTAACAGACACAAAGAGGCAGCTGACTTTTCACGCAATCAGTTTCAATCTCTTCAGCTGGACTTTTAAAAGTTTGTACTCCTTTCCCTACACTTTCTCGACTCTTCCTCCTCTCCCTTACACACACACACACACACACACACACACACACACACACACACACACACACACACACACACACACACACACACACACACACACACACCTGTATGGCTATGAAAACGAGAACAGCCTAGGTTATACTGCAAAAGCAAACAACTTCCAAATCTAGGTGGCTTAAAAGACTTAGTTTTCACTCACATTTCATGTCCAACAGCTGGGTCTCTAGTCAACATTTTTCTCAGTGTCAGTGTGGACTTCCCCGAGGTAGCTCACAAAGTCAGGCAGGAAATGAGCAGTGCTAGGCTTCAGTTTGAGTGGGGAAAGGAAGACATGCCAGGACCTCATCTGTCCCTCTAAATAAGGAACTTTGATAAGGAGGAAGCTATTTCTTTCCTGGCTCCTGTTCTTGGCCAATGCAAACCCTTGTTTAAAAAATGAAAGATAAACGGAACAAAGTGACATACTCCTAACTGCCTGTATCTTGTCTCCCTGGTAAAGGACCACCATGCTATTGCTGGATTATTCAAAAGAGACCAGGGTTGCCATGGCACCAGGATGTTACAGCGTTCTGTTTCCCCACAAAACCAGGGTAAACTACCAAAGGCAAATGGGCAGTGGAAGGGCAATGCCTGCTTGCAGGAAAAGAAGAAAAAAACTAAACTTTTCAAGTTTTCCAATTCTACAATATAAAGGAATGAGGCTCAAAATTATAAAGTTGACCAAGTTTCTCTTAGGTCCCTCTGTCATTATCTTTTCATCTCTATGACCCCAAATTCTAAAGCCCCGAATTTTCTATTTTTCCCAACATATCACCATGATGCATAGTAATCAACTGTCCTCTAATTACAAAATTATGGGCCCCAATTTTTCCAAAGTTCATGCCAAAGTCTACGAGGAAGTACTAAGCTGAGGTATGAGACTTCTTAAGAAGGAAGGTAGGAAGGAAGGGAGGGAGGGTGTGGGAGGATACTAGATTCAGAGATGTGAAATAATGTCTGTACCTCGTTTTAAAAAGTATGCTTTTAGAGTCATAATTCTTTACTGAAGAAATGAAATGCAAGTACATAGTACGAACTATCCTTGGATGTAGTGAGCAATTGGCTCAATTCATAGCTGAGGCTGAAAAAACTTAAAGACGAGTTTACAAATGTGTCATTCCAAGAGGACATCTGGGATCATGACAGATTTTTAAAACTGTTGTAACAGCATATTGTTCTGTCTCAGATCTCCCCTTGAGGCGTTATGAGGGGTGGACCTCTGGATTAAAAGGGCCATGTAATGATCCTAGAGGGAGTGGGCGGGTGAGCAGGAGGAAACAAACTTTTCTGTAAAGTGCCAGTTAGTAAATATTTTAGTCTCTGTGGGTCAGATGGTCTCTGTCACAGTTATTCAACTTCTGCTGTTGTAGCTCGGAAGCAGCTATAATCTGGATGTAGCTGTGTTCCAATAAGGCTTTATTTACAAATATAGATTAGGGGCCAGATCTGCTGCAGTGCTATCCTTTGTCACCCCCTGCTCTAGTGGAAGAGCACACACAGGTCTGGGAGGCAAGAGACGTAGGTGTTAATCCAAGCTTTGCCACTATCTTTCTGAGATGTGACCTCGGGCAGGACACAGCACATTGCTGTGCGTACTGTCTTTTCCAAGGGTAATAATGAAAGCTGTTCCAGCTCTCTGGGTTGTGGTGAGAATGATATGAAATCACAACTATGGATATTTTGGGGGAGGGTGGATTTTAAAAGCTGTGTACAGTCCTAAAGAGGTGATATTTTATTGTTTGACTTTGGCATTAATGAGTAAGATTTCATACTGAATGGGAAGAACTGCTCACTATCTTCATCATCCCCTAAAGTCAGAAGCACAGTTCCTTTCCTCCTGTGAGTCTGTTCAGTCTCCATCCTCTCTTGTCCTGACATCCCAGTTTAGCTCTGGAAACATTAGCTTTTCCTTAAAGTCCCACAGCCGGCATGTAAACTCTCCTGCAACCACGCAAAGGGAGAACTAACGTGTGGTCACGCAGCTCCCACACGTTCTGTGCTCTCTCCCACAACCCATCTTTGCTGTTGACAGGAGCAGGCCTTTTATTTGCTTCACTACAGCTGTTAGCGTGGAGTGGCTAAACTGTATTTAGAAATAAATGGTAGGAGGACCTTCAAGATGGCAGAGGAATAAGTCATGGAGATCACCTTCCTCTTCCTTTTGATTTTATACATTAAAAATACATCTACACGTGGAACTGCTCCTACAGAACACCCACTGAACGCTGGCAGAAGACCTCAGACCTCCCAAAAGGCAAGAAACTACCCACATACCTGAGTAGGGCAAAAGAAAAAACAGACAAAAGAATAGGGACGGGACCTGCACCAGTGGGAGGGAGCCGTGAAGGAGGAAAGGTTTCCACACACTAGAAGCCCCTTCGCGGGCGGAGACTGTGGGTGGCGGTGGGGGGAAGCTTCAGAGCCACAGAGGAGAGCGCAGCAGCGGGGTGCGGGGGGCAAAGCGGAGAGATTCCCGCACGGAGGATCGCTGACCAACACTCACCAGACCAAGAGGCTTGTCTGCTCACCAGCCGGGAAGGGCGGGGCTGGGAGCTGAGGCTGGGCTTTGGTCGGAAGTTGGGAGAGGACTGGGGTTGGCGGCGTGAACACAGCCTGAAGGGGTTAGTGCACCACAGCTAGCCGGGAGTCCGGGAAAAACTCTGGGGCTGCCGAAGAGGCAAGAGATCTTTTCTTCCCTCTTTGCTTCCTGGGGCGCGAGGAGAGGGGATTAAGAGCGCTGCTTAAAGGAGCACCACAGACGCGTGCGAGTCGTGGCTATCAGCGTGGACACTAGAGACGGGCATGAAATGCTAAGGCTGCTGCTGCCGCCACCAAGAAGCCTGTGTGCGAGCACAGGTCACTCTCCACACCGCCCCTCCCGGGAGCCTGTGCAGCCCGCCACTGCCAGGGTCCCGGGATCCAGGGACAACTTACTCGGGAGAACGCACGGCGCGCCTCGGACCGGTGCAGCCTCATGCTGGCCTCTGCCGCCGCAGGCTCGCCCCGCATCCGTGCCCCTCCCTCCCCCCCGGCCTGTGCCAGAGTCCCCGAATCAGCTGCTCCTTTAACCCCGTCCTGTCTGAGCGAAGGGCAGACGCCCTCGGACGACCTACACGCAGAGGCGGGGCCAAGTCCAAAACTGAACCCCAGGAGCTATGCGAACAAAGAAGAGAAAGGGAAATTTGTCCATGCGGCCTCAGGAGCAGCGGATTAAATCCCCACAATCAACTTGACGTTCCCTGCATCTGTGGAAAACCTGAATAGACAAGGAATCATCCCAAAATTGAGGCAGTGGACTTTGGGAGCAACTGTAGACTTGGGGTTTGTTGTATGCGACTGCCTTGTTTCTGATTTTTATGTTTATCTTAGTATAGTTTTTAGCACTAGTTATCATTGGTGGATTTGTTTATTGCTTTGGTTGCTCTCTTCTTTTTCTCATTTTTTAAGTTACTTCATAAATTTTTTAAAGAATTTTTAAATTTTTTATTTTAATAACTTTATTTATTTTATTTTTCATTTTGTTTCTTTATTTTTTTTTCCTCCATTTTCTTTGGAGCCGTGTGACTAACAGGGTCTTGGTGCTCTGGCCGAGTGTCAGGCCTGAGCCTCTGAAGTGGGAGAGCTGAGTTCAGGACACTAGACCACCAGAGACCTCCAGGCCCCATATAATATCAATTGGAGAGAGCTCTCCCAGAGATCCCCGTCTCAACGCTAAGACCCAGCTCCACTCAACAACCAGCAAGCTCCAGTGCTGGACATCCCATGCCAAACAACTAGCAAGACAGGAACACAACCCCACCCATTGCAGAGAGGCTGCATAAAATCAAAATAAGTTCACAGACACCCCAAAACACACCAGCAGATGTGGTCCTGCCCACCAGAAAGACAAGATCCAGCCTCATCCACCAGAATATAGGCAACAGTCCCCTCCACCAGGAAGTCTCCACAACTCACTGAACCAACCTTACCCACTGGGGGCAGACAACAAAAACAACAGGAACTATGAACCTGCAGCCTGCGAAAAGGAGACCCCAAATACAGTAAGTTAAGTTAAAATGAGAAGACAGAGAAATATGCAGCAGATGAAGGAGCAAAGTAAAAAGTAAAAAACCCACCAGCAAAGTAAAAACCCACCAGACCAAACAAATGAAGAGGAAATAGGTAGTGTAGCTGAAAAAGAATTCAGAGTAATGATAGTAAAGATGATAACTGAGGCAGAAGAACAGAGAAGTGACCTGGAAGATAAAATAGTGGAAGTAACTACTGCAGATCAGAATAAAGAGAAAGGAATGAAAAGAATTGAGGACAGTCTTAGAAACCTCTGGGACAACATTAAACGCAGCAACATTTGAATTATAGGGGTCCCAGAAGAAGAAGAGAAAAAGAAAGGGACTGAGAAAGTATTTTAAGAGATCATAGTTGAAAACTTCCCTAATATGGGAAAGGAAATAGTCAATCAAGTCCAGGAAGCACAGAGAGTCCCATACAGGATAAATCCAAGGAGAAACACACCAAGACACATATTAATCAAACTATCAAAAATTAAATGCAAAGAAAAAATTTTAAAACCAGCAAGAGAAATGCAACAAATAACATACAAGGGAATTCCCATAACGTTAACAGCTGATCTTTCAGCAGAAACTCTACAAGCCAGAAGGGAGTGGCAGGACATATTTAAAGTGATGAAGGAGAAAAACCTACAACCAAGATTACTCTACCCAATAAGGATCTCATTCAGATTTGATAGAGAAATTAAAACGTTTGCAGACAAGCAAAAGTTAAGAGAATTCAGCACCACCAAACCAGCTTTACAACAAATGCTAAAGGAACTTCTCTAGGCAGGAAACACAAAAGGAGGAAAAGACCTACAATAACAAACCCCAAACAATTAAGAAAATGGTAATAGGGACATACATATTGATAATTACCTTAAATGTAAATGGATTACATGCTCCAACCAAAAGACATACCCTGGCTGATGGATACAAAAACAAGACCCATATATATGCTGTCTATAAGAGACCCACTTCAGCCCTAGGAACACATATAGACTGAGAGTGAAGGGGTGGAAAAAGGTATTCCATGCAAATGGAAATCAAAAGAAACCTGGAGTAGCAATTCTCATATCAGACAAAACTGACTTTCAAAGAGACTATTACATGAGACAAAGAAGAACACTACATAATGATCAAGGGAGCAATCCAAGAAAAAGATATAACAATTGTAAATATTTATTCCCCCAACATATGAGCTCAATATATAAGGTAAATGCTAACAGCCATAAGGGGAAATCGACAGTAACACAGAAATAATAGGGAACTTTGATACTCCACTTTCACAAATGGAAAGATCATCCAAAATGAAAATAAATAAGGAAACACAAGCTTTAAATGACACATTACACAAGATGCACTTAATTGATATTTATAGGACATTCCATCCAAAAACAACAGAATACAATTTCTTCTCTAGTGCTCATGGAACATTCTCCAGGATAGATCATATCTTCGGTCACAAATCAAGACTTGCTAAATTTTAAAAAATTGAAATCGTATCAAGTATCTTTTCTGACCATAACACTATGAGACTAGATATCAATTACCAGAAAAAAGCTGTAAAAAATACAAACACATGGAGGCTAAATAATACGCTATTAAATAACCAAGAGATCACTAAAGGAATCAAAGAGGAAATCAAACAAATACCTAGAAACAGATGACAATGAAAACACGATGACCCAAAATCTATGGGATGCAACAAAAGCAGTTCTAAGAGGGAAGTTTATAGCAAAATAATCCTACCTCAAGAAACAAGAAAAATCTCAAATAAAAAACCTAACATTACACCTAAAGCACTTAGAGAGAGAGAAGAACAAAAAAACCCCAAAGTTAGCAGAAGGAAAGAAATCAGATCAGATATAATTGAAAAAGAAATGAAGGAAACAATAGCAAAGATCAATAAAACTAAAAGCTGGTTCTTTGAGAAAATAAACAAAATTGATAAACCATTAGCCAGACTCATCAAGAAAAAGAGGGAAGAGACTCAAATCAACAAAATTAGAAAAGAAAAAGGAGAAGTAACAAGTGACACTGCAGAAATATACAGGATCATGAGAGATTACTACAAGCAACTATATGCCAATAAAATGGACAACCTGCAAGAAAGGGACAAATTCCTAGAAAAGCACAACCTTCCAAGACTGGACCAGGAAGGAATAGAAAATATAAACAGACCAATCACAAGCACTGAAATTGAAACTGTGATTAAAAATCTTCCAACAGGGCTTCCCTGGTGGCGCAGTGGTTGCGAGTCCGCCTGCCGATGCAGGGGACACGGGTTCGTTCCCCAATCCGGGAAGATCCCACATGCCGCGCAGTAGATAGGCCTGTGAGCCATGGCCGCTGAGCCTGTGCGTCCAGAGCCTGTGCTCTGCAATGGGAGAGGCCACAACAGTGAGCACTGAAATTGAAACTGTGATTAAAAATCTTCCAACAAACAAAAGCCCAGGACCAGATGGCTTCACAGGCGAATTGTATCAAACATTTAGAGAAGAGCTAACAACTATCATTCTCAAACTCTTCCAAAATATAGCAGAGGGAGGAACACACCCAAACACATTCTACGAGGCCACCATCACCCTGATACCAAAACCAGACAAAGATGTCATAAAAAAAGAAAACTACAGGCCAATATCACTTATGAACATAGATGCAAAAATCCTCAACAAAATGCTAGCAAACAGAATCCAACAGCAAATTAAATGTATCATACACCATGATCAAGTGGGGTTTATCCCAGGAATGCAAGGATTTTTCAATATAGGCAAATCAGGCAATGAGACACCATATTAACAAAATGAAGGATAAAAACCATATGATAATCTGAATAGATGCAGAAAAAGCTTTCAACAAAATTCAACACCCATTTATGATATAAACCCTCAAGAAAGTAGTATAGAGGGAACTTACCTCAACATAATGAAGGCCATATATGACAAACACACAGCCAACATCGTTCTCAATGGTGAAAAACTGAAACCATTTCCACTATGATCGGGAACAAGACAAGGTTGCCCACTCTCATCACTATTATTCAACATAGTTTTGCAAGTTTTAGCCACAGCAATCAGAGAAGAAAAAGAAGTAAAAGGAATCCAAACTGGAAAAGAAGAAGTAAAGCTGTCACTGCTTGCAGATGACATGCTACTATACATAGAGAATCCTAAAGATGCCACC
>NC_041233.1:63872582-63893925 GCF_002837175.3 Physeter macrocephalus
AAGACCTGTATGCAGAAAACTATAAGACACTGATGAAAGAAATTAAAGATGATACAAACAGATGGAGAGATATACCATGTTCTTGGATTGGAAGAATCAGCACTGTGAAAATGACTATACTACCAAAAGCAATCCACAGATTCGGTGCAATCCCTATGAAACTACCAATGGCATTTTTCACAGAACTAGAACAAAAAATTTCACAATTTGTATGGAAACACAAAAGAGCCCGAATAGCCAAAGGAATCTTGAGAAAGAAAAACATAGCTGGAAGAATCATGCTCCCTGACTTCAGACTATACTACAAAGCTACAGTAATCAAGACAGTATAGTACTGGCACAAAAACAGAAATATAGATCAGTGGAACAGGATAGAAAGCCCACAGATAAACCCATGCACATATGGTCACCTTATCTTTGATAAAGGAGGCAAAAATATACAATGCAGAAAGGACAACCTCTTCAATAAGTGGTGCTGGGAAAACTGGACAGCTACATGTAAAAGAATGAAATTGGAACACTCCCTAACATCATACACAAAAATAAACTCAAAATGGATTAAAGACCTAAATGGAAGGCCAGACACTATAGAACTCTTAGAGGAAAACACAGGCAGAACACTCTTCGACGTAAATCACAGCAAGATCCTTTTTGACCCACTTCCTAGAGAAATGGGAATAAAAACAAAAGTAAAAAAATGAGACCTAATGAAACTTCAAAGCTTTTGCACAGCTAAGGAAACCATAAACAAGACCAAAAGACAACCCTCAGAATGGGAGAAAATATTTGCAAATGAAGCAACTGACAAAGGATTAATCTCCAAAATATACAAGCAGCTCATGGAGCTCAATATCAAAAAAACAAACAACCCAATCCAAAAATGGGCAGAAGAACTAAATAGACATTTCTCCAAAGAGGATATACAGATTGCCAACAAACACATGAAAGGATGCTCAACATCACTAATCATTAGAGAAATGCAAATCTAAACTACCATGAGATATCACCTCACACAGGTCAGAAAGGCCATCATCAAAAAATCTACAAACAGTAAATGCTGGAGAGGGTGTGGAGAAATGGGAACCCTCTTTCAGTGCTGGTGGGAATGTAAATTGATACAGCCACTATGGAGAACAGTATGGCGGTTCCTTAAAAAACTAAAAATAGAACTAGCATATGACCCAGAAATTCCACTACTGGGCATATACCCTGAGAATATCATAATTCAAAAGGAATCATGTACCATAATATTCATTGCAGCGCCATTTACAATATCCAGGAAATGGAAACAACCTAAATGTCCATCGACAGATGAATGGATAAAGAAGATGTGGCACATATATACAATGGAATATTACTCAGCCATACAAAGAAACAAAATTGAGTTATTTATAGTGAGGTAGATGGATGTAGAGTCTGTCATACAGAGTGAAGTGAGTCAGAAAGAGAAAAACAAATACATATATATGGAATCTAAAAAAAAAAGAAAAGGTTCTGAAGAACCTAGGGGCAGGGCAGGAATAAAGACATAGCAGTAGAGAATGGACCTAAGGACACAGGGTAGCGGGAAGGGTAAGCTGGGACGAAGTGAGAGAGTGGCATGGACATATACACACTACCAAATGTAAAATAGATAGCTAGTGGGAAGTAGCCACATAGCACAGGGAGATCATCTCAGTGCTTTGTGACCACCTAGAGGGGTGGGATAGGGATGGTGGGAGGGAGACGCAAGTGGCATAGATATGGGGCTATATGTATATATATAGCTGATTCACTGTCATACAGCAGCAGCTAACACAACATTGTAAAGCAATTATACTCCAATACAGATGTTAAAAAATAAATATTCTGCTCAATGTCACCATAAAAAAAAAACGGTAAAATAACTTTTAACAGGGAAGCTTTTTAAACGTCCCATTTTCTTTTTGTTTAATGCTTCTCCAGTTCTGAAGGAGCAGCAAGGACTCCATTACACCTTGGAGAACAGGGCTGGAAGCATCTGCTTCCAGACCTCCGCAAGTAATTTAAGTAAGGAGTCCTCGGCTCCTGGGGACGCAGAGCCTGCCTTTGAGAGGGTTGGTGCTCCCAGGACTGCTGTGGCACCCGTTCTTCACTGGGGGAGGGGAAGGGGAACATGTTGCTCAGATATAGGGTAGGAGCTATTGTTTACTGGCTGGGGCTTTAGGAAAGCCTGTTACCCTCTCAGGCCTCTGTTCCTGAAGGAGAGGTTTGGAACGGTGACATTGCTTCCAACTCCTCATGTTCCTTTGCCTCTTTTCTGGCCTCTGTGGGGAAAGAACTAAGAATCCATCTCTGCTTCCTGCCAGAGACTGATCCCATTTCAAGGCCCCTGTGTGTAGGTGGAGAGAAGGGTAAAGTTGATGTGTCAACTCACCAGGACAGGGAACCCTGATGTACTCTTGAGGTTCTGATGGAGCTGCCTTACTCACTCAGCCTTTCCTGGCTGGAGGCCTGAGTGCACGGGGCCTGTCGGGGGGCAACCAAGCACTTGCTAAGGGCCTGGGAAACCGTGAGAAGCCCTGAACCAGGCCAGGAAATTGACTGGCATTCAGGCCAGCACCTGCCCCACAGTGGGTGTCAGATAAATATTTGCTGATAGAAAAAGATGAACGCCCCGCCCACCAATCCTCACCTCAGAGGGAGGAGACTAAACTGTGTGGCCTAAAGCCCTCCAGAGGGCCAATCCCTGCTCCATAACATCCTGTTCAGAGAGTGCTGACTGGGCCCTAGTCTGTAGGAGTCCACACCTGTCTGACAACCACACCTCAGCTGCAGTCCATTCATGTATTATTTCTTTCATTTATTCCTTCATTCTGCAGTTGTTGAGTATTCATTGTTTCAGTGCTGGTGATTCAGTTATGCATGGGACAGTTACAGTCCATACTCTCCTGGAATTTACATTCTAGCTCAACCAATCTGGACTCTTGCAAATTACGTGACCTCCATAAAGGCTCTCCAGGCCAGCTCACAGGAAGGTGTTTCTCCCTGTGTTGTGAGAGTGAACCATTGTTTTTATCATTGAGGGTAACACAGCAAGTGACATTTCTCATCTGTAGAATGGGCACAATAATGTCTTTGCTTCACATAACCCATTAGATTCAAGTGGGACAAATTCCATTTGAGGTTTTAAATCAAAAAGTGTCATGCAAACTTAAAATATAGACATCATCCCTTATGTATTTAATGCATTTATTCGTTGTTTCAAATGAATATCCCCCGACACTCCCCACCTCACTTACTACCTCCTGTGATTTAAGGCAACATCAGTGTCTTATTCTTTTTTTGTTTCCAACAGCAAATAGTGCTGAAGGAGAGAGAGAAAAGGCCACCCAGCCCAGGTGCTGTCATGAGTGGGGCTCCCCCTGTTGGTGGAACCTGGCATTATTCACCCTTGGGTCTCCTAGGTTCATGGTTCTCCAGGTTTTCACTGGGTTCCACAAATTTTTATGTTTTATATTTTTCTTCCAGACCTCTGCTCACTTTGCTTCCCACTCTTGATTTCCAGTTCCAACTGTAGTTCCTTTTTCTCTTGATGAAGATGCTGCTTCATGAACATTATGGATTTTAGCCAACACAACTCCCTCCACCCTCCCCTACTTGAGTACAAAGATAATTCCCAGCTAAATTAATTAGGTTCAACTTACAAAAGTTCGTGAAGTCATGAGCTATGTGACTGTGCCTAGTAAATCAGTCAATCAGTGAATTTGTAGACAAAAAATGTCATCACACTCTAATATTTTGTACATTCTCCCCCCACACCTTTTCAAAATATCATGGTCATTTTATGGAATCACTAAAGCATATTTTATGTGATTTTTAAAATATTTCATTATTTGTTAGGCCAAAACTAACACTGTAGTCTTGGGAATGTAGGTTTCTGTAATTTACTATTTTATGTAAAGCAGTAATGAGAAATTGTAGTGCTGTATCATTAACTCTTGCCTAATATTTTTCTTAGGATGAAAAGTATAATTTGAATTTTGGCAGCAAAAGGTGTGCATAGTTTTATAGAACTTTATTTTGGGTACCTCTTGCTGAATTACTTCTTCAAGTATTTTGTTTTGAATCTTTTTTTTTTTTCCTCATAATATAATGACTGTTCAGCTTAGTTTTTAAATGATCTCAAGGTGATACAAAGCTTTTTTTTTTTTTTTTAAGTTGCTGAAAAAAATGTTGTACCAGACATGGTCAAGTGAAGAAACTTCGAGCAAATCTTAGAAACAGCTTTCAAGGTTGCCACAGTTTGAGTCTTAATCAAGTGTGAATCCGTCCAGCAGAGTCCTTGTCCTGTCACTAATATTTGTCCAGAGAAAAAATTATATTTCTTTTGAATCACATCAGACTCATTAATTGGAATTAGATCCTTTCTCCTATTTTTGAAAAACTAGGACAGCACCAAAATATATTTTTTAAAGGTAGTGTGTATGTCTCTGTATATACGTATATGGTGTGTATTGATATTTTTATAGCTCTAGCTACATACAGTGTTTCTCTTCCTGAATCTTCCTCTCCCTCATGCACTTCAACAGTCTTAGATGGCAAGGAAAACTGTGTGTGTGTGTGTGTGTGTGTGTGTGTGTGTGTGTGTGTGTGTGTGTGTGTGTGTGTGTATTTGGTCCACCCCTGATAACGCCTCAAGGGGAGATCTGTGACAGAACAATTTGCTGTTACAACAGTTTTTAAAATCTGTCATGATCCCAGATGTCCTCTGTGGAGTGACACATTTGTAAACTCGTCTTTAAGTTTTTTTCAGCCTCAGCTATGAATTGAGCCAAGTGATCACTACATCCAAGGATAGTTCGTACCACGTACTTGCATTTCATTTCTTTAGTAAAGAATTATGACTCTAAAAGCATAGTTTTCTAAATGAGGTACAGACATTATTTCACATCTCCGAATCTAGTATCCTCCCACACACGCATCCCACACAACCTTCTTCCCAGCCTGGGTCTTAGCTCAGTCCTTCCCCCCACCCGCCATTCATGCCCATGCCCTAGTTGCTGGTCTCTCTCTCCAGACAATTTTATTTTCTTTCTTACAAGTTGGGAGACTTCCTGGTCCAGCTGTATAAGGGAATGTATCACATCATTTCCCCACAGACTCAGATACTTTATCTTCAGGAGCCCCAGGTGTGTGTCCTCATTGCAGGGCCAGAGAGAGGGAGGGAATCAAGGGAAGTGGAGAGGTAGAAAGAGGAGAGTAAAAACAGAGAGAAAGGGGGGAATGTTTTCTGAATTATGTTCTGTAATGCTTCCATCTGTTTTCCCACCAGACTGGTAGCTTTACAAAAGAGGATACCATACTTGCTTTGTTTGATATCAGGCACTCAGTAAATACACGTTAAAAAATGAATAAAGTCAAACAGATTCAAGCTTTGCCCAGGATGGAGAAGGATGAATTTTGCCTCAAATACATATTTTTACCAGCAATTATCACCAATGTATCTAGAAGTATTGCTTTTCTTGTTGAAAAGGAGCTCAGGCTGGAATTTAAAACCAGAGTCCTGGTTCCAGGCAGTCTCAGCAGAGGAGAGACCCTGGGCACAGGGTGAATAAAGAAACACCGAAAAAACACCACTTTCAGCCTATCTTTATGCAACCAATATTTCTTTTCAAATAAATTATCTTTTACACCAGCCGTTCTAAAAACCGAAAGTCTAGTTACCAATTCCAATTCTCTTAAATTTAAATTTAATCCCCTTCCTTTGCATTTCTTTCAGAGGTTTTGTTTTTAAAGCACAGGCAAACATTTTAAAGAATAAGGTCACATCAGTTCACATTTGCATGCAGTGTCAAGTTTGGTAAGGCTGAACAGTAAAATTCAATATTTCCTCTTACCTTATATCCAGGAACACAGTGAAGGAGCTACTATTTCTTCGTCCCATGTTTTGCTTCCTCGGGATCTTTGACGAGATGCCTCTGCCGTAAAGCAGGCAACGGAACATCTAATCTACGAGGCAGGAAAACTGGTGATGCTATCACGCAAGTCAAACGGTCAGTTGAGCTACTAGAAAAGTGTGAGCACCCCGGTGCTGTGGTAATGAGTTTAAATAGCACAAATCATGACAGTGCTGGCCTGCCGTAAAGTAACGCGCAGATTGGCCCTGAGGAGACACACGTGCGTTGGGTCATTACCTGCCTTTTCTGGGATCAAGTCTAAGCTCACATCATTTACCATGATTCCTAATTATCAAAGCTAGCTTCAAACCAAGGCAAACAAGGTCAATAGGTGTGTGTCCTACAATTTTAGGAGCACTTCTCCTATCAATCAGAGACTTGTCAGACAGCTGCCTTAGGACTCAGAGCACACATGTATGTATGGGAGAAAAGATAACTATGCCAGATGCTGTTAAACTGAACCTAACCTAAATATCCATCAATAAATAAGTAATGGAAAAGTACAGAAACTCATGCACATCCAACATAAATTTTTTTAAAGGAGGCATATTCACATCAGTAGTTTCCAAGCCTGGCTACCCATTAGATTCATCTGGGGACTTTTACCCCTCCCCAGCTAATTGAATCCGAATCTCAGCAGGTGTGGGTGTGGATGTTGTTTTCAAAGCTCCTCAAATGCTTTTGATGCACCTCCCATGTTGAGAAACACGATCCTATATATTCAAAAATGTGAGTTACTGTTGAATAAAAAAACACAAGTTAAGAACAATATGAACAGTATGATCCAATTGTGTTACAAAAATCAACCAACTTAATCATGAGGTTTTTTTTTTGTTTTTTTTTTTTTTGTTTTTTTTTTGCGGTACGCGGGCCTCCCACCGCTGCGGCCTCTCCCATCGCGCGCGGAGCACAGGCCCCGGACGCGCAGGCCCAGCGGCCACGGCTCACGGGACCAGCCGCTCCGCGGCACGCGGGATCCTCCCGGACCGGGGCACGAACCCGCGGTCCCTGCATCGGCAGGCGGACTCCCAACCACTGCGCCACCAGGGAAGCCCCATGAGTTTATTTTTAATACGAAAATAAAAAATTGAAATATGGCAAAATGTTTCAAAGATGGGTTCTTGAGTCCACTAGTCCATTACGTTACTTTATAATACTTTATATATGTTAGAATTATTTCATTTTTTAAAGAAAATAATGTAAATCTATTAGAAACACATTAAACTTAACCCAGATATTATTTGGAAGGGGACTAATGTTTACTTTTTACACTCCAGTGTACTCCTTTTTTTAAAATTTAATAAAACATTTATTTCTGCCCCCTCTATCTCTCAAGTAAAGTCCATATAAGAACAGAAAACCTGTGAGCACCTATTATCCCCTAGGCAAAGGGGAGATATTGGATTCTCCTCAGTCCCTGTTGGCTGCCTTGGACTGAAAACTTTTAGGGGCTTTTTCACAATTTTGAACCTGCTCTGAATGTTGATGTGACAGCATCTCCCATAGTTATGGAAGTAAGAAGGAAAGAGCAACAGAGAGAAGGGGTCTCAGAGTGCATTTCCTTAGGGACAGTCCCTCTCACAGCCCAGGAAAAAGTCCCCAATATAGGGACCATCTTCGCACTTGCACTTAGCCCTCTCAGTATATAGCTTCACAATATTTCGTGCCACTGGCATTAAAGATTTGCAGATAGAATTCTATAACGCAGTTCCTGGGAGGAAGAGAGGGGAGAACTGAGCCTAAGAAAAGACAACTGGAACAAAATCTCAAAATTCTTTTAAGCTATTTGAAGGAGAAAAAATGAAGTTGGATATTAAATTAAAGTATGCATATAAAGTAAGCTTCAGTTATTTCAAGCTAAAAAATTGATTCAAAACCTTCTTTTTACTCACAATTGGGGTTTATGGAACCGCTGAGCCAATGCTTTCAATAATATAAACTGACTCAATCTTTTAGAGCAGCAATCTGTTAACATGTAACAGGGGCTGTACCAATCAAATCCCTTTGATTAAATCGATGGCATTAATAGCAACATTATTGATACAAGGCAGGGTCCAAGCAGATGAGATTTCACTATCCAATCAACAGTAATCCATGGTGTTTTCCTAGAATTTGTCTTTTAGGTAGCAGGGAAGCCAGCAGAGAAGAAAAGCCTGCAGTTGGAAGAGCCTGATTCATGGCTCAGCATAAGTTCAGGGCATTCTTTCCACTTCTATCCTCAGGACCTCCGGGGCCTGTCAGTTTTCCCTGTAATTAGGCTGCTAGAAGCACAGCAACAGTGTATCTGTTGACTCTTTGGAACCAAAATAGAATGATGCCTTAGAAAGAAAGCTGGACTTGGATAGTTTTGCCAAGCCTAGAAATTAGACCTTGGCTCTGTGCTGGGCTAAGAGGGCAACTGAGAGCTGGAGCCCTGGGATCTGCATTTTAACACACTCCTCAGAATTAAAGATAAAATAATCACACGTTATGATTATCTCTAACCCCTTCCTGATCTGACAATTTGATACCTACTTTTTAAGAAAAAAAACATGAGTTCTGTAATAAGCATTCATTATGTTTATGGAACAGTCCATTGAACATAGCCAGCTCCTTCTCATCATTCACATTTCAGCTAAAATATTCCCTCCTTTGAAAGCATTTCCTTATCCAACCAATCTATTGTCTCTTCTTCTGTCACTCCCTATCACATCACCCTATCTATTAAATTTACATGATTTATCATCATCCAAAATTCATTATTCATTTCATGTATTTATGGTTTTATTTCCTCTCCTTGTCTATCCAATCTATTGCATTAAAAACAATGTTAGTATTTGTTGAATGAATAAGTGAGTGTGTGAAGTACTTTTTATATCTTGATTAATAACTGTAAATCCCTCTGCTTTAAGAAATGGAGCAACTTGCTCAAGACTATTGATTTATTTAATAGACACATGAATAATAAGATTGAACTTATTCTCTTTAACCCCAAAGTCCGTGCTCTTTCCAGTACCCCACACTAACTCTAAGGATTGACATCTACATATTTGCCGGGCACATCACCATCTCCTAGTCAGCCCAACATGCACAGTAGAGGCTGTCGTTAACATCTATATGCCGTCTTCCTAACACACCTTCTGTGTTCCTCCTTTTTCAGATCCGTCTCCCATAAAACATTGGGCTTACACCTAGGAACTGACTCGTCTGTTCTTGCTACTTCTACCAACACAGTGCTTGGCACAGTGGGTCTGCTCAAAAAGTGCTTAATGAACTCAGTTGCAGTTTCTATGATGGCCAATACAGCACAGCATCTTATCACATATGGGATGTTTCATGTGCAGCATCTTCCTTGATGACTGCAATAGCCCTGTTACAGATAAAGAAATTGAGACTCAGAATGTCCTTCCCAACATTGGGTGGTAGAATCTGGGCTGAAACTCAAGTTTTTTTTATTTTTATTCATTAGTTTTCCAACCTCCAAGTCTCTCATTTAGCGTTTCTACTTGGCGAGCTGCAAGGTAGTCTTCTAGACCCAACACAAACATTACCATCTCTGTAAAACTCCCCTGAAGAGAGTTTATAGTAGGTTTATTCATAAAACCTGGAAACAGGGTAATGGATAAACAAATTATAGTACATCCATACAATGGACTAATACTCAACAATAAAAAGGAATGGGCTATATTGATTCGTGCAAAAACATAGATGAAACTTGAAAGCATTTTGCTAAGTGAAAGAAGTCAAACCCAAAAGGATATATATTGCATGACTGCATTTATATGACATTGAGAAAGACACAGAACTGTGAGATGGCATGATGATCAGTGGATGCTAAGTACTGAGAGAAGGGGGAAGAGCTGACTACACAACAGCAGTACAGAGAAAATTTTAGGGTGATGGAACTCTTCTTTATAGTCGTAGGTGGTGGATACATGACTATGCATCTACCAAAATTCATATAACCGTATATCACAAAGAGTACAAGTTAAAAGAAAAGTCCACCGTCATGTTGTGAAATCTCAGGAAGGGATGCAAACTAATTATCTTACTTTATGACAAACATATGATATGAAACGTGAAATCTGGGTGAATGGAAGGCAGAAACTCTCTCCACATCCATTGCAACTCTCCTATGCATCTAAAATTATTCCAACATGAGAATTTTAAAAACACATGAATCTTCTTGTGTACAACACTTACACCCTATTTTTTTCTTACCTATATGTCAGAATAGATCCTATTCTTTCATAATAAACATTATATAATAAGTTGCTCTTTGTCTCACGTACATCTTGCGAATAGCTTTCCCATCCAAAGTAATGAGAAACATGCTTCTCAGAAGTGTCCATTAATCTCTCTCTGGTGTGTTTCATCCTGACACTCTGGTCTACCATGACTTCTGCTTGCTGCAGGAATGCTGTTTGTCCAGTGTTTCCCTTTCTGAAAGGGAAAGGAATCTTTCAGGAATCTTTCCCAGAATCTTTGTTTAGGTAGAGAAATAACACAGTAATTAAGACAAACAAACAGGTAGAACTGTATTTTCATATTATTTTAGGGGAACAAAATAAATTCTTCCTTTTCAGCGAGTATGCACATACTGAAAAAACTACCTCTTAGTGTGTTTGGGGGTTGTCATCATTGAATATAAGGCTTCAAAGAAAAGAAGTTCCACTAATAAACATGCTTTGATATTTATATTTAACAAATATTATAGTTTACTACAGAAATTTCATTCTGTCATTCTCTTCTTGTGTCCTGAACCAAATAAGCCCCACTAAGATTTCGAGCACTTTAGACAAAAACCCAGCAGTATTTTGTTCCATTTCTTAACTGAAGTTTCTGATTTGCCAAAAAAAATGTGCTCTCTTCTTCACAGTCTTTCCAAGATTTTTATTTCAGGATGAGCAAATATAGAACCCAAAGGGGTGTTTTCCAACTTGGACAGTATTAAAAGGCAGAAATAATTCAAGCCCAAAGTTCTATGAATTTTGGCTTAACAAGTCTTACATGTTTCAAGAATTTAAACTTTCTGCTTAAATATAGAACTTTGATGATTATTTAAAGCAGCAGGAAAGTTATTCAATTAGTATAAGAGGATTCAAGTTCAAATTGGAGGATTAATTTTCAGGGTTATGATATGAGAGATATGGTAATTAAGTTAGGAAGTGAAGGCAAAAGTCTCTCAAACCCTACTGGAAAGAATATCTGATTCAATTATTTAATTAAACCAATCCAGAGAATGATATAAAATCATAACCTGTGGCATAAAGGTTGAATTGTAGGGTAAACCCTGTGGATGATACCATACTAAATGTTATTATTATGATTTGTCTTAATATAATATATACCTATGTACCAAAGAAATAAAAACGAGCAGATTATTATTTTTAAATGTGTACAACTTTAAATAAAAAACTAAAGATGATTACAACTAACTAAAGTAGCACTTTTCTTCCAGGAAAAGGTTTCTGGCAATTACATTACAACTGAAAACAGGGAAAGGTACCAGGCTGGATAATCTGTGCACTCACTCTCCAGGAAATAGATTTGTCTTCTTGCTTGGAAGTTTCCTGGACACTTGGATTTTGAAGGAGATGGGGATGAGATGGGATGGAGGTAGTTTTTTCAGCAAGTTTTATTATTTCCAAGGAATATGGGTGTAGGCTCTGGCTCATAGCTTCTCCCAAATCCAGAAGCCCTCATCCAAACTCTTCCCCTTTTGATCCCCCGCTGACTTTAACCCTTTCCACTCTTCATTTCTTGGCTCCCAGCCCATCACCATGTCCCTATTCACTATCTTTTTTTTTTTTTTTTAAACCACCGTACCATGCCTTGCTCCGGTGCTGAATCTCCTGTTGGAGCAAACCCACTGCGGATCCTCCTTAACTCCTCCACCAGGAAGCTAGAGGTTTTGTCCACGCCCTAGGGCAGGGCATCTACCCCGCCGGGCTCAGGCTCCCTTCCCTTCTCCACTGGTCCCGCTAGAGGGCGCCCTGGGCGAAGCGGAGGCGCCGTAGGAGCCCAGCCTCGCCTCCCCAAGTTGAAATCCCACCACCCTCCTTAGAGCAGGGTGCAGAGCAGCTCCGAGCCCGGCGGGTGTGGCTGAGGCCGCAGAAGCCTCAACGTTCCGCCCCGCAGAGGAGCGCGAGCCCACAGGTGATGGAAGGAGCACAGCCCGGCTGCAGAGTGGCGCCGCCTCCTCCCAACTTTTCCCACCTTTCCCCATCGTTGAACCCGAGAGAGGTCCCAAACCTGAGTGGCGACGCAGCGATCTCCCCTGAGCGGTCCTAGGGCAGGGCGCTTAGACCCCCCCACCCCGTTCCATTTAAGTTGAAGGGGGCACCAACGAAGACAGTTCTGGGGCGGGTGGCGCCCCTTGAGCGGACGACCCACCGCCGCCAAGGGGCCTGGAGGTGGACGGAAGCACCGGCGGAGGCACCGCGGGCTGGCGGGGCGGCCGGAGTGAGGGAGCTGCGGCCCCGGCTGCGCACGGATTGCACGCGCCGCCGCCCCGAACGACCCTTCCTCTCGGCTTTCGGGTGCTGCGGCCACCTGGTCCCACACCCCACCCCACCTCTTCTCTCTCTGCTGCCTCCTGTCCCCCCTGGGAGCCTTGTCTCCAGGGCTCCAGAAACTTTGTCAGTGTTATCGGGTATGTGTACTGCAGGTAGGGATGGCGTCCTGTCTGCTCTTGGTCTTTGGGACGCTCAGAGCACAATCTGAGCGTCTCAGGGTGGAGGACAGCCCAGAAATACAAAGCAGCAGCAGGGTCTGTGTGTGCACGTGGTGGGGGGAGGGTAGTGTGAGGTCCTGCGTGTGTGGGGACGGGTATGTGTGTTTGCCTGCAGCAGACTGAAATGCCTGCTTAATGTCTTTGCAGTTCTTAGAATCCTAATATATCTTCATTTCATCAATAACGAATGATGCCCAAAATACAGATAACAATAAAGTAATACGACTTCCAGTTTCTAATATAACTATGTTTTCTTACAGGAAATCTAGTCTATGTGCCTCTAATGGTAACACTTCGAGAGAGAGAGAGAAATTGTGAATCATAAAAAATGAAAACTTTTAGGTAATATCTAAGAAAAATTAGTTATGACAGATTGTATTTTCTGAAAATGGCTGCAACAATTTCACTCACCCCACATGCTCTACCTATCATATGACTTTGACATTCTCGTCTCCTAACCTGGCCAGAGTATGGCTGTGACGGAAGTGACATTATGCGATCTCTGAGGTTAGATGCTAGAAGACTATACAAGTTTTGCCTGGTTCTCTTCGGACACTTGCTTTGGAGCTCAGCCACCTTGCCATAAGGAAGAGGAACACAGGCCCCCAGAACCTAGCTCCAGCTGTCAGCCAGTGCCAGCTTGGCAAGTGATTGGGCCCTCAAGCTATATCAAAAGTGGATGCTCAGCCCTAGTGGAGGTGCACCAGCAAATGTCAAGAGAAACAGACGCAAGAGGGAGGATATATGGGGATATATGTATATGTATAGCTGATTCACTTTGTTATAAAGCAGAAAGTAGCACAACATTGTAAAGCAATTATACTTCAATAAAGATGTTAGAAAAAAATCAAAGCAGACTGTTGTAAAAAGAAAAAAAACAAAAAGAGAAACAGAGAAGAGAGGTTCCTGCCCAAAGGCAAATGCCTGAGTGACCTGAACGATTGCTGTTTTAAGCCACTAAGTTTGCAGCTGGTATGTAACACTTATAGAAAATTGATACACTTAATTGTTTTACAAACCTTCACAAGTGGTGTTATCCAACAGTCCTCTTTCTGAAAACTATTGCAAAAAAAAAAAAAGTGTCTCAGCCTTTGATAACAAAGGTGGAAGTTAGAATGAGCAAGTTTCCTGTCTGTCATCAGAGGACCCTGGGAAGTTCACAGGTGTGTGTGCTATTCTTGATTAATGGCTTATTCTGGGAACCCAGGATTGTACCCTAGTATAAAATTGGCACCTCCTAACTAGCTGGATGTAGATTAAGTTGACTTCAATTTTTGACATTATTACATTTAATTTTATACATCTCTACCACCCATTGACCTCTGTCAATAAACAGAATAAAACTATCACAAATTCTCCAAATCAATCCCCTTTTGCCAATCATATCAGAAAGCTATTTAGAGATAAAGCGATTTATCAGAAAGTCTAATTAGAGGTGTTTTTAATCCATTAGCCCACTAACTTTCCTCAATAGACTTCATTCATGGAATTAAAATGAGTAAGCATTTAATGGGAAAACCATTGATGCTGTGAGCCAAGAAGTGGGTACAGTCACGGTAATTATGGTGATCTGTCAATTATGCATGAGAAAAATATATCTTAAAGGCATTGTTTTTTCATCATAAGAATTGCCACCACCATCGTTGAAGCTGTCCTCAGTTACAACTGGACAACCACAGCAGCTACACTGATGTACATTGATGCACCCCCTAACTCCAACACTGCTTTGCTCCCATCTCCTTTCTACTACAATTGTCTCCAATGTGGGTTACATTATCTTAGCAGCAATGGACTCAGGATAAATATCATAGATATTTTAGGTAGACTTACTTTTGTATAAAAAATAGAGACATTTACTTTTATTAACCTTCAATTATTTAATTATTTCATTTGATGATTTCAGTACATGTATAACTTAAAACAAAAATGAAAGATTCAAACTCTTAATCTAGCACTTGGAGTGGAGATGACTGGGAGAGGAAACATATCTCCCAAATTTTATATAAGGATTGCTGTCATGATGTTGACTTACTTCTCAAAGCTGACACAATTATGTTTCTCTAATCAGATGATCCCCACTAAACCAAATCTAAGTTTTCATCATTTCTGGTAACTTTTTATAGTTTTCAAAATAACTTTAAAAAATATTTTCTTTAAATTGCAATGTCTTCTAATATATTTGCCAATTGGTTAAAAAAAAAAGGTTTTCTTTTCTTTTGACGTCCCTCAGATCATAACATCATTATTGTTGAAAAACTGAAAATACATTTTATAGATGATTACATTTGTAATTATTTAACCTGTCATCATTTTTCTTTTTCCTGCCTTAAGCTCTTCAAGACTCAATTGAAGCACTGTAGTGACAGCAATAAGCAAAAATGTTTGTGCTTTGTCAATTCAAATAAACCCCAAGCAGTAAATGACAGACTATTCTGTTAGCAGAGATTAACAACCAGTGATGTCTGAAAAATGACCCGTGTATACACAGTCACAGGTATTGCTAATAGTATTTTAAAGAGTATTATTTTTTTTAAAAACAAATCTGCCATTCCTTTGATAGGGTCTGAGCACATTCATTATCTTTATTCTCCCCAGTTTTCTATCATTGGTTCTATTTGAAACTGATCTAACATGCAAGATACTGCCTGGTATCCATTGGGAACCAAGTATTTTGTTAATTATTATAAAAACATTGTTGCAATTATAAGACATATGTGATTTACTGCAAGATGAAGAAGCCAAGTTAAGACTAGGACAGCCTATAAGAGGGAGAAGAGCTGCAAAGTGAAAATGATATTACCTGGTGCCCACATCACAGAATTACATGAGTAGTTAGCATGTTATTTCTTTTCAGCACAATACCAAGTTGAAAGGGCTATGCATTTCTTTTTTTTTTTCCTTCAAATACTCTGTACAATCAGATTTGTTGGTACAAAGTCACTAAAAATGACACAACCTAGACATAAGAGTTATAGAATCAGAAGCAGCATGGCACAATGGTTAAGCACATGGTTGTGGGGATGACTACCTAGGTTCAAATTCCACCTAACTGATCAACGTGCAAAACATTTGGAGATACTTGTCCATAAGGCAGCAGAAGAGAGGTTTTAAATGCAAACTACGCCATGTTGCAACTTTGCTTAAAACTTTTCAGTGGCTTCTCATTCCATACAATGAAATCCCCAATCCTTACAATGGTCCATGGGATCTTGAGTGAGGTGAACTCTGACTGTATATTCAAGGCATGATGCCCCTGCCCCCCTTACTCAGAGTGTGCTCCAGCCTCCCTGGTCTATTGGTTCTTACATTGTTCGAAGCATTGTTCCCTTCTCATTGCATTTACACGTGCCTTTCACCTGCTTGGGTGCTCGCGCTCACATTCTTCACACGGCTCCTCTCATCTTTTTTTTTTTTTACATCTTTATTGGAGTAAAATTGCTTTACAATGGTGTGTTAGTTTCTGCTTTATAACAAAGTGAATCAGTTATACATCTCCCTCCCACCCTCCCTATCCCACCCCTCTAGGTGGTCACAAAGCACCGAGCTGATCTCCCTGTGCCATGCGGCTGCTTCCCACTAGCTATCCACCCTATGTTTGGTAGTGTATATATGTCCATGCCACTCTCTCACTTCGTCACAGCTTACCCTTCGCCCTCCCCATATCCTCAAGTCCATGCTCTAGTAGGTCTGTGTTTTATTCCCGTCCTACCCCTATGCTCTTCATGACTTTTTTTTTTCTTAGATTCCATATATATGTGTTAGCATACAGTATTTGTTTTTCTCCTTTTGACTTACTTCACTCTGTATGACAGACTCCAAGCAATCTTGAAAATGAAAAATGGAGCTGGAGGAATCAGGCTCCCTGACTTCAGACTATACTACAAAGCTACAGTAATCAAGACAGTATGGTACTGGCACAAAAACAGAAATATAGATCAATGGAACAGGATAGAAAGCCCAGAGATAAACCCACACACATGTGGTCACCTTATCTTTGATAAAGGAGGCAGGAATGTACAGTGGAGAAAGGACAGCCTCTTCAATAAGTGGTGCTGGGAAAACTGGACAGGTACATGTAAAAGTATGAGATTAGAACACCCCTCTCATCTTTTAAGCTGATCACTGGCAATACTAAATGTTCCCTTCTTAATGATAACATTTCTAACACCATAGCTAACATAGATCCCTCACTAGTTTTGTCCTATTTTATCTCCTGATTGTCTGTAAAATTTGCAATCATTTCCTTTGACTCTGTCTTTTGTCTGTCTTTTCTACCAGATGGAAAGCTCTTTAGAACACAGACTACGACTGCCTGTCAATCTCTGATCCCAGTGCTCTCTCAGTATCTGACCCCCTGTGATGGTCACTAAATAATGGTGGACTGACTGATGCCTGTACAGCAGCTCAATCTCCAAAAAATCACTACCCAATATTCTCAAAAGTTCACTATGTGCCAGGAACTTGCTACATGTTTTGCATGTACTACCTCATTCATTTTTATAAAAACTGCCTGAGGTAAGTACTATTACTTAAGTAATAATAGTACTCAAGCAATTTAAGTGATTACCCTGGTCACACAACTACTTAGTGTAGAAGGCAGGGTTAGAACTCGGGCAGTCCTTCCCACAATCCATGCTTCACTATTATAACAATTGGGCAGTTATAATTTCCAGCCCTCTTTAAGTTCTGAGTCATTTTTTAGTTATTTTGTACAAATAAATCTGATTGTATAAAGTATTTGAAGGAAAAAATTGTGTTTGTCATTTCAGTTTGCTACTGTGCTGAAAGGCCAGTGATCCAAGAAATAGCACGGTTGCTGATAGTATAATTCTACAGTGTGAGCATAGGTGACATCCTTCTCATTTTTGCTCCCCTTCCTCCCCTTGTAGGTCTCCCCATTCTTGATGGATAATTTGGCTTTGTCTTGCACCCAGTCACATAATATGTCTTATAATGTGTTTTGTATTTCAAATCAGTTTCAAATATAACCAATGATAGAAAACTGAGGAGAACAAAAATACTAAACATGTTACAAATCATGTTGAACAAATGATGAATTTTTTAAAAAGAATACTCGAAAATACTATCATCATTACTTGTGACTGTATACACAGGTCCTTTTTAAATATACATCACTTGATTTTAATCCTTGCTAAAAAACAGCTTGGATTTTATTTGAATTGACAAAGCACAAAATATGCATGCCCATCACTGTCACTATAGCTCTTCACTTGACTCTGGAAAAACTTATTTATTCCTCTGGAATAAAAGGAATAATGATGGGGAAAAGAAGACTATAATTGCAATGATCTGTAAACTGTATTTGCTGTTTTTATCATTAATGGTGGTATCAAATGATGGCTTCAAAAAAAAGCACTTTTTCCAAATGGTAAATAATATGATAAATACATATTAATTTGAAGATATTCTAAGTTAAACAAAATAAATATTGCTTTTTAAAATTTTATTTTGAAAATTATAAAGGACAACCATAAGTACCTTAAAATTTAATTTTATTTAGAAGATGCCACCTGATTAGAGAATTTTCACTTTACAAGTTTTGGGAGGTAAGTCAAAATAATGACTGAGCAATCCCTATATAAGATTTTTGTAAATATGTTCCCTTTCCCAATCATCTCCATTGCAAATAATAGACTGGAGGTAAGATCTTCCATTTCAGCTCACAAATGATCAACAGCATGGCTGAATTTGCTTTTATCCATCTATTATCTCAACATCTAATAAACAGCTACTTGGCTGCAGGAACTGCTTCTCTAAGACTCATATACCTATACCCTTGACTATAAATCACATATTGCAAGATATTAAAAATGAAATCCAACCAGGCACCAATTGGCAAGACATGAGAATTTCCAAAGTGCAGTTTCAAATCATCATAAGCAGATGTTAAAAGGCAATTCTTTGAATCAAGTCTAGAACTTTTGGATTCCTCAGCTAGATAAAATCTATAAAAAGGGGTTGGCAAGTGAAAGAAGAGAGGGTTTGGTAAGAAATATTTGAGAAGAGTTTTTCTTTAGAAAGAGCTGTTGTGCTCTGATTTGCCCACCGCCTCACAGGAAGGTCTCATCTCATTCCCAGTAAAGGAGGTCACCCTGCATCTAGGCTGGTGTGACTCCCACAAAGGACAGAAGGAAGGTCCAAGACGTGCTACGTTGTTGGACATCCAGGAGAGGGCTGCTAGTCTGCCATCAGCCTACCTCTAAGAGTTGGTGAGAACAAGGTATTTCCTACAGATAGATGGAGGCCATCTGTAAAGGGGAAGAATCAGCCTGGGTTCATAATGGGTCTTGTCCAATTGGGTCACTTGGGATGCACAAATCCCTGTAACAAGAAACTAAGGGGGGAGGCTCTGTATTCCTAGGAATTGCTTAATTTATGGAAAACTGTCATCCATAAAATGATGCATCTGCTTACCCAGGTCACATGAACTTTAGTTGGAAAGAAAAACCACAAACTATTAAAGAGTCTCTGGCAGCACCACACACACACACACACACACACACACACACACACACACACACCAGCTTTAAACATCGTTGAGGCCCAGAGACCATAAAAACAACCTATAATTGTACCATTTAAATAAAAGATTTCACTTTCCTTTAATACTTCACACTCACCCTTCCCAGACTCTAGTTGTCAGGATGTACCCAGCAAGGACAGGTGAGGGTTGAAAAGAACAAATAAAGAATTAGACAAGAAGCTTATTATTCTCTTTTTCCTACTGCAGGCTTCCATTTCCCCTGAAGTTCTCACTGAAGAAGGAGAGGTTATAATGCTCAATAAAATTCAGAGTTTTCATTAATATCTTTGATTGGACATTCTGATCTCTTCTGAAAAGTGTGCATAAAAGGTGCTGATGTGGAAGTTTTCATCCAAGGGCAGAGAAAAATCACCCTGTCTTGAATATATTTTAAAGGGATGGTGGAAAATAAAGTTGTGTTTTGATGATGTCCGTTGTTGCCCTTTATCATCATACTAGATTCACATGCATTGACACTTAAAAATTTTGCTTCAATTCTAAGCTGGCTAGAGAGGCAGAGCTAAGTCAGGACTGTGTCTTGAAGCCTGTTCCACAGCAAGTGCAGATGTGACAGGAAACATTGAGTGTGAATTTAATTACAAAATCATTTGTAAAATTAAGGAAGTAATGAATCTAGATTTTCCATATTTGACCTAGTCCTTTCTTTCTTTTTATTTTATTGAAGTATGGTTGATTTACAATTTTGTGCCAGTCTCTGCTGTACAGCAAAGTGACTCAGTTATACACATATAGACATTCTTTTTTTATATTCTTTTCCATTATGGTTTATCACAGGGTACTGAATATAGTTCCCTGTGCTATATATTAAGACCTTGTTGTTTATGCATTCTAAATGTAATAGTTTGCATCTACCAACCCCAAACTCCCAGTCCATTCTTCTCCCTCCCTCCCTCCCTCCCTCCCTCCCCCTTGAGCTCTAGCTCTGTTACCTATTCCATAGAACTTAGCTTTTACATCTATGTAATTACAGGCTGGACTAACTTATCTTTAAATAATGATGGGTATGAGCTTATAAATGCTTATCCAAAAGAATTAATGAGTAAGTGGTAAATTCAGTCCTGGATCTTGCCATTAACTTGTAGTGTGACCTTTTCAAGTTTCCTAATTTTTCTATATCTTAATTGACTTCTCTCTCTCTCTATGTATATATCTTCATTGCATTCCTAAAAGGTGGATGTGCAGCTCTAAAAATAATAATAATAATAATAAAGAATTTTTGAAAATTTCAAGACCTTATGCAAACACTAGATACAATGGGAATTAAGATGGCTATCATAAAATTGTGTCAGATGAACATAGATTTATTTGAAACCTTCCAGAAAACAACCAAAGCTGGGAAGAGAGGTTTAAAACTATTCACGCTCCACTCCCACACTCCATTTTTTTCTTTATCCAGATAGCATATCCTTCCTGTCACGATTTCATGCAGAGAGGTTCAACAAAAATCCTTTGCCAGCAATTCCACAGTTTCACAATTCTTATAATTGTATATTTATTCCACTTAATCTCCTCATGTTAATATAAAAGCAGATGACAAAATTTTTGATCATTAATTGTACTAGCAGAAAGAAAATATTTGCTCCAAATGTTGAAAGGGAGACTATTCCATCTTAAGTTAGGAGCTGTTGCTCAAGTGTTATCTTTTAAGTATTCTTGTTTTATAAGTGACATCAGCTGTTTTCTTTTTTAACATCTTTATTGGAGTATAATTGCTTTACAATGGTGTGTTAGTTTCTGCTTTATAACAAAGTGAATCAGTTATACATATACATCTGTTCCCATATCTCTTCCCTCTTGCGTCTCCCTCCCTCCCACCCCTCTAGGTGGTCACAAACCACCTAGCTAATCTCCCTGTGCTATGCGGCTGCTTCCCACTAGCTATCCATTTTATGTTTGGTAGTGTATATATGTCCATGCCACTCTCTCTCTTTGTCACAGCTTACAATTCCCCCTCCCCATATCCTCAAGTCCATTCTCTAGTAGGTCTGTGTCTTTATTCCCGTCTTACCGCTACGTTCCTCATTACCTTTTTTTTCTTTTTTCTTAGATTCCATATATATGTGTTAGCATACAGTATTTGTTTTTCTCTTTCTGACTTACTTCACTCTGTATGACAGACTCTACGTCCATCCACCTCACTACAAA
>NC_041233.1:63895350-63896132 GCF_002837175.3 Physeter macrocephalus
CTAAAACTTCCAAAACTATGTTGAATAATAGAGCTGAGAGTGGACAACCTTGTCTTGTTCCTTATTTTAGTGGAAATGGTTTCAGTTTTTCACCATTGAGGATGATGTTGGCTGTGGTTTGTCATATACAGTCTTTGTTATGTTGAGGAAAGTCCCCTCTATCCCTCTATGCCTACTTTCTGGAGGGCTTTTATCATAAATGGGTGTTGAATTTTGTCAAAAGCTTTCTCTGCATCTATTGAGATGATCATATGGTTTTTCTCATTCAATTTGTTAATATGGTGTATCACATTGATTGATTTGCATATATTGAAGAATCCTCGCATTCCTGGGATAAATCCCACTTGACCATGGTATATGATCCTTTTAATGTGCTGTTGAATTCTATTTGCTAGTATTTCATGGAGGATTTTTGTGCATATGTACATCAGGGATATTTTCTTTACTCTGTTTGCTAGTATTTTGTTGAGGATTTTTGCATCTATGTTCATCAGTGAGATTGGCCTGTAGTTTTCTTTCTTTGTGACGTCTTTGTCTGGGGTTGGTATAAGGGTGATGGTGGCCTCGTAGAATGAGTTTGAGAGTGTTCCTCCATCTGTTATCTTTTGGAAGAGTTTGAGAAGGATAGGTGTTAGCTCTTCTCTAAATGTTTGATAGAATTCGCCTGTAAAGCCATCTGGTCCTGGGCTTTTGTTTGTTGGAAGATTTTTAATCACAGTTTCAGTTTCAGTGCTTGTGATTGGTCTGTTCATATTTTCTATTTCTTCCTGGTTCAGTCTCAG
>NC_041233.1:63897188-63975146 GCF_002837175.3 Physeter macrocephalus
TGGTTTGGTGGTGCTGAACTCTCTCAGCTTTTGCTTGTCTGTAAAGGTTTTAATTTCTCCATCAAATCTGAATGAGATTCTTGCTGGGTAGAGTAAACTTGGTTGTAGGTTTTTCTCTTTCATCACTTTAAATATGTCCTGCCACTCCCTTCTGGCTTGGAGAGTTTCTGCTGAAAGATCAGCTGTTAACTTTATGGGGATTCCCTTGTGTGTTATTTTTCTCTTACTGCTTTTAATATGTTTTCTTTGTATTTAATTTTTGTTAGTTTGATTAATATGTGTCTTGGTGTGTTTCTCCTTGGATTTATCCTGTATGGGACTCTCTGTGTTTCCTGGACTTGATTAATTATTTCCTTTACCATAATAGGGAAGTTTTCAACTATAATCTCCTCAAATATTTTCTCAGTCCCTTTCTTTTTCTCTTCTTCTTCTGGGACCCCTATAATTCGAACGTTGGTGTGTTTAATGTTGTCCCAGAGGTCTCTGAGATTGTCCTCTGTTCTTTTATTCTTTTTTCTTTATTCTGCTCTGCAGTAGTTAATTCCACTGTTTTATCTTCCAGGTCACTTATCTGTTCTTCTGCATCAGTTATTCTGCTATTGATCCCTTCTAGAGTATTTTTAATTTCATTTATTGTGTTTTCCATCATTGCTTGTTCCCTCTTTAGTTCTTCTAGGTTCTTGTTAAATGTTTCTTGCATTTAGTCTATTCTATTTCCAAGATTTTGGATCATCTTTACTATCATTATTCTGAATTCTTTTTCAGGTAGACTGCCTATTTCCTCTTCATTTGTTAGGTCTGTTGGGTTTTTACCTTGCTCCTTCATCTGCGGTGTTTTTCTGTGTTCTCATTTTGCTTATATTACCTTGTTTGGGGTCTCCTTTTTGCAGGCTGCAGGTTTGTAGTTCCCGTTGTTTTTGGTGTCTGTCCCCAGTGGCTAAGGGTGGTTCAGGGTGGTTCAGTGGGTTATGTAGGCTTCCTGGTGGAGGGAACTAGTGCCTGTGTTCTGGTGGATGAGGCTGGATCTTGTCTTTCTGGTGGGCAGGTCCACATCTGGTGGTGTGTTTTGGGGTGTCTGAGGCCTTATTATGATTTTAGGCAGCCTCTCTGCTAATGGATGGGGAGAAAGAAAGAAAGAAAGAAAGAAAGAAAGAAAGAAAGAAGGAAGGAAGGAAGGGAAAGAAAAAGAAAGAAAGAAAGAAGAAAGAGGAAAAAATAAAATAAATTTATTAAAATTAAAAATAAATAATTATTAAGGAAAAAAATTTTAAAAAGAAAAATAAAACGTATGGACAGAACTCTAGGACAAATGGTGAAAGCAAAGCTATAGAAACAAAATCTCACACAGAAACATACATAGTCACAGAAAGAAAGAAAGAAAGAAAGAAAGAAAGAAAGAAGGAAGGAAGGAAGGGAAAGAAAAAGAAAGAAAGAAAGAAGAAAGAGGAAAAAATAAAATAAATTTATTAAAATTAAAAATAAATAATTATTAAGGAAAAAAATTTTAAAAAGAAAAAAAGAAAAATAAAACGTATGGACAGAACTCTAGGACAAATGGTGAAAGCAAAGCTATAGAAACAAAATCTCACACAGAAACATACATAGTCACAAAAAGAGGTAAAGGGGAAAAAATAATATATCTTGCTCCCAAAGTCCACCTCCTCAATTTGGGATGATTCGTTGTCTATTCAGGTATTCCACAGATGCAGGGTACACCAAGTTGATTGTGGAGATTTTATCCGCTTCTCCTGAGGCTGCTGAGAGATTTCCCTTTCTCTTCTTTATTCGCACAGGTCCCGGAGTTCAGCTTTGGATTTGGCCCCACCTCTGCGTATAGGTCGCCAGAGGGCGCCTGTTCTTCGCTCACACAGGATGGGGTTAAAGGAGCAGCTGATTCGGGGCCTCTGGCTCACTCAGGCCAGGGGGAGGGAGGGGTAAAGATGTGGGGCGAGCCTGCGGCGGCAGAGGCCGGCGTGACGTTGCACCAGCCTGAGGCACACTGTGTGTTCTCCGGGGAAGCTGTCCCTGGATCCCGGGACCCTGGCAGTGGCGGGCTGCACAGGCTCCCGGGAGGAGCGACCTCTGCTCACACACAGGCTTCTTGGTGGCCGCAGCAGCACCGTTAGTGTCCCATACCCTTCTCTGGGGTCTGCGCTGATAGCCGTGGCTCCCGCCCGTCTCTGGAGCTCCTTTAAGCGGCGCTCTGAATCCCCTCTCCTCGCGCACCAGGAAACAAAGAGGAAAGAAAAAGTCTCTTGCCTCTTAGGCAGGTGCAAACTTTTTCCCGGACTCCCGGCTAGCTGTGGTGCACTAACCCCTTCAGGCTGTGTTCATGCCTCCAACCCCAGTCCTCTCCCTGCGATCTGACCAAAGCCCTAGCCTCAGCTCCCAGCCCCCGCCTACCCCGGCGGGTGAGCAGAGAAGCCCCTCGGGCTGGTGAGTGCTGGTCGGCCCTGATTCTCCGTGCGGGAATCTCTCTGCTTTGCCCTCCACACCCCTGTTACTGCGCTCTCCTTCAAGGCTCTGAAGGTTCCCCCCACCGCCACCTGCAGTCTCCGCCCGCGAAGGGGCTTCTAGCGTGTAGAAACCTTTCCTCCTTCACAGCTCCCTCCCACTGGTGCAGGTCCCATCCCTATTCTTTTGTCTCTGTTTTCTCTTTTTTCTTTTGCCCTACCCAGGTACATGGGGAGTTTCTTGCCTTTTGGGAGGTCTGAAGTCTTCTGCCAGCGTTCAGTGGGCAGAAGTGCTATAAGGGCAGCTCCACGTGTAGCTGTATTTCTGATGTATCTGTGGGGAGGAAGGTGATCTCCGCGTCTTACTCTTCTGCCATCCTCTCAAATCTCCTGACATCAGCTGTTTGACTGCTTGAATTATCATAATATATGAGGCTAAAATACATTGTAATGTTTATTTCGCTAGTGGATTTGTGATCTCTGCTAACACAGAAATCAAAACAAGAAAATGTTTTAAAGAATAAAATTGAATAATTCAGTATCCAGAGTGGGTGTGGGATAAACATAATGATATTACATGCACAAAGTTTTCTCACTTGACTTATTAAATAGTAATCTTCTAGATTTTTCTTTCATGTATAATTTTCTCTCAGCAATTGACCTATTTGCAAGTTCAAAATGCCTACAGTGGCTCACAAACTCAATTACATTTTTATCTTTTTTTTTTTTGCTTTCTAATAAAAGGTTCTTAATAAGATAGGAAACTTACATTTCTTTAGAATTTTGACAGATCTGGGTCTCATATTTCTCTTGTATCTGTAAAATGAAAAATTATTTGAACCAATAAACTAATTTTTCTCTCATCTAATTCCTCCTCTTGTAACTTATAAAATAAGATTCTGTGATGTATTTCTTTTCTACAACTTAGGTCAGCTGTCTCTGAAAGTTGTTGATACTTATTACTATTCCCAGAATACTACAGTTTTTTGGGAGAGCTCTGTTATTTAGTAATTGGTCAATATTTTTAATTAGTTCTGGAGGAGGCATTTGGCTCCCTCCCACTGGTGCAGGTCCCGTCCCTATTCTTTGTCTCTGTTTATTCTTTTTTCTTTTGCCCTACCCACGTACATGGGGAGTTTCTTGCCTTTTGGGAGGTCTGAAGTCTTCTGCCAGCGTTCAGTGGGCAGAAGTGCTATAAGGGCAGCTCCACGTGTAGCTGTATTTCTGATGTATCTGTGGGGAGGAAGGTGATCTCCGCGTCTTACTCTTCTGCCATCCTCTCAAATCTCCTGACATCAGCTGTTTGACTGCTTGAATTATCATAATATATGAGGCTAAAATACATTGTAATGTTTATTTCGCTAGTGGATTTGTGATCTCTGCTAACACAGAAATCAAAACAAGAAAATGTTTTAAAGAATAAAATTGAATAATTCAGTATCCAGAGTGGGTGTGGGATAAACATAATGATATTACATGCACAAAGTTTTCTCACTTGACTTATTAAATAGTAATCTTCTAGATTTTTCTTTCATGTATAATTTTCTCTCAGCAATTGACCTATTTGCAAGTTCAAAATCCCTACAGTGGCTCACAAACTCAATTACATTTTTATCTTTTTTTTTTTGCTTTCTAATAAAATGTTCTTAATAAGATAGGAAACTTACATTTCTTTAGAATTTTGACAGATCTGGGTCTCATATTTCTCTTGTATCTGTAAAATGAAAAATTATTTGAACCAATAAACTAATTTTTCTCTCATCTAATTCCTCCTCTTGTAACTTATAAAATAAGATTCTGTGATGTATTTCTTTTCTACAACTTAGGTCAGCTGTCTCTGAAAGTTGTTGATACTTATTACTATTCCCAGAATACTACAGTTTTTTGGGAGAGCTCTGTTATTTAGTAATTGGTCAATATTTTTAATTAGTTCTGGAGGAGGCATTTGGCATATTTATGTTGCCTGCTATTACTAGAATTATTGTTTGTTTACTACTCTCAATATTGTAAGCTATGATATATGAAGTTTATTTCTGGTTTCCTACTGTTCACCTTCCCAGTTTCCCCTGTACACCTGGTCTCCACTGAAGAAACTTAATGCCACCCATGAAATGCATGAGTTGGCAGAACTGCAGTATCTCCTGGGGCCTTGACCCAAGGGCTGGGCCCTCCATGCTGAGAGGATCACTGGGTTCACTTCTCTCTTTCCTGCAAGAAATAATGACTCTTGCTGCAATTCACAGAACTAAACCTTGGCATGTGTTAAAGAAAAAAAAATTCAATGACACTTGTTCAACATGGTAAGGCAGACTTGATTCAGGACCATTGGGAGAGGTATAGGGACCACTGCAATGAGATTTTGCAGTAGGGGAAGAAAGACTGGGCTCAACTACAAATACAGTGTGGACAAGTGGGAATTTATAGCCAGGGAACACGGTGGCAGTCAGTGGATGGAATATTATTAAGAGAAAACGTTAGGGGTACGGAGAGTTCTGGCTAAACTGAGCTAGCCAGATTCTTGCTGAAGACAGGCTAGAGGAATCAGTCATCATCTGGGGGACAGCAGAGAGTGAGGAACCTGATCAGATATCAAGGGTGATCAGATATCAAGGGTCGGGGATTCTAGTTAAAATGACTTAGCAGGGGGTTTGCTAAAACTAGATTTACAAAGAAATGCACAGATGGGCCTAGGAGAAGGCTGAGGACCCTGACCAAAGTTTGGTCAAGCAAGGAATTATTCTCACACGCAGAGACAGTGGTCACTAACCCTGTCTCATGCATTTCTCTCATAAAGAAGAAGGTGTGAAGTGTTGAGTCACACTCCTTCCAAAACAACAACAACAGCAAAAAGTCCTCTAGTCTTGGCTTCAGGGGAAAGAAAAGGATTTTTGTAAAATATAAAAGGCTGTTTTAAAAATAGCTGTGTTAAAAAGCAACCCAGCTAGAGATGAATAGCCATGTAGTCTGAGAGTCATTTTCCTCACTTTGCACATAAGGTTTTTTTTTTCTTTATTGAAATTATTGAAAATGTGTGAATGATTGAGAAGTTTTGATATATTCAGCTCAATAATAAAGTGGGAAAATGAAATTATGTCTTAATTTGATTGAAGATATCATAGTAACTAGGAACCAGAACTCTGTCTAATGGCAGAGACAATCAGCAGGATTTTAAAATGCTCTCCACACCCTATTATCAAGGATTGTTTAGAAGTTAGAAGTTTGAACTCTAGATTCTAACCAGCCCAGCTCAGAATTTTTGCTTCCCTATTTCCTTGCTTTGCATACTCAGAAGAGTTGCTTAATCTCTATGCCTCCGTTTATTCCAGAGGCATCTTGGAGGACATCAAGGGGAACATCCACCTACCCCTAGCACATTCCCCCAAAGTAGTTTCTTTTCAAACAGTTTCAAGATTACTTCTTGACATAACAGTTATTAAAACTGATAAAAAGAAAGCCTTAGAGAAGACAATTTACTGCATTACTGAGGCCAACCGAGAGAACTAGGATTCAAATTGAAGGTCAGGGACTTAAATAATTTAAAGATTTAGGGATGAATGGCAAAATGATTTCTGCCTGTAAGGAAGGTACAGTCCAGCAAAGGTAGGATGATGTTATTGAAGACAAACTGTCCCATCCATGAGATACAGAAAATTTGAGGAACTCAGGGAAGACAAAAAGATCAATGGCAATTTAGGGACAGTCATTGGAAAGCCCAGTGGAAGAGGGTTTGTTAGATATGAAGATTATGAAGATTATATTGGATTTCAACCATGAAAAAGGACAATGTGTTTTGTTTGGAGTCATCACTAACGAGTTTTATTTGGATTCTTTAGTATGGTGGATCTAGCAAAAAATTAAACTACAAATCTTTCTTGACTTATGGTAGGGTAACCCATGGTAAATTGAAAATGTTACAATTGGAAAATGCATTTAATGCCTAACCTACCAAACATCATAGCTTAGCCTTGCCTACCTTAAATTTCCTCAGAACACTTAACATTAGCCCGTAGTTTGGCAACATCATCTAACACAGAGACTATTTTATAATAAATTGTTAAATATTTCATGTAATTTATTGACTACTGAAAGTGACAAACAGAATGGCTGTATGGGTGCAGAATGGTTATAAGCATATTGGTTGTTTACCCTGATGATCAAGTGGCTGACTGGGAGCTGCAGCTTGCTGGGGCTGCCCAGCATGCCAACATAGTATCATGAAAGAGGGCATCCTATGGCTTATCGCTAGCCCTGGAAAAGATCAAATTTCAAAATTTGAAGTGCAGTTTCTACTGAATACATATTGCCTCATAAATCAAACCATCCTAGATTGAGGACTGTCTGTGTTTCCTCAGGAGATGGTTTATTGGGTTTAATTAGAAAGAGTATAATTAAAAGCAATAGTCTCAGAGTCTTTGTTAGAATGCCCTTGGTACTGAATAATGCTCATAAACAAATGATAGTTCAAATATTTGTTTTGTAACCCATGAATAGAAGATTAAATGCACAAATTTGATAAGATTCTTATTTCCAATGCTTTATCACATATGAGAATATCATATAATCCTATATTATGAAATAGTGAGATCTCATGGTCATTAAAATACCCTAGATGTTAAGGAAATGGCCACTTATCTACTTATTCTATGTAATAATTATGCTATTGGCTTAGAATTTTTAAATTACATTATTTCTCTCTCCTTTTCTCTTTATCTCTGTCTCTGTTTCTCTCTATATATATAGATAACTACATGTGTATTTAAATATAAATAAATTATATATATAAATCATACATGATTTATGTATGTAGGATTACGTATATATGTACATATATTTTACACATATATGTAAGGTTTTTGAGCAGGAGCGATGTTCTAATAATGTCATGTGTGACCCAGAGCAGAGTCTGTAAACTGAGTGAAACTGACTATCCCAGGTGAAAATGGATCTGGTCACCAGACCATCTCTAGATCTTTAAACTATAGTTGAACAAATTTATTAACCATCAGTGTTTGTATCATACCTTCAACTAAGATCAACTGTTTGAACATCTACCAAAAACATTTTCCCCATTTTTTTTCATTATTTTTACCACAAATTTAATATCTCTGAAGTTCTGAAATCTAGTACAGGTGGTTGACTGTCAAGGATCAACTGAGTATTGATTTTAAATGGACTATTTCTTTAGAAATTGACATCTCAGTTGAATATGGTGGCTAACAGGCATATAATAAGAGATAAATAAAGGAAAACGTATTATTACACTCTAGTCAAGATTACTTCTACTTGTTTCAATCCTGTGTAATATTCGGTCTTCAAAAATATTACGCTGGCTTTGTTTACTGACATAATTTGTGCCAATCCTTATCTAGCCCAAAAACTCGGCGGTGGCAGGGAATATGTTTGTTTATCTTTCAATGTTTTATCCCTAGTACCTGGTAAAATATCTGCCACACAGTTTCATACATAAATTTCTAAACATTTAATAGACTTTAATAGAAATGAACTTCTAAAAACTGAATTTATTACCAATGTTTCAATGGGAGAAAAAGAAAGTGAAGAAATGATAGTGAAATCACAAGAAAAAAAGAATCACCTCAGAGAAATCATGGCACAGATAGCAGTATTTTTATAGTCAAATGATTAGAACAAAAGAAATACATTAATGGTTCAGTAATTTACAGTGAAGGCTCCTATCCTGTGCCTACTTTAAGTCATGCCTAATATTATATATCACATAGTACTTTTAGCTACTTTTGAGATATAATTCCTATACCATGAAATTCATTATTTTAAAGTATAAAAGTTTTAAAAATTCAGTGGTTTTTAGTATTCACAAACTTATGCAAGCTCCAACAATGTGTACTCCCAAAATATTATTACTGCCTCCCAAAAACCCCTTTGTGAATTAGCAGTCACTCTTCATACTTCTGTAACCTCAACCTCGGGTAATCACTAATGTACTTTCTGCCGCTATGGGCTTCCCTATTCTGGACATTTCAAATAAATAGAACCATACAATGTTTGGCCTTTTGTGCCTAGCTTCTTTCACTTAGTTTAAAGCATTCAGGTTCATCCATGTGGTAGCATGTATTAGTATTTCATTATTTTTATGGCTAAACAGTATTCCATTGTATTGGTATATAGCATTTTGTTTATCTACTCATTATTGAACCTTTGGATTGTTTCAACTTTTGGCTATTATGAATAATGCTTCTATAAACACTCATGTACAAGTTTTTGTGTGAACAATTTCTTTTCATTTCTTTTGACTATATACCCAGGAGTGGAACTGCAGGGAAATATGGTAATCTTATGTTTATATTTTTGAAGCAATTCCAAACCAATTTCCAAAGTCACTGGTCTATTTTAAATTCCTACTACCAATGTATTTGGGTTCCAATTTCTGCTCTTCTTGTCCTAGATTTGTTATTATCCATTTTTTTTTAATTATAGCAATGATAGTGGGTATAAAGTGATACCTTGTGGTTTTAATTTGCATTTCCCTAATGACTAGTAATGTTGAGCATCTTTCATGTGATTATTGGTCATTTGGATAACTTCTGTAGGTAAACTGATGTTTTCAAATACTTTGCCCATTATTTAATAGGGTAGTCTTTTTATTGTTGAGTTCTTTACATAGTATAGGTGGTAGTCCCTTGTATATATTTTATTCCATTATCTGTTTTCTTAAAAAAATTCTTGATAGTACCATTTGAAGGACACATGGTTTGTTTTTTATGAAATCCAATATAAATATCTATTTTTTTTTTTTGCTTGGGCATTTTGGTGTCATATCTAAGAAACCTTTGCCTAATCCATGGTCACAAAAATTAAAGTCCATATTTTATATTTTTAGTAATTACATTACGTTCTTAATGCATTTTGAATGAATTTTTGTGCACGGTGTAAGGCCGAGATCCAATTTTGTATTTTGCATATGGATAGCAAGTTGTCTCAGCACCACTTGTTGAAGAAATAATTCTTTCCTTAAGTTATGATTAAGATATATTGGCATCTTTGTCAAAAATTTGTTGACCTTAAATGCAAAGGTTTATCTCTGAACTCTCAATTCTATTTCATTGATCTGTGTCTATGCTTATGCCAGTACCACACACTCTTAATTATTGTTGTTTTGTAGTAATTTTTGAAATTAGAAGACATTATTCCCTCAATTTTAAGCTCTCTTTTTGTTCAAGATAGTTGTAGATATTCTGGTTCTACTGAAAATACATAAGATTTTTAGGATCAGCTTGTCAATTTCCACACACACACAAAAGAAACCTGGCTTGTGATGTAGGGTGTGTTGGATTTATAGTTCAATATGGGGAGTAGCATTATCTTAATATTAAATTTTCCGATTAATGAACATGATATATTTCTCCATTTATTTAGGTCTTCTTGAATTTATTTCAGTGATGGTTTGTAGTTTTAAGTGTACAAGTTTTCCAAGGTTGTTAAACTTATTCCTAAGCATTTTATTGTTTTTTGATGCTATTGTAACCACTGCTTGTGTGTAAAAATACAACTGATGTTTGTATATCTATATAATATCTATCTTATATCATGAAACCTTGCTGAAGTAGTTTATCAGCTTTAAGAGTTTTGTGTGTGAATTTTTTAGGATTTTCTATATACAAAATCGTTTACCTGTGAATAGAGAAATTTTTTTACTTCTCCTTTTTCAGTCTGATGACTTTTATTTTTCCTGCCTAATTGTTCTACTTAGAACCTTCAATATGATGTTGAATAGAGTGGACATTCTGGTGTTACATCTGACCTTAGGAGAAAAGCTTTCAGTCTTTCACCATTAAGGATGATGTTAGCTGTGGGTTTTTCATAAATGCCTTTTATTAGTTTGAGAAAGTTTCCTTCTATTTAAAGTTTCATTGAGGATTTTTAATATAGAAGGGGGTTTGATTTTGTCAAATACTTTTTCCTGCATCAGTTGAAAGGATTGTGTGAGTTTTGTCTTTTATTCTATAAATACAGTATATTCTTTTGTTTAATTTTTTATGTTGAAGCATCTTTGCACTACTGATCACTTGGTTATGGTATATAATCCTTTGTATATTTGGCTGCGTTTGGTTTGATCATATTTTATTGAGGAGTTTTGAGTTTACATTCCTAAGGGAGTCTGTAGTTTTATTTTCTTGTAACACCTTTGTCTGCTCAAAGGTGACACTGACCTCATAAAATAAGTTGGGAAGAATTTTCTCCTCTTCAATTTTGGAAGTCTTTGTGAAGGGTTAGTGTTAATTCCCCTTCAAACATTTTGTGGAACTCATCAATAAATCCATTTAATCCTGGACTTCTCTTTTTGGGAAGATTTTGATGACTAATTCAATTTTCTTTTCTTTTCTTTTTTTTGGGGGGGGGTTACAGACTGTCTAATAGTTTCCTGAGGCTTCGGTAATGAAGTAGTACAAACTCTGTAAATAAAAACAACAGAAATTTATGTCTTCACAGTTCTGAGTGTTAGATGTTTAATATTATGCTGTTGGCAGGGTCATTCTTACTTGTCTTTTCTTAACTTATAGAGGTTGGTTGCTGGCAATCTTTGGTGTTCCTCTGCTTGTAGCTGCATCACTCCAATGTCCATCTTCACATGGTCTTCCTTTCTCTGTGTGTGTCTGTATCCAAGTCCCCCTCTATTTATAAGGACACTGTTTATTGGATTTAGGGCTCATCCTAGTCCATTATGACCACATCTTAACTTTGATTACATCTGCAATGACCCTGTTTCCAAATAAGTCCACATTTACAGGTTCCAGGTGGATATGAATTTTGGGAGGGACACTGTTCAACCCAGTAAAGTTTGCTGCTAGACTCCAAAAATTCACATCCTTCTCATGTACAAAATACATTCACTTCATCCTAACATTCCCCAAAGCCCTACCCTATTGTAGGATCAACTCTAAGTCTAAAATCTCAGCTAAATATGATAAACTCAAAAAGTCCAAGGTCTCATCATCTAAATGAGGTATGGGTGAGACTTTGGGTATGATCTATTCTCAAGCAAAATTCCTCTCTATCTGTGGACCAATGAGACTAAAAAACAAGTTATCTGTTTCCAAAATGCAATGTTGAATCATGCATAGATAGAATAGATATTCACATTCAGAAAGGAAGAAATGGAAGGAATAAAGAGTAACATGTCCCAAACAAGTCTGAAAATCAACAGGGGAAATTTTCATTAGATTTCAAGTCCAGAGAATGATTCTCTTTGGCTATATACTCTGTTCTCTGGATCCCAAGGAATAGCCCCATGCTCTGGCCTATGGTAGCAGCCCGCTGCCCCCCTTCAGCACTCAGAGATGGCACTGCCCTCTCAACTGTGAAGGTGTTGGTTGCCCTACTTCTTTGCCGATGGAAACAACTGGAGCCCTGCCCTCTGGATCTGCAGAGGCAGACATGACTTCATCCTCTCGACTGTTTCCTTCCTGTAGACTTTTGGAAGTCTGATAGCCTTCCTGCATTTTGTTCTGTCCCTGTATACTTCAGTCCAAGCTGGCAGTGTTTCTGTTGATATATCCTTCTCAAAACCTTTGTTGGTCTCCCATGGATGTAAAGTCAAAAGGATGCACACCATCTCTATGCTGGCTTCTGATGAGATGTTTGATTAAAGTCAAATCGCACATGATTAATATCTTCAGCAAAATATTTTCTGGTAGTATTCTTAGTGTTCTCTCCAGAGCATGCCTTAGTTTCTTTCGTAATATGGATAGGCTGAGAATTTTCCAAACCACTTAGTTCTGGTTCCTTTTTACATAATAGTCCCTTCCTCAATTCATCTCTTTCCTTTCACATTTTACTATAAGTAGCAAGGAGATATTGGGCTGTACCATGCCCACTTCTTGGAAATATCCTCAGCTAAATATAAAAGTTCATTGTTTAAAAGTTACACTTTCCGCCCAACATTAGAACACAGTACAGCCAAGTTGTCTGCCACTTATAACAAGGATCACCTTTCCTCCAATTTCCAATAAGGTATTCCTCATTTCCATCTGAGATCTCACCAGAAGCACCTTTAACCTCCATATTTCTACCAAAAATCTCAAGACTATGTAGGCTTTCTCTAATACACTTTTCAAAAGTCTTTCAGCCTCAATACATTACCCAATTCCACTGCCACATTTTGAGATATCTTATAGCAACATATCCACTTCTGATACCAAAATTTGTATTACTTTCTCAGACCTGCTATAACAAAGTACCCACTTCTTTTTATTTTAGTTTCTTACGGTGGGATGTTAGATTATAAATTTGAGATCTTCCTTCTTTAATATATCTTTTTACATTCTAAATTTCCCTGTAAGCACTGTGTTAGCTGCATTCCACAAGCTCTGGAACATTGTGTTTGTGTTTTCATTTATAGAAGAGTATTTTCTAATTTATCCTCTTTGATCCATTGATTATAAGAATATTTGTTTAATGTTCCCGTATTTGTGAATTTCCAAAATTCCTTCTGTTATTGACTTCTAATTTCATTTCATTTTGCTTAGAGAATATAATTTGTATGATTATAATCCATTTAATTATACTGAGACTTGTTTTATGTTTCAGCGTATGGGCTACCTTGAGGAATGACTCCTATGAACTTGAAAATAATACATATAATATATCTGACATTGTTGTGCTTGTCCGTTTTTTCAGGTAGGTACAACAAAACACCACACACTTGGTGGCTTATAAACAACAGAAATTTACTGCTCACAATTCTGGAGGCTGGGAAGTCCAAGATCAAGGTTCCAGCATGTTTGAATTTTGGTGAGAGCTCATTTTTGGTTCATAGCATGCTCCTTCTTGCTGTGTCCTCACATGGTGGGAGTGCTAGGGATCCCTGTGGGTTTCTTTTATAAGGTGCTAATCTCATTCATGAAGGTTATACCCTCAAGATTTAAGCATTTCCTAAAGGTCCCACTCCTAATACCTTCATCTTTCAGGCTTATAATTTAAGCATATGAATTGAGGGGGAACAGAAGCATTCAGATCATAGCAGTGCTCTATAGATATTTACTCAGTCTAGTTGGTTTATTGTGTCTTTTATATGTCCTATTACCTTGTTGATCTTCTGTCTCATTTTGTTATCCATTATTGAAAGTGAAGTATTAAAGCCTTCAACTTTTGATGTTCTTTCCGTAATGATATACAGTTCTCATTTTTTTATAGTCCATCATGCATGGATTACTTTAGTTCTTTCAATATATTTAAAATACAGAAAGAGAGAACACATGCATTTGGGGAATAAGAAATGATACTTAGAAAGTTAAGTCTTTTGCTGTTGCATTCCTGACTTTTTGAGATAAAAATCAGAATGGGCAACAAATACTGTTTTCAATAAATTCTGTATCTTGGCTTTATCAAGGACAATTTCTAGTGATTGTTTATTTTTTCCTGTGTATGGGCCATACTTCCTTGTTTCTTTGTGTGTCTTACACTTGTTTTGTTGAAAACTGAAGGTTTTAAATAATAAAATGTGACTATTCTGGATATCAGATTTTCCTCCCTTCTCATAAGTTGCCATTGCTGTTTATTGTTGTTTCTATTCTTGTTCATACTGTTTATTTGCTTAGTGACTTTGCTGATTTAACTTTGTAAAGTCTGTACAGTTTGTCTTCTGTGGCCGCTGTAGTTTCTGCTCAGATAGCTTAGTGTCAGTTTATGATCGCCAGATATTTCCCTAAATGCCTAGAATGAATAAGTCCCCCAGACTATTTGCCAAGGGGCTCTGTGTTCATGTTGGGACATACCTTCAATGCTCAGGTAGGCAGTTTACAACTCTGCCTTCTTGCTTGTGCAGAGTTTCAAGGTCAGCCAGAGGTGAGGACTTAGGGCCTTCTCAGGTATTTCTTGAGCTTGTGCCTAGATCTTTGCATGTTCATGGACTATTAGATTCTCAGGAATATGTCAGAACTTTACAAAGCTTCTACGGCCATCTCATTTCTCAGATTTCTCTCTCTCTCTTTTTTTTTTTTTGTCAGTTTTTTTGTTGCTCCTGCAACGTTAAACAATTGCCACTGATTGCTTTTGACAATTATCCTGGCAGAAAAAGGTGTTCACATTAGGTGGGCTCTACATCAGGTCAGGTAAAGAACACTTTTGCAGATGGAGTTTTCTGGGGAAATTCTAAATAAGTCAAAAATTAAACTTCTCTAGGAATGGAGCTTTGTAGGAGCCTCAACCCAGTGTTTTAGAGGAGCTTCAACTCAATTCTGCCCGATGGGCTTTTAGACTGATGGTTTTTACTGTAATTAAGCCGGTATTAGTTTTCAAGGGTACTACTGAGTCAGGTAGTGGAGGATGGGGATAGAGAAAGTTAAAACACCGTAATGCTTGTTATTCTTACTGAGACACGGCCTTTTTTTTTCTGGATTAAGTGTTTTATGAATTGTTGCAAGTATTTGATTAATTTCCAGATTTGTCAAAAAGTTGATATTCACAATGTTTGCCAGTGTTCTCTTTGATTTTATGAAGTAGAGAAGTTGTGAAAGTCCTTACTCCACCATTGTAACTGACATTTTCTTCCCACCATGTTCTTTTGAATTACTATTCAATGATGTTGCCAGCATTTTCTTTTAGATGCTGAAAGAAAAGTGGGGAGTTGTTCACAATGCTGTGAAAGTCATATTTTAAAATATCTCCTTCATTTAGTAAATATGTAACTGGATATATCGTCTCATGGACTAAGCATTCATATTTAAGAAAGAACAGGAATGGCCTTATCTGTACAGAAATGATATAGGTAAAGGTGGAATGCGCTTGAATGCTTGTCAGGACATGTTATGGTCTAGATATGTTTATGACTTCTAAAAATGTGTAGAAATATTCTTTCAAAATAAAAATTTAAAAAAAAATCTTTTTTAAAGGAAAGTTTTGTTTGCATTAAGATGATAACTTGAAAGCATTAACCTGAGTTTTTGTATCTATAATTTATTGTACTATAAAATGAATATGCCATGTGCATCTGTTTTAGAAACTGCATTATAAATATAACATGGTTTTCAAATATATCATGATTAAGAATAGTTTTAGTATTAAACCAGAGATTAGTTTAGATGCTATCCTTCGTGGTAGAAGGATCTTGCCATGGGTGTGCACACCACAGTAGAGACTGGTGACAAAGGTCAAGGTGGTGGTATAGAGGTGCACAGCTAGGGAGGATGAACCTAAGTGTGCACATAGTGGTGGCAGTCAGCCATGAGGTTTCAGGCTGGCATCTCGCACCCATGCTGCCACAGAAGCCTGGGCTGGTGGCCTGTGTGAATCCCTGGCTCTGATGGAGGTGCAAGGAGGGAGTGGGGAGGGAACTGGGTAGCTGTTTTTTGTGAACATGAGTACATCTAGGACAAAGCATGGTGAAATCTGCATGGGGTCCACTATGGCTGTGCTGACCATTGGTTTCTTCAGTGGCAAAAGCTACTAAGATCTCCTGCAGAGCTCATCACTGGGAACCACAGCTGCTGTTGCTGCATGGCTGATACCGGTAGCCCCTGCTCTTCTTTTTTGTTCCTAGCCATCTCTATATATCAGAGATTTGCTGGTCTCTGGGTGGGGTGAAATCAAAGCAGGTCCTTTTTTTGGTGCCCCAAAAGAGTGGGGAAGCTGGTCACTCACTCCACTCTCTCTTTCCAATCAGAGGAACACCTTCTAGGTGGGGAGTTTCCTCTCGGCACTGAGCAGTGCTGGCCTGGGGAATGATGATGATGCAGGCAAAATGAAGCTGTTCTTCCTTCACTTTTCTCCTGGTTATTCTCAGGTTTTTTGTTCTAGTATGCTGCTGAAGTTTCTTAAGTAGACCCCTGCACTCTTCCAGAGCTGTTTGTTTTTTCCCATAAGTAACTGTCAAATTGTCCATCTTTGTTGTGGAACAGAGGCTGGCATCTCCTACTTTGCCATCTTGGTGATGTCACTCTTTATTCAATTTAAATTGAGTACATTTTTTGCTTGGAAGGCATTTATAGAATTCTACTAGATTTTTCTCGGATATTTTTCTTTTAACATGCTATAATATTTCAGATTAATCATTTCCAGTTGAAGGTTAGGTGGAAGCTACTCAATTTAATGGTTAAATTGATTTTGAAATATAGAAATTTTTTTTTTCACTGGGTGTGAGGTTTGAAACAAACTGTTGGAACTATAGTTTAAGCTTAGAAATTTGTAGATTGAGTACTGAAAATTTGTGTGATAGTGATAATTTTACTTCCTGTTTTAACTCTTGTCAGCATGGGAAGGTTATAAGTCTGTTGACATTACTTGTATTTCAAACATTAGTTTTTATGGAAATGACTTTAAACCAATATAAGTTTCGTATATAAGCTATATCTCACCTTGAAAGTTTAGATGGATTCACTAAGAAGTATTATCATCTGCAACAGGAGCTAGTTTCTAAAGCTAGTCAGTGTTTAACAATAATGATTGAGGGTAGTTCTTATTAAAAAAAATTCAATTTGGGTCCTGCCATCAAAAATCACAATAAAACTTCACCACTGGTAAACCATCAACCTGCTATGTGGTAAAGCCAAGTTAGGATATTCAACTCCTATTTCTTATGAAAATTCATGAAATGACAATGTTAAATCTACTAGAGCAGATGATGTTCACCATTGATACTACTGATTCAACAGGCTAAAATATTTTCCACATAGTACGTGCTGATGAATAATAAATACCTTTAAATAACTTACACTTTCACAAGCTTTGTAAACCTGTCCAAATGAGTCTTTTATGCTTCACCCATACTTTTACCACCATGAGTTACAGCACATAATAGCAGATTTCACTTCAGATTTTAATGAATTAGTATTTTCTCAACTTCTTTGAAAATATTCTTACCTGTGGTTATTCCATGCAGGCTATTCATAAAGGCTAATTCTTCAATCACTTCAAACTCAGTATTGACTCCTGGAAAAAAGTAAAATTTGTTAACTCATCAATAGTCAAGGAGAACAACTCAAAATCATCCAGCTTATTTTTAATTGACTACTGATTTTCTCCTAATATCCACAACTCTTCAATTTTTTTTCACAGAAAGGCAAATAGTTTTTAACAATTTTGTTTCTCTCTGGACACATTTCTTTTGCTGTTGTAATCACAGATGGTGTAATTAACCCACAATTGGTAAACCATTTTCTTTGCTTGGCTAACAAATGAGTCACTCAGGCACTTTAGTCGTGGTCCTATTTATATTTTAGTGAAGCAATTCTGCTGTGATAAGATATTGTTTCAAATTTTCTAATTTTTATAAACTTTGCTTTCCAATATCCCACAATAGGGATATTGTCATGAGTGCTTAGTTTGCTAAAGTCAATGTATAATGAATTCTTTTAGAATAGCTATAATGCCATTGCATAATAAACACAATTCTTTGACTTCTAATTCAATAACAGAATAATCCACACTATTGTGCCTTTAAATCACAACGTTATTTTTTCTTCTTATTGTTATTTTGACATTGTTTATTATGCACTAGTAATAAAAAGATAAATAAAATATCTTGATATTTTATGCCCTATTTGAGTGCCATATATGAGGCATCAAAACACTGTCAGTTATAACTGCATCGCTCAAGTTGTAGAGTGCCAAGCAGCAGGGCAAAGTGATGACAGAACCACATCTGGTCTCTGTTACAACTCTGCCACTATAGCAGGAAACCAGACATGAAGAATACATCTGAGCATAGCTGTATCCACATATGGTCTCTGTTCCAACCACTCAACTCTGCCACTATAGTAGGAAAACAGGCATGGAGAATATATAATGAGCACAGCTGTACTGTAATAAAACTTTATTTGTGGACATTTACATTTGAATTTAGCATAACTTACATGGCTGAGGAAATATAGTACATCTTTGATTTTTTTTTTCTTTTTGGCTATTTAAAAGTAGTTCACGGGCCAAACAAAAATGGGCCAGATTTGACCCCCAGTCTAGTTTGCAGATCTCTGGTTCAGAGTATGGATTTTGCTGTTGGTGTATATATATTATTCAAATTCTTGAATAATATATATAACCTTCAGTTTCCTCATCGATAAAATTGGGATAATAGTAATAACTGTCATAGGGCCATTGATAAAAAAACAAATAAGTTTATATTTGTAAGATGCTCAGCCTGGTACCAGGTACATAATAACATATGTTGATAGTAATTATTAATTTTGGTTTCTATTTCTGTTGGCTATGGACTTAGGGGTTAATTTAGTGGCTTTATTATTAGCCCAGGCACAAAGATGTTTTTATTCTGAGGTATCTTCTAGAAAAATGAAATGCCAAATAATTAAACCTCAATTATTATTTCATGCCTGTTAGTTAACATACTTGCCTAGTTAATCATACTTGCTTAAAGCTGATGAAAGTACAGCATATGAGGACACATTTGTGGGTAATGTATGATTGTTTCACTTTGTTATTTATATCAAGAATCTACAGGGTGGGAAGTCTAGAGGGGTCCATCTTTTCCACCCACAGGGATGGCCTGGTTATATCAGGGGACACATCCCCTCTATAATGCCCATAGATGGTCTTTACCTAAGACCATCTCAATACTTTTAGCAATTATATATAAATAAATTCAATAGACGAATTCACAATTGTTACTCTAAGAGCCTCAAGTTGTATATATTCCCTGTGTAAAGTGGTTTGCCAGCCAACTAGTTACTGCAGTACACTTATTTTGAAATGTCTAGCAAGTCTTGTACAGGGTAACCTTGGAGAGCTGTAATGATAGCATGTCACACTCTGCTCTTCAGTCCCAACCTATCTCAAGTAAATACAAGATGTAGATAAAAGCAATGTCTTTGATATGCAAATTTTTCTTTAATACATGTCTTGGAGTTCCAACTTCCAAACACATTGTGCCTTTCCTGTATAGAAAGCTAAAAATTTTAGCAGACACTATCTTCAACTAATATGAGAATTTCTAGAGCAGCCAAAATAGAAACATCCACACTTTACAATATACTGTAGTATTCAGCAAGACTACATGAAACGCACAAAAGGGCAGATTTGCTTTTTTAAATGCAGTTTATTTCATGTCTACTTAACACTAGTCCAATATAGCTCTGCCAATAATAATAATTTGAATGCAATTATAATTGCCCATCCTTCATTACCTGAGCCCTATTGTAATTTGTTTATAATCAGTTTACAGCAAGTTGATTGTTCCCCCTCCCTTTCAAATGTAGGGATAGAGATGGTTGAAAGAAAATTTGCCTATACAACTAAATCGCAGAGCTCAGTCCATCACAGCATCCAGGGAAACATAAGGATGTTAAACATAAATGCACATTACAATAGCTCATGTCCAGCCTAAGTTGGCACATTTACTTTCAATTGCATTTGATTATTCAAATGATGTTATTACCATGATCATAACTGTTTTGCAAATTATGGCAAATAATTTTGGCTGCAAATAGGAAGTGAAGATGATAATTTGCTCTGAGCACCTATTCGGAAGGCAATTAATCAGGCAAGTATCCTATTCAAGAAGCTTGAAGCAGTGTGTTAGGCAGAGCCTGGATACTTACCACCAGGGAAGAAGATGTGAAAAGAATATTGAACTAGAAAACGAGCTCTGCCACTGAGTTCTTGCATGATATTGGACAAGTCACTCCACCTCTGTGCAGTTTTTATGACATGCATTTCTTTTTAATGCTGCCATGAGTTTGCTTAAGTTGTCTCCTCTGCTGGGAATACCTGCCTCCCTTTTACCCAAGACCCACTTGGTTCTCTATTGTCTGGTCTTCATGTTTATTACTTATTTCAACTACTGTATTCTTTAGTTCTTATTAAACCTGATTCTCTTTTATGTTTCATTATCTCCCCTAAACTCCTAATATTTTTACCTATATAGTCATCATTTTCAGTGTACTTTAACTTATCAAAGCCTTATTTTAAAGGCTTTGCTAATTTCAACATTTGAGCAATTGTGAATCATTTACTTTAAAGTATTATTCCTCTTCACTGTGGCTGGTATTTTCTGTTTCCTTCTCATGTCCAGTATTTTTTAAATTTATTTGAGACATTGTGGGTGATATATCAGAGAAACTGGTTTCTGCAATCCTCCTCTGAAGACAAATGTTATTGTTTTTCTATCGCCAGTTAAGTCGCTAACACATCAAACTGAGCTTATAGAGCAGAGGTCAGCAAACTACAGCCCTGGGCCAAATGTGGACAACTATCTGTTTTTATAAATAAAGTTTTATTGGACCACAGCTACACCTATTTGTTTAGGTATTATCTATGGCTACTTTTTGGCTAGAATAGCGAGGTGAGTCATTGCTATGAAGACTGAGTGAACTACAAAACCTATAATATTTTATATCTGTCCCCTTACAGAGAGTTTTTTTTACCAATTCCTGTTCTAGGAAATAAGCCTGACATGTGTATTTAAAAAAAAAAATTCCCAGATGATTTTAATTTATATCCTTTTATAGAAAACACTCCATTAACATATCTATAAGATCCCTTACATTTCTAAGATTCTTTAATTGTAGATGTCAGTGTAGATGTTGGATTATAAATTCATGAAGAAGAGCACTCAATTTTAATCTCAGAATAATGACACAAAATCTCCAGTCTCCTATTGGTTAACTCATACTGATATTGTTACTCTATTTTAAATATAAAAACAAAACAAAAAGAAAGGTCATTTGGGAGTCCATGGATGCAAGAAAAACCATCTCAAAAATATTTCAATGTAGCTACGGTCTAAGATTCAGAGCATATTTATCATATTTCAATTTTTTTGTTTTGATTTGCTTGTTTTGATTTTGTTTCTTTTGCTTCTTCCCAAACTAGCTGTTGTCTACATGCCTAGGAATATAGCACTTGGCCATTTGGAGGCAAAGAGATACTACAACCAGAGAAGGCACTCAACATAATTTACTTTGGAACAATACATGGGAATTTTCAGATGTCAATTTCAGGGATTTGGGACATAAATGAGATGGGAAATACTCATTAATCAAGCCTAAGCTGCCTGTTTCTCAAAGGACATAGAATCAATATAAGTCAAATTTTCTATTTCTTCAAAGCCTATCTTACTAAGCACCTTGAAAGAGACGTTAAGGGCAGTTTTCCTATAGATTTACTGTTTGGTATGCAAGAACATCAACCTCTTTACATGTTGCGCAGAGAGAACTTTAAATTGTGAAACAGGTATGCCTGATTGAAGGGTAAAAACAATCAAACACCAATTCTATTCTATGGGAATGCATTCTGTAATAAGATAGTGATGTGGGTGGGTGAATTTTGAATTTTCATGTTGTAAATGTTGATTTTAGAAAGAATGATCCTATCACTTTCTACCCCTAAAACAGATACATCAACAAATAGAAAGAATGCCTTTTACCAACACAAAAGTTAAAATAATCAGGTAAAAATAATTTGAAATATATATGAAAGAAAAGAGTTACTGTACTAAATACACAAAAAGCGCCTACTATCAATAAGGAAATAAATATTATAAATTAATAGATTAATATCCAAAATATATGAAAAGCAAATACATTTAATACTAGTTTTCACTAATGATATATGTTAATTTAAATGCCCACATTTATTATTAACATGTTCTATTAGAAAAAAATATCGCTGTTGAATTTTTCCCTAAAGATACATACATATTGGAAGCAATAGTAATCAGTGCTATAAAGAAATGAGTTATCAAGCTGTGAAAACACATGGACAATTTCCAGATCCTCTATTTTCATATGCATTCTTTTCTGAACATTGATTTTCCTTTTGGGAACCCTTGTGCGATGAAAGCACAGGGTTTCCTTTCCTATTTCTTCTCTCATAATCCTCCTTTTCCTACTTCTTGCCTATCCTGGATCTAACTGGCATATCACCCTGGGCATACAAACTTTTAAGCTATCAACAAAGGGTTGATTCAAAGATATTGGTGTTGTGTTATGTGCCTCTTCCAGGACGTGTGTAATAAACTTCTTTATTTCAATTAAAAAAAAAAGAAAAGACATGGAGGAAACTTAAATGCATATTATTAAATGAAAGAAGGCAATCTGAAAAGGCAATATACTATGATTCCAACTATATGACATTCTGGAAAGGGCAAAGCTATGGAGACAGCAAAAAGATGAATGTTTGCTGGCTAGAGGCAGGGGGAGAAATGAATGGGCAGAACCCAGAGGATTCTGAGGGCAGTGAAAAACACTGTGTTATTATAAGATAGCTGTAGGCCACTATACATTTACCCAAACCCATAGAAGGTACAACACCAAGAGTGAATTCTAAGGTAAGCTATGAACTTCAGGTAATTATGATGTGTGACTGTAGGTCCATCCTTGGTAAAAAAATGTACCATTCCTGTGAGTGATGTTGATAATGGGCGAGGTTATGCATGTGGGCTGGTGGTATATGAGAAGTGTCTGTATCTCCCTCTCAATTTTGTGGTAAACCTAAAACTGATCTAAAAAAATAAAGTCTTAAAAGACGTACACATGTACATGTGTGTATATGCATATTACAGTACAACATTCTTTCAATGGAATTCAAAGTGATCACTAATAATTCCTATTGATAATTCAAGTTATATTCTTTTTTCTCTAAAAATGTTAGTTAGCTAGCTGGAGAGTATATGTATTATTATATATCATTTCATATCATATAATTGTACATTATTTGATATGCATATATATAAAACCAGAAACATTTACACCACAAGGTGTTTACCTTTGTGTGAGGAGGTTATAATGATTTTTATTTTCTTCTATGTGCTTTTGTTATTTAGTTTCCAAACTGTTTAAACTAAACATCAATTACTTTTATAATTATTTAAAGGCAATTAAAGCTATTTAGAAAATAGGAGAAACCATACTTCCTTCCAAGGTACTTTTCCTCTACTATGGTTCCCTCTCTGTTTCTCTTTCTTAGAGGCAAAGATAAATGCGAGTGCCCTCAAGTTTAAGAAAAGTACAGTCGTTTACTCTGACCCATCTCTGAAGTTCTTCGGACTGCCCTGGGCATGTGATGATATTCTTGTTAGAAGAAAAATGTGGATTTTCTAAGGATGAACTGGGAAGGCAAGTTGGGGCAGGGGGAAAAGTCATTTTCCTCATTCTGGAAAATGATTCAAGCCTTCAGAACTGAACAACTTTTCTACCCCAATTCCACTATTAACTGAGCAAGGCAATTCTCTATTTGAGAACTCATGGCTTTCATTTATGAAATAACTTTTGGCTAGCTCATCCAGAACATGAGCTAGCCAAAATCAAGCTGGCAGCTTGATTTCTCAGTAATTGTGATTAAACCCAAATCTGTTGAGTTTTAAAACTGCACAAGCTATTTTTAAGAGAGTAGTTTTTAGGGGTAACTTAATATAAAGGAAGCAACCTATTAACAAAATAGTATTTATAGTGTTTAAAAATGTGGGGTCTATAGAACTATCTCTTATCTATAGATATTAACCTAAGGATAATACTTACAGAGCTATTTGGTAATGAGAGCTGATAAACTGGAAGATTCAATCAATAAAATAAAAGCTTTAGCAATAGTAATAGCAGTGATAATAATGCTAAATATAGTTGAAAAACCCATCTATTTTACCTCTAGATATTTATAATATGTGTGATGTTTTGCTTATGTTATCTTCCAAATATTCAATATGCTATGCCAAAGTAAGTTGACAAAACTAAATCAATAAAGCTAAATTAGCATGTATTAATTCTTCATCAACATGACTTCCTGGCATTTATAAGCAAAGCATTTCTCCCCTCCCGTATCTCTCATCCTGAGGTCTCTGTCAAATTCCTAGTTTCTCTGTTTTCAATCTTTATGTTCATTCCCTTCAAGTCCATATGATCAACACCTCTTATTTTAATTTATTGTTAAAAACTTATATGTTAGACTCTGACATAAAATAGTAACCTAAATACAATTATTTAAAATCCTCCCCAATCTACTACCCCAATATTATTATAACTAATGTTTTCATAACTATTTCAAACAATTTCATATAGTTACTTGTATGAGTAAATGTAAACTATGATTTTTGTGTAAAGGAAAAATCATTATTTTTGCTCATTTCTTCTACCATTATTTTTCCCTATCACCTGCCAAAACTATTGTTATTCTGCGATGTAAAGAAAAAGTACAAAATGTGTGCACCTTATTGTACATAAATTTTATCTCATAAGAAAAAACCCTGCAAAATATTGATGTCTAGTTAATGATATGCATTAAATAAAACATTCAGATATAACTACTGATATCTAGAATTTATTTGTAATGTAACAAAAAATGATGGACCAGCAGATGGATAAATGGATCTGCAGGAAATACTGTAAAATATTAATTGCGTAATATTGGTGGTAGATAGTTGGGTACTCACTGCAAAATTCTTTAATTTTTTTTTATGTTTGAAATTTTCCCAAGAAAATGTTGGATAAAGGTAACTAGAAGAGCCCCAGATTCCTAGAATACAAAACAGCAGCAGGCATTTTTAAAGATCAGGTGTGATGTTTTTACAATAATCTAGGGAAGAAATAATGAGGGAGCAAGCTGGGTAGATTATATAAACTGAAGGCTGTGTGTCAAGAAAAGCAGTCAGAGAGATAAGATACTAGGGAAAAAGAAGCAAGCAACCATACTTGGAAATTATCTGATATCCAGTGTGATGAAAAGTAAGAATTTAATTATGATTAGATAGTTCTAGCAGAATAGAGATTCTGGAGGATGCAGAGGTCACACAGTGCTGGTAGATAATAGAATTCCAACTAGCTAGAGTGGAGAGACATCACTTAAAAACACAAGCACTTATTCGAGAGCCCTATAGTAGCTGAAGGCTGACCTGCAAGAGCTTTGGTTCATAAGTTGAGCTGGATCATGAAAGCACTGCAGCCAGAGGCTCCCAGCTAACTGGCCTGGTTGCAGCAGGATAGCAAGTTATTTCTTGAAGGGAAACCTTAATGTTGAACTTCCCTGACTGTCATTCTGAACACTCTGAATGCCATATTGTTGAGAGTCTGAATTTAGTTGTCTACCCAAAGATTTTCGAGTGTTGTTCTGATGGACAGCTAAATAGTGGCCTATTTTGACATTGCTGAGGTTGTATTTTAGGCTTTGTTAGGGTGGGTCTAGTGTAGGGCTAATCTAGTGTTAGAGAAAACTTCCTCCTAAAATGTAGCTTTTCTGGAATTTCAAATAAATGCCTGGGTTACTTAGTGATGTCTCTCCACCCTGGCTAGTTGGAATTTTAATATCACCCAACACTGTGTGAATTACAGAATCCCCAATAAGTTCACAGCTTCCCAGTAGCTCTTCTCTATCAGGCCCCATAGGACCCTGTCTTAGGCATAGGAAGCTCAGTACTCAGCCAGAGATGCAAGGGGACCCTGACACAGACTCTGGGGCTACTTCTCAGGACTGCTTCCTTTTGAAGGCTCTAGGGCAGAATCCCTTCCTTGTCTCTTCCAGCTTCTAGAGGCTGCTGGCTTTCCTTAGCATGTAGCCACATCCCTCCTATCTCAGCTTGCATCCTCACATTGCCTTCTCTCTCTTACCTACTGCTTCCCATTTATAAGGACCCTTCTAATTACATGGAGCCAACATGATAATCTCCCCATCTCAAAATCCTGCATTTACATATATCAGCAAACTCTCTGTTATATGTATGGTCACATATTCTTAGGTTTCAGGAATTAGGACATGGCCATCTTTGGAGAGTCATTATTCAGTCTACCATACATATGAAGAGGCAAATTTCTCTGAAGTCCCAATTTCAACAAAATGAAAATGATTACATACCTTTTCAAATATATTCGAATTCCAACTATTACATTCCTTAAAAACATACTGACCAAACACACACACACACACACACACACACACACACACACACACACAATTGTAGCAGCTTTAAATTAATGATATAATCCCATGGACAATTTCCTCTTAATAGCTCAGAGATGTGGGAGACTAAATCCTATGTTATTACAGGAAGACTCTTCTCTCTCTGAGATCTACCTGCTGCAATCTCAAGGCATTATAGATTGAATAAAACTTTCATTTAAAATAACACTATGAAATTAGCCTTGGAGAAGAACTTCATACCTGAGGGTGAGATGGCTGTGCATATATTTAGAATGTTCTTCTTTCTAGGAGCTCTTGGTTTCAAATTCTCTCCTCTGTGCACAGCAATTTACCTTTGTGAAGTGACTTCCAACAATTCTTCTCAGTTTGCATTCTCCTTAACGTGAACTGGCCTTTCCTGATAGATTGCCATCATGTAAAATTCTCAAGATTATTCCCCTGGAGGTTTTTCTCTCCCTGCTCTGCAATATGAAACGATATACCAATATTTATCAGAAACTCAGGACACTTTAACACATTAAATGTCACTTCTTGGGAAATTGTAATAGTAAGTCAAAACATGCAGCCTAGCTCCAAATAGCTTTACATGTGTTTCTCTTTCTTTCTGAACTATTACAGAATAATGTAAATAATCTTACCCTTTCACTCTAGCATTTTTTTAAGATGGAGATATTTCTCCCAATGTGGGACATGACCTTAACAGATGAACTATGTCTTTTACTTGACTGAGGAATGAACAAAATACATTCTTCAAGGAATTTGAAACTCAAAGAGGATGAGTGAATTATACACATTTAAACAACTAATACAAAAAAAACCCAGAATTTAAATTAGGCTTTAAATGCCTCAGTAGCTCAAAATTATATTTGGTTTTATGTCGCTTCCTCTCAGAGTGTTATGCTTGACCCTTAATCTAGACCACAAAATATTTATGCAGAAAGGATACTCTCTTCCATTCAGTCACATGTATCTCCTAGCACAGGATTGAGCAAAATAATAATAATGCAATGCAGAATGGATTTATTCAGCAATTCTGTCATCAAAGAAGCCATTAAGAGAATGAAAAGTCAACTCAGAGAAAGAGAAAGGAAGAAATCTGTGTGTGTGTGTGCATGTGCATGTGTGTACATAAATTTCATATATATAAAGTTTTCCAAAGTGGGAAAATCAACTTATAAATAAAACTTATAAATAAGTTATACTTACAACTTATTCAACTTATATATATTCAACTTATACTTATAACTTAATCAACTTATAAATAAAATCAACTTATAAATCAACTTATAAATAAAACTTATAAATAAAACTATAAATAAAGCTCTATAAGTAAAACTTGTACCCAACTCCATAAATAATGATACACAACCCAACAGGGAAAAAATGGACAAAAACTCCAACTAAACAAACAAAAAGACAACTTATTTAAGCATTTTATTTTATAAAAGAGGATATCTAAATTACTAATAAAGCTATGAAAATGCATTTAGCTTATTTAATTACTAGGCAAATGCAAACAAAACCATGATGCCGGGCTTCTCTGGTGGCGCAGTGGTTGAGAATCTGCCTGCCAATGCAGGGGACACGGGTTCGAGCCCTGGTCTGGGAGGATCCCACATGCCGCGGAGCAACTAGGCCCGTGAGCCACAACTACTGAGCCTGTGCATCGGGAGCCTGCGCTCCGCAACAAGAGAGGCCGCGATAGTGAGAGGCCCGTGCACCGCAATGAAGAGTGGCCCCCGCTCGCCACAACTGGAGAAAGCCCGCGCACAGAAACGAAGACCCAACACAGCAAAAATAAATAAATTAATTAATAAACTCCTACCCCCAACATCTTCTTTAAAAACAAACAAAAACGCAAACACCCTTAAAAAAAAAAACAAACCATGATGCCAAATATGTACACATCCCCCAGAAGAGCTAAGATAATAACGATACTAATGAGGAGGAGAAGGAGGAGGAGAAAGATGGGGAGGAGGAAAAGGATGAAGAATTTTTAAACAGAGAAAAGAATACCAAGTGTTGGTATGGAAGAGGAGTAACTGTGACTCTCAAACAATACTGGAGGGAGTATAAGTTGACAGGCCCATTTTTGAAAACTATTTCAGATCAATGGCATTGCTGGCTCACTTACTTACCCCGCCCTTTGTTAATGTCCTTTGCCATCAAGAAGCAAAGTATGATCTCTTGCCTTTCAGTTCTGTGTTCATTTATCTGACTTGCTTTGGACAGGGTTAGCAAAAGTTATAGAAGGAGAATCTTGTAAAAGCACTTGTGCATTTCCACTTGTACCCTTGTATCTTTGCCTTTGTAATGAGAACATGCTTAGACTAGGTGCTGGAGAGTCAGAGGTAAATGGGGGCAGTCTTGTCCCAGTCAAGGTTACCCTAAATCAGCCAACAACCACTCTGTGCCCACACATGCGAGCCGGCTCATCCATGAACAGCAGAATAATACAGCTCAACTCCAGTAGACCCCAGTGGAATACACTGCTGAAAACTCTTCAATGATACTTCATTGCTTTCCAGGTAAAATCCATACTCTGTAGTACAGCTTAGATGATGCCACCTGATGTATCCCTTCCTACCTCTTCAGTATAATTATTATTCTCTTATTTTCTCTACTTTCATATATAGCCATACTACAAAAATGTGAAAAACAATTATAATTTGTCACCTTTACTTGATTCCCCTCCCTTCTGTTGTCATATATGAGCCTTGGTAAAGAGCAGACCCCCTGTAAAGAGGATGGGTTTGAATATCATGTCCATCACTTATCCTCCCAAAAGTTTTTACTTTTTTTTAATCTGAAATGGAGATACTAACAGCAGTTAACACATAGGAGGCTCGAGGGTATTAAGTGCAGTAACTTATGCCTAGCACTCACTCCACAAGTGTTGGCTACTGTTATTAATAATCTTTTTTCCTCTTTTGTTCCTCTTACAATCCCCTATTAATCTTTCAACATACAGACCACAGATTCTCAAACACCCATTGCAGATGGTCCTTGCTGGATCCCTCACCATGCTTATCCCTCCACTTTGCTCCTCTTATACCCTGGGAATGCAATATGGTAGCTCTTAACAATAATATGATAATAGCTGATCTCTTTGTCTCCCCTCAGAGAACTGCAAGCATCCTGAAGGCAGGGACTGGGCCTAGTTCACTTTTGAATCACTGGTGCCTGCACCTAGTCCACTGAAGACATTCAGTGAACATGTTTCCTTTTGTGAATTTTGGAAACATCAAGGCCCAGCTTTAGCAGAGAAGAGAATGAATAGTCATAGTGGAAAAGGTTGTCAAGGATGGAGAGTTCTTGGCTCAGTTAACCATTATTTACTCAAGTGTCTTCTACATCTGTGACTAGAAGGAGTGTGTTGCCAGCTAGCTGAGTTCTGAACATAAAGAGCTGGTAACCCAGGCATCCTACCAGGATCCTGGGTCTAAATAACCGTGATCCAGCGAAGTGTTGGCTCATAACAAGAAGAGCTGATTTTTTATGTGGTTATAAACTCATTTTCCCTCAAAAATTCTACATAACACTTTGCTTCAAAAGTGCTAAACTGATCATTTATTGTGGGGAAAAGAAACCCAAAACGGTCACTGAGAAGCCAAAATTTGGGGTGAATATGAGGGGTTACCCTCATCAAATTCATGATGGAAAGTGGAAGGCCTTATTTTGATGAATCTGCTAATTTTTCTACTTTCCAAAAGCAACAAATCTGAATGTGAGACATAGAGTGATTTTCCCATCTGGAATTTGAAAGCAGTTTATCATTAGTTTGGCCACATTTCTCTTTGAAGAAAGATTATTACTTCCAGAATTAAGAATATGATAGTATTATCCTTGAGGGAACTTCTTTATTTTTAAGCCCAGTTTCCACTGTCGAGGAGATTCGTTTCCCTTTTTAAAATTCTTTTCTTAGTATATGACAAAATTAAGAATCAATTAGAAAATGCATAGGAGAGGTTCAAACACACACACAAATTCACAGAAAGAGGATAGATAGATAATTTTCCCAGAATCTCAAGCAAAATTCTCTTCATAAATCCCTGCTTTTGTATATAGAGAATGGCATTCCTCTTTGGATTCCTCAGGATTACTTGGCAGTTACTAGTGCAATTTTTGTGGACACAAGTGAAACTCAGAAATTGACTGTCAGTTTGCAATTTGATTAGTATATCCTAGCTCTTTCTCACTCCTTTTTTCCCTTTTTATCTGACTTAAATCACTTCCAGAATAATTCCCTTTCCCATGTTGTTTTGATTCAGAGGATGTAGGTAATATATAATACTTAACTTTTGTAAAACCTTTCATTTCATGAACAGAAATAATTGAACTGCTATTTATTCAAATATTTATCACTGCCCTTAGGGTATTTTGATGATCCTACATGCTAAGAGCAGTAAGATACCCAAGTAACAAATTCCAAATTGCTGTATTCATTGATTCATGGGTAAATTGGATGCTTTATCCATTTGAATTCCAACCATCATTTAGAATAAATAATAAAAGCGTTTGGAAAGAAAAGCCAGCTATAAATTCAATAAACTCCCAGTAATTCACCATTCCATGTAATGTAGTGATTTTGTTTTGTTACGTGTTATAGTGAGCCTAACTGGTGTTAGAAGTGCCTGATTCCAATAAGGTATTTGAGAACGTGGAACTATTCCATCATGCAAGGATAAAAAATACTATATAATAGGAATGCAGAGCATCTGCTCAGCATAAAATATTGCTAAATCAAAGGTCTTAAAAATATTAGATATTTGGTAATAGATGGCATGCATTGACTAGTTGACTAAACACAGGCAGTTTTGAGGAATGTTCCCAGATGCCCAACTTCAGTGGACATTCTCAGGGAAGACTGAATGTCACCTCCGGAAAAATAAGAAAAACAACTGTTAAGGGGGAACTCTTTTTGTGACCAGCATTCCAAACTCTCTTCAATCTGTATGTATTCTTTGCATCAAATAACCTGTACTTCTTCGTATCTTTGTAATTGAGATTATGTCCTGTGACACATGGCACAGCAAGAAGGGTTTGAAATTGATTTTATAATGTGGTCTAATAAGTGCAAGAAATTGGATGACTAAGTTCAGGATAATAACTTGTCCGTGATCCAAACAGTAAAGCACACACTCGCTTTTGAGAACAGCATGAGAAACCATGGAAGGAGGTGGTCTGACTGTGAATGCAAAGCTATTCATTAACGGGGAGTCTAGGAAGGACTTCCATGTTGGCAGGAATCAAAAGTATCTCCTTTCTGGATCAACATGATGTACAAAGGAATGGATAACATTTTATTATTATACTCAAAGGAATAAACTAACCAGGCACAGTAAACTAGAGAAATGATTTAAAAGAAACATGAATCCTCTCTTCAAGACCTGAATATTTTTCTCTTTCTTAGACTTTATCTGGAAAAAAGGCCAGGAGCTAAGTCCAGAGAAAACATTACTGTGATTTTCAATAAGGCTAATTTGGACCACTAAAAGAAGGTCAAATGTGTCTTCCCCTCACCACCCATGAAATAGGCTTACCAGTAATCCAGTTTCTGTAGGTGGAAAGCTGAAGGCAAGAGACCAAACCATGCTGAGAGACAGAAACAGACAGAGTAACCTACAACCACCATATTTGTGACTGAGGTATGATTATGCTTTCAGGCTTAGAAATCTGAAATAACTATTTAAGATATTAGCTATTTTAAAAAAATAAAGGAGCATTAAATCCCTGGTGATCACAAGTATTAATGTATCTCTATTTTCTCATTAAAATTATTGAAGTTCATAAAGTGAAGGACTTTAAATAAATAAGAAGTAAACCAAATGTTTTAACCACTTCTATGTAAATCTATCCCGAGGTAACATTTCTGAGTCTGTACATTTGGGAAATTTGAGACTTTTTTAGGGGATGATAACTATGTTAGTAGGTAACACGTCAAAGACCTGATAAAAAGAAATGGTCACTCTGCTGGTAGACGTCATTGCAGTAAAATTGACCCTGACTTTAAGATGCATATGTATGCTTTCCAACTCTGACTTCTATGTCTTTGTCTTCCAGTACAAAGCATTTCTCTCAACTTGGTGCATTATCTGATGGGTTGTTACAAGCAATAGTGACTTGTAGGAGTGGCTCCAAATCTCATCCCCTTGTATGTAAGTGCCAACTGGAGGGTCAATTTTTAAAAATCCGTATTCCGTAGATGTGGAGATCATCTTTTCGTTGAAATACTGATATCTCACAATTTGTTACTTATTACTTTATTTCATGATTTTATCTGAATTTTTGCAGCATTTACAAATGCTGGCAAAATCATTCAGTCAAAATCCAAATCACCAGCTTTCACATACTTCCAAATCCCAACCCTTCCTGGGTCCTCTATCATGAACATGTTGGCTTTCAACTTAAAGTCGGATTTAACTTGTCCTTTATCCAATCAGTTGCCATTTTTTAAATTCAGTTAAAAAAAAAGCAACATTTATTGGGAGCTAATTATGTGTCTTGCATGGTGACAGGCAGAAATGCTGTCTCTGAATAGAGCCTCAAAGGCATATATGCCCTTTCTACTCCTATTACCCTATGGTAACATTCCCCTAGTTGTTCTCTTCTCTTGTATACGGCATTTACTAGCAGGGAATTTTGTTATCTGGGGAACTAACATCTATTCTGCACCATAAATAGGATAGCAATATATGCCAAGACCTTATTAAAAAAAGAAATAGGTGTCACTTGATTTCTTTGTTGATAACACCCCTATAACTGCAGGCCCTAAACAACCAACCATCAAGTAACAGAACTGCACAACACAATGGTCCCATTGTTCTTTCTAGTAAGATCATTCTATTTAAATTTAATAGTTTATTTAATCATATGCGGTATACTTATAGTGCTTTTAGTCAATGTCAGTGTGGTGTGTGTGAGTGTGGTGTGTGTACATGTGTCTGTGAGTGTATGTGTGTGTGTTGAACTTGCCCCAGCTATTTATAATTCTTCAACGTATTATATTCATCACTGGCCATTTCTCATGGCATCTTCAAGCATCTCTGTTAAAAGCTGGAAGCAACAAAGACTGGACAATGATTTGCTGAGAATAAATAAAAACAGTCAAGACTAAGGCCAACTTTTACAACCTGGAGACTATTTTAATGTAACAAAATTTGGTCTTCTTGATATGAATAGAAATCCCTTCACATTTACCTTGTCCTATCCTGGAGAAATGAATAAATTAAAGAAGTGAACAAAATTTTCTTCTTAATCACATAGACATTGCTCTGCCTTGCTGCAGCTATGGAGATATTGAAAATTAAAATATTTAACACTGGCTTCCCTGGTGGCACAGTGGTTAAGAATCTGCCTGCCAATACAGGGGACACGGGTTCAAGCCCTGGTCTGGGAAGATCCCACATGCCGCGGAGCAACTAAGCCTGTGCACCACAATTACTGAGCCTGCGCTCTAGCCCCTGCTCGCCGCAACTAGAGAAAGCCCACACGCAGCAACGAAGACCCAATGTAGCCAAAAATAAAATAAATCAATAAATTTATTTTAAAAAAATTTAACACTGCAGGCACTGCCCCTTCTTCCCTCTGAAACAGGTCCTCTTGCTTGTGTTTGTATTATTAAGTTTGTTTTTTTCATATTCATTACAGAGCTCTGTGTGGCTCTAAGAGCTGTATTCATTAAATGTGGGCAGTCAGCCTAGAGCATCAATCAGATAAATAGCATTCCATTTGAAAATCATGCTTTTTTTGTTGCCTTGTTTCATTTTATCTTTGCCCTTGCCCCTTGATTTAATTTATTCATATAATCATAGATGCCACCTGAGGGATTAGGGGTAAGGTGGAAGTTGCAATTTTTTGGTTCTAGGGAGACAAAATTACAGGTGCTGGTGCTTGAATACCTCACAAAGGTGCTGATCTCTTCCTAAGAGTATCACCCCACCCAATGCCTTGCAAGATCTGTCTCCAAGAGCAGATTCTATGACACAGTAAAAACATACCATGGACAGTATATCTAAGAGTTAAGAGGTTTTGGTGTAAACCTCCACATTCAGATTTTTGCTCCTTCACTTACCCCACAACCTCATGGTTACCATTTATTTAACTTTTTGAAGCCTAACTTTTATCATCCATAAAGCAGTGGGGATGAGTGAGCTTACAATGAAATAAATATAATGCAAGTAGCCAATACCTGGAACAAAGCATTTGCTCAGTAGATTTTAATGATCACCTTTTTCTTCTTTTTTTTTTTTTTTGATAATACTGGGCATATAAGAAGCTTAACGAAATCTACTCCAGTGTTTCTGTAGACAAGTGAATTCAACAGAATCGTCTGGAGCTGTTTGATAAAAAATACGTGTCTTTTCATTCAATACCCCATAGATAGTGAATTAGATACTATGTTTACTATATGCCTAACCGTCCTTCTAAGCGAGTCTGATGGGCAGTCACACTTGCAAATCACTATCTTATTCATCTCATCCTAAATTCCATTGCTCAAGTCGCTTTTGCAATATTGCTGCCAAGTGTTTCTGTTACTTTGGCTTAAATATTTTTAATAATGAACTCAAAATGTCCCTTGAAGCATCTCTGTCTATATATAACAGTTTTAAGAAGTGATTTCTTTTATACAAGCAAAATTTCTCTCCAGCATACCTCATTTGCTGATGCAAATGCAAACCTCTAGAGTCATGCAGAAAAAAAAATCAACCCCTCTCTGTGTCTGACAGTCATTCATCTATTTGAAATCATAATTGTCCTCCAAGTCTTCTCTCCTGCAGACTCATATATTGCTCACCAAATTGCTAATCCCCATTTTCCAAATTCATGTTTACCTAATCTTTGCCAAATATATCCTACTGCTAGAGTTCCAGGTGCCTGAATATTTTTCTAGGCTCTGACCACTGGGACACCTTTGGAAGTTTGCATTTACTTAATCTAATCACCTTCACTTGGCAAGAGGAGACCAAAGATGCATATAAGGGCCCATTTGAAGTTATCTGTCATCTGCTACAAAAGAATCTTCCAATATATTTTTTTTATATCTAAGTGTTTTACAACTCCTCAACCATCCTATGAATGATGCAAATTCAGTATCACGGGTTTTATTATGAACACCTGAGATTTTAGAGTTGGGGAAAGAGAAGTGTACAGGGCATTGGGAGAATAGTTTATAGCTGAGGCAATTGAGGCCCTAGGAGGTCATATGCCTTACCAAAGTTTATATACCTAGTACTATACATATATTGTTTGTTTGCTCATTTTCTAGTACAATAACTGTTTGTGACAAAAAGATTTCCTACTTATATGGTACATATAACTCAAGCCAGCAGCTTCTAGGCAGGTTTTGTTGACCTTCATAACCTCAGTTCTTTTTCACTGTTGTTGTTTTAATTTAAACCTACATTTAATAGTTAAAAAATATCAGTTGAACTAAGGAGTCATGGATTTTACTTAAAAATTAGAAATCTCGCAATTCCAGGCCTACCTTCCCACAGAGCAGCAATATGTTGGACCTCCCTTTAGTTTGGGCTCATATTTCCTGCCTGGTCTCTGCAGACACTTAAGTTTGCTGCACCACCCTATGGAATAGTATTGCTTACTTTTACAAGCACTTTCATATGTGCAATTTAACACAGAATTTAGGCCAATCCTATGAAATAAAAAAAGGGCCGACACAATCATATATATATGTATTTTTGATGTGTATACAGATATACCTAAGTCAACCTGTGCCAGGAGAAGATGAGGAGAATTGTAGTAGTTCAGCATTACTGGAGTAAAATTTCCTAGTTTAAAAATCCCCATTTTGCCACTTACTAGCTATTAACATGAGCAAGTCGTTTCATTTGATGTTTTTGAGACTCGGTATCTTATGTCTATAAAATAAAGATGAGACAATACCGATCTGATAGCATTTCAGGAAGATTAAATTAGGGTATATGGCAAGTGCTTGACAAATATTTGCCTCTGACATTCTTAATACTTGGGCACTAGAACTTAGAGTGCCCCCATAACACCTAGTGTGGGGTTCCTCTCATTGTATAACTTACACCCACTCTGTCCCATGTGACCCCTTAATTCCCAGTTTCTGAAATTTCTCAAAGTAAATGTCTCACCAGACTGCTGATGAGGATTGACTCATGACTATACACTAGCTGCCCACTCAATTTTATCAAGATCCTGTCCTAACCCAAGCTCTCTGCCCCAAATCTTCTTACATGGGAAATGTGAAGACCACCCTGTGATTGGTGACTCACTTAGTCATATACTCAGCTTGGATCATGGTTGGGACAGCATATTTTATGACTTATATGCCCCATCTTTTAAGAAATTAAAAGTAGAAATAATTTGCTAAATAAATCAATAACTGGTTGGGATTACAGTTGATGTTATTTTAAAATGTTGATAAAATTCTTAAACAAATGACTGTATACCCGACTGGGTGTTCTGAGTGGCTTTGCCACTACTGAAGCATCAAGCTGGAAAATTTACTTGTTTCAAAAATCTGGGTCATTCGCCTGTCCTCGGTCCGAGGCAGCCAAGTGTCTGCAGACTTCATATTTTCATCAACAATCTCTCTCTCTCTCCTTCCTCAGTTTTGGGCAGTTTTGATCTTGTGTCTTCTAGCAGATATTTGGGAGCTGTCTGGCCACAGACAATACAGGCTGGAGAAGCAAAGGTATAGGCATTTTTTGAGGTAGTTCTTTCTGATATCTTAATGTTCTTTGAATAGAAGAGGTTTAAGGGTCTATGGAAACAATTTTCAGAGTTTGGTATTTGACTCACCTTCCTTAGAATCACAAAGATACATTTATGAATTTTCCCAAAATCAATTGAATCACATCTCTTGATTTGGGGCCTTGGAATCTGCCTTTTAAGAAGTGCTACACAATGAAATTGAATATGTACTGAACAAGTGCAATAAGAAATCAATGGGAAGATACAGTGAGAACTGGAGAAATGGCTGTAGTGATGAGGGAAGAATTAGATTAACTCCAGCAACTGGATACCATGAGGAATTTAGAGTATTATTCCTAGCCTCATGATATGAGTTGCTGACCAAAGCCTCTGGCATATAAAATATTTGGAAGTATGAAACAAGATAAATATGATTAATTATTAACATGAGTAATTCAGATGACAAGTACTCAAAGCGTTTCAAGGTTGGGTGAGACAAGGGTGGAATCAAATCATCTGAGAAGAGTAATTTGGTAGGACTTAAAATATAGATGAATGTGTGGGTGAGGAAAGGGTTTTCTATCTGAGGGGAAGGTAAATATAGGTAAATGTGAGGAGGTGGTAATAAATATAATGTATAGGGCTAATGAAAAATTAGATGGACAAATTGAGAATAAAGATTTCGTAAAGTCTTTGAAAAAGCAGCATGGCAAGACCTAAAACATGGGATTTCAAAGCTTCATTGTGGTGCGTTATGTCAAAGGAAATTAGAATGCACCTATGTAATTCTAAAACATCATGAATTTAGCTCCAGCCCTAACTCTGAGTCCCTGTTATCTCACCTCAGACTCAGGTGGGAATGTTTAGATTAATTTCTATAAAGAAGATGAGAACTGAGCAAAGACAGAATGTGTCATTTGAGACAGCAACCAAGATCCTTAGAAATTCTGCAAAAAGCTGGAATATAGAGGAAAAAAAATAGAAAGAAACATGTTGAAGTTCAGAGACTTGCCTACTTCACCTCGCCTTTCCAGCTGGGTCTCACTGGGCTACAAGCCAACTACAGAAACCCAAGTGGATCCTCGTCAGTTATCTGTATGTGCAGTAGGATTAACTACACAGCTTAGTTTTGTACACTCTTGTAGCTAAATGAGAACAGGCAGCCTCACTCATTTTATGTTAACCTAAAACACGATCACACGATCACATTCTTTCTCAGGGTTTTAGATTGCATTTAATAATTCTTAAACTGTATCCCAGATCACTTAGGAAACCCACAGAAGATCAAACACTAGTTTTATATATTTTCATCTTGTAATACCAGAAAAAAAAAGAATATTCTCTTTCCAATCCTCAGCCAAATTGATCTCATCCTTCATATCACTCCCGGCTCTGGGGTTGCATTAGAGATTGAGACAATGCATGAGACTCATGTGTGAACTGCCAGATGGAAGTAATAAGGAATGTGTTGGGAGGCCTTACTGAATATTTCAGAGGTATAAGTTGGAAGAAATGCTTGTTCCTGTGTCTGTGCTCTATCTACATCTTGTAGCAAGGCCAAAATCTCATCTCACCTCTAACGTAAGGATACTATCAGCATTTCTCCTGGAGGCTGATCTTTGTATCACCTCACTGCCTGAATGCTCATACTTTATACCAAAGCTGAACACTGTTCTATGCTGACCATAGTGGAAACTTATTGTATTATTTTTTTAAGTTTCACCATTGGATTCTCAAATCACATCTTCTGGGTGATCCTACCTTTAGTTTCAGAACTGGGTATGGGAAGTAGGCCTAAGTCAATCAGCACAGTGTATCCCTCTAGACACAAAAAATTGTTCAGGGCTTGTAATTGAATTAAAATATAGGCAATCAGAGCTCATTTCAGAACTTGGTTGAATGGACCAGAAGAAAGACGGGATGTTACTTTCTCTTGGATTTAATCTATTGTGATATAGCTCGGACCTGCCACTGCAGGCTCACTATGTGTCAGGGTAAAAACCTTCTGAGAATGATGCCAACACAAAGGTAGACCCCCAATATAGAAAGTGCAATGATGGTGTCTTTAATCCCCAAATCCTTTTAGAAGCCAATCTAACCTTAGACGTTTCCAATTTCTAGTCTATGAGTAGCAGTGCTACTTTATGCTTAACCCATTTTAACAGCTTTATTGAGGCACAATTAATATACAAAAACTGCACATATCTATTATGTACAATCTGATGATTTTGGACACAAACAAACACCCTGATACCATCACTACCATTGTAATGTATCTATTACAATCAAGGTAATAGATACATCCACCACCTCCTAAAGTTTCCTTGTGTCCCTTTGTTTGTATTTGTTTACTTTTTTGGTAAGAACACTTCACATGATATCTATCCTCTTAACAAATATTGAAGTGCACACCACCTGCGTTGTTAACTGTAGGAACTGTGTTGTAAGCAGCTCTCAAGGACTTATTCACTGAATGTAATTGAAACTTTAAATCCATTGAACAACAGCCACCCTTTTCTCCCACCCACTCCAGACCCTGGTACCTACTATCACATTCTCTGCTTCTATGAATTTGACTACTTTAGATTTCTCATATAAGTAGAATCATGTAGTTTTTGGCCTTCCATAACTGGCTTATTTCACTTAGCATCATGTCCTCCAGGTTTATCCATGTTGTCTCAAATGGCAGGATTAAGACTGAACAATATTCCACTGCATGTCTTCTACAATTTCTTTGTGTATTAATCTGTCAATGGACACTTGGGTTCTTTCCATATCCTGACTATTGAGAATAATATTGCAATAAAGGTGAAAACTAGATATCTCTTCAAAATCCTGATTTCAATTATTTTGGATATATACCCAGAAGTGGGATTTCTGGATCATATGGTAGTTATCACCTCACACCTTTTATAATGTATACTATCAAAACAAGGATGGAGGGAGGATGGGAAGAAGGGAGTGGGAGAGAGAGAGAGAGAGAGAGAGACAAGTACTGGTGAAAATGTGGAGAAATTGGAACCCTTGTACTCTGTTAATGCAAATGTAAAATGGTGCAGTGGCTATTGAAAACAGTATGGACGTGTCAGAAAAAAAACTGAAAATGCTTAACTCATTGTTTTATCATTGACTAAAACAGCCGCAATTGATATGCTGAGGTTGTTATGAATCAAAAGCATTTCCTACCTTGCTTTTTATCATTTATTTAAAAAATACCACATCTTTAAAATTTACATTCTGTATGTAATAGTTTGTTCCATTTTAGCTCAACGCTTTTTAAATCTCCCTTGAATCGTCCCCTTGACCATGGACTATATACCAACAATTAAAACTTGAAGTTGCCACTTAAAGAGCTTCCCAGTTTAACTCCATTGTACATCAGATTTTACAAAAATTGATAATCACTCACTAATGTCTCAGCTTCGTGACTCTGCTTTCTTACAAGAATTTCCTGTAAGACTTTTGCATTTCTGATCCTTGGATGCTGAATCTCCTGGTTACTCAGTCATCATTTTACCCTCTAAAATTAAATACATAGAACCCATTTCCTAAATCCTCAGTGCTACCTGAAAAATCATAACAATTATACTTCAGATTGATTTTTGTCATGTTCAGCTATGTCAGATCGGGCTTTATAACGGTTAACCCAGTGACCAGAGCCAAAGGCTAGAATATGAAATGGGGATACACATAAATGCTCACAGCAATAATATTCTTTTTTCTACCAGTGAAATGAGGTTACAACATTACAACATGAAGCAAACATCTATAATGTGTTAAATCCAAAATGAAGAATAATTTCTCCAAATAAATGAGTAGAGAGGGTAGATTTAGAAGGCTTGAAATCTTTATCTGTCTCCTTACTAATATTATTATGGAGAAAAAGATGAAGAAAGAGTAGATTTTAAAAACAGACTCTTACGGGCTTCCCTGGTGGCGCAGTGGTTGGGAGTCCGCCTGCCGATGAGGGGGACATGGGTTCGTGCCCCGGTCCGGGAGGATACCACATGCCGTGGAGCGGCTGGGCCTGTGAGCCATGGCCGCTGAACCTGCGCATCCGGAGCCTGTGCTCCACAACAGGAGAGGCCACAACAGTGAGAGGCCCGCGTACCGCAAAAAAAATAAAGTAAAATAAAAATAAAAATTAAAAAAAGAAACAGACTCTTAGAGAGGAGACCTTCAAGTTGGCAGAGGAGTAACACATGGAGATTGCCTTCCTCCCCACAAATATATCAGCAATACCTCTACATGTGGAACAACTCCTACAGAACACCTACTGAACACTGGCAGAAGACCTCAGACTTCCAAACAGGGTCTTGGTGCTCTGGCCGGGTGTCAGGCCTGAGCCTCTGAGGTGGGAGAGCCGAGTTCAGGACATTGGTCAGCCAGAGACCTCCCAGCGCCACATAATATCAAATGGCAAAAGCTCTCCCAGAGATCTCCATCTCAACACTAAGACCCAACTTCACTCAACGACCAGCAAGCTACAGTGATGGACACCCTATGCCAAACAACTAGCAAGACAGGAAAACAACACCACCCATTAGAAGAGAGGCTGCTTAAAATCATAAAAAGTTCACAGACACCCCAAAACACACCAGCAGATGTGGTCCTGCCCACTAGAAAGACAAGATCTAAACTCATCCACCAGAACACAGGCACCAGTCCCCTCCACCAGGAAGCCTACACAACCCATTGAACCAACCTTATCCACTGGAGGCAGACACCAAAAACAACATGAACTATGAACCTGCAGCCTATGAAAAGGAGACCCCAAATGCAGTAAATTACGCAAAATGAGAAGACAGAGAAATACACAGCAGATGAAGGAGCAAGGTAAAAACCCACCAGAAGAAACAAATGAAGAGGAAATATGCAGTCTACCTGAAAAAGAATTCAGAGTAATGATAGTAAAGATGATCCAAAATCTTGGAAATAGAATGGAGAAATTACAAGAAATGTTTAACAAGGACCTAGAAGAACAAAAGAGAAAACAAACAATAATGAACAACACAATAAATGAAATTTAAAATTCTCTAGAAGGAATCAATAGCAGAATAACTAAGGCAGAAGAATGGATAAGCAACCTGGAAGATAAAATAGTGGAAATAACTACCTCAGAGAAGAATAAGAAAAAAGAAAGAAAACAATTGAAGACAATCTCAGAGACCTCTGGGACAATACTAAATGCACCAACATTTGGATTGTAGGATCGCAGAAAAAGAAGAGAAATAAAAGGGACTGAGAAAATATTTGAAGAGATTATAGTTGAAAACTTCCCTAATAAGGGAAAGGAAACAGTCAATCAAGTCCAGGAAGCACAGAGAGTCCCATACAGGATAAATCCAAGGAGAAACATGCCAAGACACATATTAATCAAACTATCAAAATTAAATACAAAGAAAAAATATTAAAAGCAGCAAGGGAAAAGCAACAAATAACATACAAGAGTATCACCATAAGGTTAATGGCTGATCTTTCAGCAGAAACTCTGCAAGCCACAAGGGAGTGGCAGGAAATATTTAAAGTGATGAAAGGGAAAAATCTACAACCAAGATTACTCTACCCAGCAAGGATCTCATTCAGATTCGACAGAGGAATTAAAACTATTACACACAAGCAAAAGCTAAGAGAATTCAGCACCATCAAACCAGCTCTACAACAAATGCTAAAGGAACTTCTCTAGGCAGGAAACACAAGAGAAGGAAAAGACTTAAAATAACAAACCCAAAACAATTACGAAAATGGTAACGGGAGCATACATATTGATAACTATCTTAAATGTAAATGGATTAAATGCTCCAACCAAAAGACATACCCTGGCTGAATGGATACAAAAACAAGACCCATATATATGCTGTATAAAAGAGATCCACTTCAGACCTAGGGACACATACAGACTGAAAGTGAAGGCGTGGAAAAAGATATTCCATGCAAATGGAAATCAAAAGAAACCTGGAGTAGCAATTCTCATATCAGACAAAAGAGACTTTGAAACAAACACTATTACAAGAGACAAAGAAGGACACTACATAATGATCAAGGGATCAATCCAAGAGGAAGACAGAAAAATTGTAAATATTTATGCACCCAACATAGGAGCACCTCAATACATAAGGCATATGCTAACAGACATAAAATGGGAAATCGATGGTAACACAATCATAGTAGGGGACTCTAACATCACACTTTCACCAATAGACAAATAATGCAAAATGAAAATAAATAAGGAAACACAAGCTTTAAAGGACACATCACACAAGATGCACTTAATTGATATTTATAGGACATTCCATCCAAAAACAGCAGATTACACTTTCTTCTCAAGTGCACATAGAACATTCTCCAGGAAAGATCATATCTTGGGTCACAAATCAACTGTCTAACAGGGAAGTTTATAGCAATACAATCCTACCTCAAGAAACAAGAAACACATCAAATCAACAACCTAACCCTACACTTAAAGCAAACATAGAACATTCTCCAGGAAAGATCATATCTTGGGTCACAAATCAACTGTTGGTAAATTTAAGAAAATTGAAATCATATCAAGTATCTTTTCCAACAACAATGCTATGAGGCTAGATATCAATTACAGGAAAAATGTGCAAAAAATACAAATACATGGAGGTAGATCAGATCAGAAATAAATGAAAAAGAAATTAAGGAAATGATAGCAAACAACAATAAAACTAAAAGCTGGTTCTTTGAGAAGATAAACAAAATTGACAAACCATTAGCCAGACTCATCAAGAAAAAAAGGGAGAAGACTCAAATCAATAGAATTAGAAATGAAAAAGAAGAAGTACCAACTGACACTGCAGAAGTAAAAGGGACTTGAGAGATTATTACAAGCAACTATATGGCAATAAAATGGACAACCTGGAAGATATGGACCAATTCTTAGAAAAGCACAACGACTCGAGACTTAACCAGGAAGAAACAGAAAATATAAACAGACCAATCATAAGCACTGAAATTGCAACTGTGATTAAAAATCTTCCAACAAACAAATGTGATACACCATATTAACAAATTGAAGAATAAAAACCATATGATCATCTCAAAAGATGCAGAAAAATCTTTTCACAAAAATCAACACCCATTTATGAGAAAAACCCTCCAGAAACTAGGCATAGAGGGAACTTACCTCAACATAATAAAGGCCATATATGACAAACCCACAACCAACATCGTTCTCAATGGTGAAAAACTGAGACCACTTCCACTAAGATCAGGAACAAGACAAGGATGCCCACTCTCACCATTATCATTCAACATAGTTTTGGAAGTTTTAGCCACAGCAACAGAGAAGAAAAAGAAATAAAAGGAATCCAACGCAGAAAAGAAGAAGTAAAACTGTCACTGTTTGCAGATGACATGATACTATACATAGAGAATCCTAAAGATGCTACAATAAAACTACTGGAGCTAATCAATGAATTTGGTAGAGTAGCTGGATACAAAATTAATGCACAGAAGTCTCTTGCATTCCTATACACTAATGATGAAAAATCTGAAAGAGAAATTAAGGAAACACTCCCATTTACCACTGCAACAAAAAGAATAAAATACCTAGGAATAAACCTACCTAAGGAGACAAAAGACCTGTATGCAGAAAACTATAACACACTGATGAAAAAAATTAAAAATGATACCAACACATGGAGAGATATACCATGTTGGTGGATTGGAAGAATCAACATTGTGAAAATGACTAAACTACCCAAAGCAATCTACAGACTCAATGCAATCCCTATCAAACTACCAATGGCCTTTTTCGCAGAAGTAGAACAAAAAATTTCATAATTTGTATGGAAACACTAAAGACCCTGAGTAGCCAAAGCAATCTTGAGAAAGAAAAGCGGAGCTGGAGGAATCAGGTCCCAGACTTCAGACTATACTACAAAGCCAAAGGAATCAAGACAGTATGGTATTGGCACAAAGCACAGAAATATAGATCAATGGGACAGGATAGAAAGCCCAGAGATAAACCCACACACATAAGGTCACATTATCTTTGATAAAGGAGGCAGGAATATACAATGGAGAAAAGATAGCCTTTTCAATAAGTGGTGCTGGGAAAACTGGACAGCTACATGTAAAAGAATGAAATTAGAACACTCCCTAACACTATACAAAAAAATAAACTCAAAATGGATTAGAGACCTAAATGTAACACCAGACACTTTAAAACCCTTAGAGGAAAACATAGGCAGAACACTCTATGACATAAATCACAGCAAGATCCTTTTTGACCCACCTCCTAGAGAAACAGAAATAGAAACAAAAATAAACAAATCGAACCTAATGAAACTTGAATACTTTTGCACAGCAAAGTAAACCCTAAACAAGACAAAAAGACAACCCTCAGAATGGGAGAAAATATTTGCAAACGAAGCAACTGACAAAGTATTAATCTCCAAAATATACAAGCAGCTCATGCAGCTCAATATCAAAAAAAAAACAACCCAACCCAAAAATGGTCAGAAGACCTAAATAGACATTTCTGCAAAGAAGATATACAGATTGCCAACAAACACATGAAAGAATGCTCAACATCACTATTCATTAGAGAAATGCAAATCAGAACTGCAATGATGTATTACCTCACACCGGTCAGAATGGGCATCATCAAAAGATCTACAAACAATAAGTGCTGGAGAGGGTGTGGAGAAAAGGGAACCCTCTTGCACTGTTAGTGGGAATGTAAATTGATACAGCCCCTATGGAGAATAGTATGGAGGTTCCTCAAAAAACTAAAAATAGAATTACCATATGACCCAGCAATCCCACTACTGGGCATATACCCTGAGAAAACCATAATTCAAAAAGAGGCATGTACCACAATGTTCATTGCAGCCCTGTTTACAATAGCCAGGACATGGAAGCAACCTAAGTGTCCATCGACAGATGAATGGATAAAGAAGATGTGGCACGTATATACAATGGAATATATTACTCAGCCATAAAAAGAAATGATATTGAGTTATTTGTAGTGAGCTGGATGGACTTAGCACCCGTCATACATACTGAAGTAATTCAAAAGAGAAAAACAATTACCGTATACTAACACATATATATGGAATCTAAAAAAAAAAAAAAAAAGGTTCTGAAGAACTGAAGGGCAGGACAGGAATAAACACACAGACGTAGAGAATGGACTTGAGGACACGGGACAGGAATAAACACACAGACGTAGAGAATGGACTTGAGGACACGGGGAATGTAAAGGATAAGCTGGGACGAAGTGAGAGAGTGGCATGGACATATATACACTACCAAATGTAAAATAGATAGCTAGTAGAAATTAGCTGGGTGCTTTGTGTCCACCTAGAGAGGTGGGATAGGGAGTGTAGGAGGGAGATGCAAGAGGGAGGAGATATTGGGATATATGTATATCTATAGCTGATTCACTTTGTTATACAGCAGAAACTAACACACCATTGTAAAGCAATTATACTCCAATAAAGATGTTAAAAAATAAATAAATAAAAAGGAAAATAAAAACGACTGTTAGAAAGCATAGTCCCACTGGAATAACTAGTCCAAAGTCCACACACAGTTTCCTCATCTGTAAAATGACAGAAAACTCATAGGATTTTTGTAAGGAATCAATGAGAAATGCTAGATCAAGTTTAAGACAGAGAGAGGCAACTAGAACAATTAATTCAGTGGCTTGAGAGTGAGACACTTCTGGGTTTGAAATTTATCTCACTTGGACAAACTACTTAAATTGAGCCTCAATTTCCATATCTATAAAATGGGTAAAATACTAGGCTTGGAGGACTCCTAGAGAAGATCCCCACCCTCTCCTCTGCAGTGGCCCTCTGATGTACATGCCAGGGCTGAGGTTCCCGTTTTCAATTTATCCCATTTTGCTTTCCATTCTCTTAGGATTCTGCACAGCTACTCATCCGTTGAAGGTTATCCTTCTATATTCAAGAATACTTATGGATTTTCTGAATATACTTTCTAGCATTTCAAAGGATTTGGAGTAAATAATGGAGGCTGTATTTTATGCTTGGTTCTCTGTATTGAATCATTTCCAAACGTGTGCTTCAAATGGACATTTATCCTCAATTCATACCCTTCTAAGAATTGGGTTTCATTTCTTGTAAGGATTTTCCTCTAATTGCACATAACCATATCCTTTAAAAAATTTGTATTGTTATCTACAGCTGCCCCCTCCTTCTGCTGGAGAGAATCTCTCATCTATATCCTGATTAACCAGCTCCTTTAGAATGAGCTTCTTAGGGAATGTGAGTAAGATTTTCATCTAACTTCTGATATTTCCATAGTACAGGACAGGCACATATTATCACATGTTCATGACTTATTGCTCCAAATGTAGCACCAGCAAGAGCGTCACATAGTTAATAAAGTGAAAAACAAGATTAAATTAGGGTCGATCTCCCATAAAACAAGTGTCAACTTTGGCAGAGTCAAACCTCCCTTTTGTGTGAGATGATTAAAGATTGACAACAACTCACCCATCAGCCTAAGCTGTCTCAGTCATTCTTCAGTAAAGCTGAGGTTTGCTACATCTACTGCCAAGCATGACAAACCCAAATCAGCTCAGGTGCAGGCTACTGAACATACACACTAGCACCCAGATATAACAGCAGAAGAAACTCTTCAGAAACATCTAGCTCACTGATTCTTGAGACAACTTCTAGAGCAAAAATTCCAGAGCCACACTGCCACTTTTCCCATTTCACTTGTTATTTTAAAAGTATGTATATATATAACATACTTTTAAACATATAACATATATATGTTATATATACATGTATGTTATATATACACACAAAATGTTATATACGTAATATATATAACATTTTATTTAACTATATAGTATACTGTATATAAACATATATAGTATCAACTCAAAAATAAGCAAAAGTCTCAAGATCTAATTATTGAAATTAGGAGTGTAGCTTGATTTAGAATCCAACCAAGAGTTCTCAGTCCATTACTCAAGTCTTTCATGTCATCATCGTCAGGATACAAAGTTAGTAATTCAGGCTCTGAGGATTTATGCAGGGTCTCCAGACACAGAAGAAAGGTTAACATGTGTTGTTTGGTTCTATTAAAATTAAGCTCAAATTTATGTTATCTCTCAAAATTCTGCATCCTCACTTTCAGAATTTTTGTTATATGATTTTTAAGAACCTGTAGATCTAGGGTTCCCTGCTAATGATTTGCGATTCTTAAGTAACAAGTATCAATAAGGTTATCTAGAGTTTAAAGGGAATTTATTTTCAGTCTCCTCAGTCAAGTGCCAAATTTACATATCCTCAGTCTATGGCATCAAGGTAGCATTCAGGAGTTTTGTGGTTTAGGGGACAGCTATTCCAGCTGGGCATGTGGGTATGTCCACTTTTAGTGGATCCACAGTACATAGGGCACTCATTCAATTATTCATTCATGTATACATCCATTTTAGAATTTTTACTGGAGAATTTCCTGGCAGTCAAGTGGTTAGGATTCTGTGCTTTCACTGCCAAGGGTGCGGGTTCAATACCTCATTTGGGAACTAAGATCCCACAAGCCTTGTGGTGCGGCCAAAACAAAAACAAAAAAAAATTAAAAATAAAATTTTCACTAACATCTACAAAGTGTGAGTGTAGGAGGTACCTGGGCTAGCCCAAGTTGTTAGAAAAGACACTGGTTAAGTGGTATGTGAAAAATAATTGAAGCCAGACAGCTTCTCTAACTAAAAATTACCTCCACTGTCCCTCCATAACCTCTTACTGAGAATTAAAATATATAAATAATAATTCCTCTGAAATATATATATAATGCACTAGACTATACAAATAAAAAGAGTTATTTATATATCTATGGTGTACAAAATTACCCTTGGAAGAGGCAACATGATGACTTAACCATCCTTAGTTTGCTGGAGTGAATTTGTGTTTTATTTTGTTTTTTTGTTTTTGTTTTTTTTTCAGCTATTTAAGGGTTAAGCATTTCTGAGACTTTTTTCTGAGACTGAAGTTTTGAGATAGAGAGGTTACTCTTCACTTCAATGAAGAATAAAAGAGCAATAGGAGGCTATGGAGAAGGAGTGGAACAGAAAGAGGGAATATCTTCTTTTTTCCTCTCTGTTTCTATTCACTTTTATTTTGAGGTATCTGGTGGATGTTAAGAAGGCTATGGCAGGCAAACAAACAGAGACTCAGATGTTGGAGACTCAGGTATGGAAGTTCTCAGCATATAGATGAGAGCAGCACGGTGCGTTGTGACCACCTAGAGGGGTGGCATAGGGAGGGTGGAAGGGAGATGCAAGAGGGAGGAGATATGGGGATATATGTATATGTATAGCTGATTCACTTTGTTATACAGCAGAAACTAACACACCATTGTAAAGCAATCATACTCCAATAAAGATGTTAAAAAAAAAAAAAAGGAGATCAGCAGCCAACCACGTGGATGCATTTGCTCAGGAAGGTTTTTAAAGTGAGAAGAGTTGCTCAGGAAAGTCCAATGAGGTAGACAGTGGGTCCCCATCAGAGAGGAAAATCAGTCCCAGGAGTGTATTTAATTTTGTCTTCAACACATGGTCAATGATAAAGCCAAAATCTATTTTATTTTAAAACTTTTCACTAAGCCATGCTGTGCCTCAAGTCAACCAGTATTTGTTGAGTGTCTCCTATGTGCCCAACATGCATAAACTACTTGGAGAAAGCAAAGTAAGGATAAGGCAAAGTCTTTCACCAGTCTGTAATGGTGTTGCACATATGCTAGTTGACTAGTTGCTAGTGGATATACTAATTCCCAGGCTTGGAAGTTCTTAGTCAATTTTTTTTAACTTTTTATTTTATATTGGAGTATAGTTGATTAACAATGTTATGATAGCTTCAGGTGTACAGCAAATTGATTCAGTTATACATATACATATATCTATTCTCTTTCAAATTCTTTTCCCATTTAGGTTGTTACATAATATTGAGCAGAGTTCCCTGTGCTATGCAGTAGGTCCTTGTTGGTTATCTACTTTAAATACGGCAGTGTGTACATGTCAAACACAAACTCCCTAACTATCCCTTACCCGTGGTAACTGTAGGTTTGTTCTCTACGTGAGTCTCTTTCTATTTTGTAAGTAATTTCATTTGTATCATTTCTTTTTAGATTCCACTTATAAGAGATATCATACAACATTTCTCTTTCTCTGTTTGTTCACTCACTATGACAATCTCTAGGTCCATCCATGTTGCTGCAGATGGCATTATTTCATTCTTTTTAATGGCTGAGTAACATTCCATTGTATATATTGCCATATCTTCTTTATCCATTCCTCTGTCAATGGACATTTAGGTTGCTTCCATGTCTTGCCTGTTGTAAACAGTGCCCTTATATGCCCTCATCATTTATATCAACTCTCTTAATCATTACTTCCACCAGGAAGCCTTTTCATAGCACCACTGGTGATAATTTTAAAGCAGGTATTTTTAAAGACAAATTTGACACATGCAATGTTAATTATCTTCTTATGTGTCCATATCTTAACTCAACTAAATAGAAGAGTGCTCAAATGTTCTCAAATGATCTCCTCCAATACAGGTGATTAGAGAAATATTTATTGGAAGAAAAAAAGAATAATAGGCAATTTAAGTGTTATAAGTGATAAAAGTAAATAATACAATAGATGCATTGATTAATGACTTGGCTAAGGGGTAGAAATTCTGGTGTGGACTCCAGAAATCATGAGTTTTACTTCACAAACTGATTGAATAACAAAATTATAACTACCAGGAACTCCAGTTTACACTATTCATAGGATGCAAATAAAGCTACTTTTCCTGAGCTTTGAGCGGATGAAGGAAGTTAAAATAATGCTAATAGACTCTAATAACAGTGTATCTTCTTAATATTCCATTCTCTGTTAGACTCATTGAAATGTTTCTAGTTTAGACCTTTAACAATTCTGCACTATACCTGGGTGACTGTAGCTTAGAGAGGTCTCTAATTTTGGCAAGTATTCATTAAAATGAAAGGTCACTGGAGCCCCTGGAGGAGGGTTCTGTTCAAAAAGCCAATTAGTTTAGTTCCAACCCATGACCTTATCTGCTCAGTACTATAAGGCTACTCTCGTATTCTCTTTTATATTGTCTTGATTTGAAGTTAGTTTTTATTCAGTATAATATCCATGATCACAAAGATAATTTAGCTGTAATAATCAGTATTACCTGGTCAAGAATTAATTCTAGGGAAGGAAGAAGCTGGGTGTTTAGAGAACCTCAGGAAAAAAATATCCAACTATTTGGGACATGTCACTAATTTAAGGATAAAAAAGAACTGTCCCATGATGGTGTCATATAGAACTCCCTCCACTGTACCTGTGAGATCCTGCTGAAAATAGTGATGGGATCCTGAGAGAAGTGATACTGATTTGATGGGTTATGAAAAGCAATATGGTTCTGGTCATGGTTCTGAATGTATACAACATTTTCCTTACCTCCAAAGAATAGAGAAGGGCAGATCAGAGCCATATTTAAGGATATAGTAGACAGAACTGGTCTTTGATAAATAGTAGTTAGGTCCAGTTTGAACTCTCAGTTTCTGCATAATGAGTCACCCTCAAATTCTACCTCACAAACACTTAGCAATGCTCCCTCCCCATCCCCCTACTTACTCTCCAACTCTCCATTTGCTTGAAAGTGTCTATGACTATGTCACTTCTCCCTAGAGTACATCCATCAATATTCATACTCTATTATTTATTTTGTTTCCAATATTTGGTTATCATTCTGCTGGATTCTATGGGGGATGCAGCCCTCAAGGGCTAATTAGGCTAGCAGGAGTAAGGTGAAAACAGTATTTGTGGTTCATTGACTATTCAGCAGTCTAGGCTATGAAATGCAACTTTTTTTGTTTAACATCTATCATGATGGATGGATCATGATACAAATATCATTGTCTATACATTTTAAGATGCAAGAGCTGAGATTCAGAGAGGTTAAATGATTGTTTCAAGGTCACAGATTTGTTACTGGTAGAGCTTTGATTTTAAAATAACTTTAAAATCCATGCTCTTTCCACTGCATTATGTTTTTAGAAGTAATTGTAAGAAAGAGTTTAAAATAATAAAATAAATATGAACGATTGTAGATGAAAGTGGGGTAGATCAGAGGAGATGTAACTCAGCTGGTTCTTTTTTCAAAGCCATATCCCTTATGTCCGGCATAATGTCCAGACAGAATTGAGACTTGATAGGTACTTACTGAGTATATGTTCTGGCTAAAAGTGACAGGAAGGCAGAGTTTTCAAAGACGTGTGTGTCCATGTATGCATGAAGGACTTAGAATTTGAGACTGATTTTAAAGAAAGGGAAGGATTTGGGTATGCATACATTAGGAATTAAGTGACAGAAAAATGATTTCCTGGCACGTGGGAACAGAACAAGCAAAGATACTGAGGCAGGAAACACTAAAGCATTTTTGAAATTGTGAATAGTCAAGTCTGAATTAATCAAATTCTTGAGAGAAACAAAATTCTCATTTTAGAATTTCAGATCATAGCTTACCTGTATATAAATAAGGAGAGTGACACTTTTAGGATAAGAGCCATACTATTGTAACTAGAACCTCTCCATGCATGGAGTGTCACAGAAAAATCTATCTCTGAGGATTCCCCACACCAGTGGTTCTCACTAAAGTCCTCTTGGGAGACCTCAGGTAGCCACATGAATTGGCCAAATAAAAATAAGACATCTCTTTGAAGTGTGCATTCATCTTAAAAGTGCCAATGATTTTGCACTTATTCATGTTTGATTTAGTATAAAAATGTTTCTCTCTGATCATTGAGCAAAATGATCAGCCCTGGGAAAATGAGCCATATCTCCCAGTGACTTCATGTCCTTGTGACAACCTGCCTAAACAACAATGAAGACCCGATATGCTGGATGGAGTCTGGTTGCATAGGGATTCAACTTGCTTCCCTGAGAAACATACCTTTCACTCAGGAAAACAAAACAAAATAAAGTGTGTGACCTATATTTGTTATTCATATTTAGAAAAATTATAATGCATTTTAACATTATTGGGATGTCTTCCACATAAAAAACTGTATATGTTTAAGGTATACAACCTGATGTTTTGATATATGTATATATTGTGAAAATATCATCACAATCAAGCTGAACAACTAATCTATCACCTCTACATAGTTACTATTTTGGGGATTTCTTGTGTGTGTGTGTGTGTGTGTGTGTGTGTGTGTGTGTGTGTGTGTGTGTTGTCAGAAGACTTAATTTAATATCTATCTATTCTCTTGGCATATTTCAAGAATACAATACAGTATTGCTAACTTTTATCATCATGTTGTACATTAGACCTCCAAAACTCATTCATCTGACACTTTGTACCTTTTGACCAACATCTCTTCTTTTCCCCCTAGTATCCCATGGCGACTACCACCCTAGTCTCTGCTTTTATGAGTTTGACTATTTTAGATTCCTCACAAAAGTGGGAACTCACGGTTTTGGCCTTCCTGTGTCTGGCTTATTTCACTTAGCACAGAGTCCTCCAGATTCACCCGTGTTGCCGCAAATGGCAGGATTTCCTTCTTTCATAAGGCTGAATAATGCACATATACAACATATAATCACTTTTTCTTTATTCATTTAACTGCTGATGGCCATTTAGGTTGTTTCTATACCTTGGCTATTGTGAATAAACAGCAGTGAACATGGATGAACAGATATCCTTTCAAGACTTCATTTCCTTTGGATATAGACCCAGAAATGGGATTTCTGGATCATAGGGTACCTCTATCTTTAATTTTTTGAGGAACCTCTAGATTGTACCAGTTTACATTCCCACCAACAATGCATAAGAGTTCCCGTTTACCACATCCTCACCCATATTGTAATCTTCTATCTTTTTGATAATAGCACTTCTAACAGGTATGAGATAATATCTTCCTGTGGTTTTGATTAGCATTTCCCTGATGATTAGTGATGTAGAACACCTCTTCATGTACCTGTTAACCATCTGTATGCCTTCATTTGAGAAATGTCTATTCAGGCCCTTTGCCCATTTTTTTAAGCGGGCTATTTGTTTTTTAGCTGTTGAGTTATTTGAGTTCCCTATGTATTTTGCATATGAACTTCTCATAAGACACATGGTTTGTAAACAATTTTTCCCATTCCATAAGTTGCCTTTTCATTTTGATGCCTGACTCCTTTGTTATGCAGAAGCTTTTTAGTTTGATGCAACCTCACTTATCTATTTTTGCTTTTAATTCCTGTGATTTTGGTGCCATGACCAAAAAATTGCCAAGAACAGTGTCAAGAAGCTTTTCCCCTGTATTTTCTTCTAGTACTTTTACAGTTTGGGGTCCTACATTTAATTATTTTACATTTATTCATTCATTTTTGAGTTAATTTTTGTATATGGCTTTGAGAAAAGGGTACAGTTTCATTCTTCTGCATGTGGCTATCCAGTTTTCCCAACGTCATTTATTAAAGAGACTATCCTTTCCCCATTGTGTGTTCTTGGCACCCTTTTTTTTTTCTTTTTTTTCAGTACGCGGGCCTCTCAGTGTTGTGGTCTCTCCCATTGCGGAGCACAGGCTCTGGACACACAGGCTCAGCAACTATAGCTCACGGGCCTAGCCGCTCTGCAGCATGTGGGATCCTCCCGGATTGGGGCACGAACCCGTGTCCCCTGCATCGGCAGGCGGACTCTCAACCACTGCGCCACCAGGGAAGCCCTTGGCACCCTTTTTGAAGATCTGTTGACTGTAAATGTCTGTATCTATTTCCTGACTCTCTGTTTTGTTCCAATAATCTATGTGTCTGTTTCTATTCCCATACCATACTGTTTTGGTTACTATGGCTTTGTAATATATTTTGAAATCAGGAAGTGTGATGCCTTCAGGTTTATTCTTATTTCTCAAAAATTTGGGGGCTATTTGGTGTCTTGTTTGGTTCCATATGAAATTTATGATTTTTCCCTATTTTTTAAAAACATGTCATTGGGATTTGGATAGGGATTCACTGAGTCTGTAAATTTAGGAAGTAACTCTGGTCATACTGTGGGCTTACAGAAATTGGGTATGAAAATGTCAGGTTTAAGGAAAACTTTCGTCTTTTTGCTCAGGGGAATTGATTTTTAAAATCTAAATTAAGTAGTGATATGACCAAATTCTAAAGAAAACAAATAAGCAAGCAAGCAAACAAACAAGCAAAATGCTACTCTACAAAGAAAAGTATAGGAGGGAGCACAATGAGAGAAGATGTCCTCTCTCTCAGGTGCTTGTTCTCTTCAAGGCACACCTGGATTTTTTTCTCTCACTGATGGAATCCTCTCCAAATCCCTGCCAAAACCAGAAGCACAGAGAGAGGGTCTATGAAGGAGCCACATCACCTATAAAGCAGCTATACTTATTTATTTTTGTCCTATCTTTCCTCAACCTATCCAGACAACCATTTGATGGACCCCACTGCTTTAGATCCTCACACATTTTCTAAGCAAAAAGGCAGGCAAAATACTCACAGGCTACTTGCCCAGGGGAAGAGCAAACATAATAATAGTCATGAAAACAAAATGTTTCAGAGCTGAAGTCAGAAGTTCAGCTTATTTTTGCCAAATGTTATAACAGTATCTGACACTTTCACAGCACTTTCTAAGATGAACGAATGTATGGATTGTTGATTGAATCAACAAGTATATTCTCCTTACTTTCCTTTCTCCCTCCCTCCTTAAAGCCATTTTTGAGCACCTATTATATAACAAGCACTGCTAGGAATACAATGAATAAGACACGTACCCTGTCACCAAGGACTGGAGAATCTAATAAGCAAAGGAGACAACAGGGAAGAAGGTGACAGATGACATGAAAGAAATGGAAGAGGATGATCTGGGAGTAGGGTTTGTTTCAGGACAGGGAGAAATCACTCCATAAAATGCTCATGGTGTCATAGAAAAAACTATCAGATTATAGAATTAGAATTCTTATATTTGTGTTTAGGTGAAGAAACAGGCTTAGAGAAGTTAATGAACTTGTCCTAGATCACACACCTAAAAGGTAGTAGATTCAAGACTAAAAGCAGCAGTCTACCTTCCTTTTTAGCACTTCACACACTGTCTCAGGATAGAAAAAGCATCTTTTAAAGAGCCTAATTTTAAGAGTATCAGAATATAACAACAAATTATACCTGCTCACATCTAATTAAAAGATCCAAAGATGATTGAGTACAATTTATAAATTTTTAATCATAAGAGTTTAGTAATGGAGGTATAATGTTAGATTTCAACATCAAATATTAATATTCAATGCAGGTCTCCTTTCTCTTTTCCAGATTCTACATCATGCCATTTTGCTGCCAGAAGAAACAGTTAGTCATTCCATAAATAGGTCAATATTTGCTCACACTGTAGAGGATGAGATCCAACCCTGGTGCCCCATCTGCACCTTGGCACCAAACTTGTCTCAGAAGACCAGCTTTGGGCATTTTCCTAGTTCTCCATTTCAAAGATGAGAAAACAGTTTCAGCAATATTCATCAACATGCTTAATCTCAAACAGCTGAGAAGAAGTGGATACAGGATTTGAGTAGCTCTTTCTGAGTCTGAAGTTCTTGTTCCTTACAATTCTATCATGGTCCATTATATCATTATATTCTAGTATTTTTGCAGTTACACTTACAGCTAAAGGTTTTAGATGCTTTACATCTGTGTATGTAGATATCCCTCTCACCACCACTTCTTTTATATAAAACCTTCTTGATTCTAAAAGAAAAAGAAAACCTGAAAATGATTCCATTTTCTGCCATCCAAGACTTCATCTCTAAACCCCACTATCTTTTAGATGAAGTAACAGTACAGCTATAGCTGAGCAGACCCATGGGGGATAAAAGCAATGTTCTTGTCTTTCCAAACAGGACTTATGTGAAGATGTGCAGAAGCAGCAGACTGTTACTCATATTTTGGCTTTATTTCCAAGATATTCTGGTTATAATAATGTCTGAACTTGAAGATTTGTTTACATGACCTGAGCCTACTTACGTGAACTATTGACCGTTTGTGTATTAGTTTTCAACGAATGGGTTGAAAGTGGACATATAATTTCACCATGAGTGTCATAATAAAGAAGGGAGTCTTGCAAAGCAAATTTTAATAAAAATAAATCAACTTGACCAAAATTCTGCAGATAATATTTCCTTGGTGGAGAAGAGAAGTGGCTGACAAAACAAGCCCCCCCACTACTATTATTTTAATCTTCAGCTACTATATTTAGCTCTTAAAATAGACTATAAATAATGGCAGAAAAGAAATGAGATTCATAATGAATTAGAAACACAAGTGAGTTCCATAAAATATTTATCTGCAGTGAAGTGGGGTTTGATGATTTCTGAATGTAAAGAAATATAAACAGGGCATTCCACTGCACACAGATTTTTCTACAATATGACTATTTTTGTATTTTTATTTAAAGGTCTAAATCATAAGTAATGAAAAACAACCTGAAAAAAGTCTGTACCTTTTTTTTTCTCCTGCTCTGTTTTCCAAAAGCTAAACTTCAAAATATAGTGATGACCGGTACTTAGCACTATATGGTAATTTTGTGTTTATGCATCTAATATTCATCATTCTGATAATTTATTAATGATTCCAAGGATTGACTTCTATGAATAATCACATTTCCCACGCAGGATTGTTGTGAAGAATAAAGAAGCCAGGATATGTACAGCACCTATCCAATGGCTCTGGTAAGGACTGAGAATAATAATAATAATAATCACCACATAGTAAGTGATTAGTAACTGTTGAGCATTATTCCCATGATCAAGATTTGCAGAGGTCTTTGAAAGTATGTCCCAAATGTGTTCCTCATGATTTAATGCCAATATGTGACAGTAGAACTCTCTTAGTATCCAGGCTCTATGTCATCTGATTTCTATCATAGGTTTTAAAATCTTATGTGTTCCTTGATCTATATTTTTATGTTTTTAAGGCTTTAATTTTTAGAGCAGTTTTACATTTACAAAAAAATGGAGAGGGAGGTACAGAGATTTCCCATATAACCATAGCCCACACACATTCATAGCCTTCCCCATTATCAACATAACTTACCAGAATGGTACATTTCTTTTTACCAAGGATGAACCCACATTGACATGCCGTAATCACCCAAATCCATAGTTTAGGGTTCACTCTTGGTGTTGCAAGTTCTATGCATTTGGACAAATGTATAATAACATATATCCACCTTATAATATTATAGAGAATATTTTCACTGCCTTAACAATCCTCTGTTCTCTGTCTATTCATCTCCCCACACACACACCCTTTGGTAACCACTAATCTTTTTTACTACCTCCATAGTTTTGCCTTTTTTAGAATGTCATATACTTGTAATCGTACAGTATGCAGCCCTTCTGATTGGCTTCTTTCATTTAATAATATGCATTTAAAGTTCCACCATGTCTTTTCACAGCTTGATAGTTCATTTCTTTTTAGTGCTGAATAACTTTCCATTGTCTGGATGTACTACAGTTTACTTATCCATTCACCTTCTAAAGGACATCTTGGTTGCTTCTAAGTTTTGGCCATTATAAATAAAGCTGCTATAAACATTTGTGTGCAGGTTTTTGTGTGGACATAAGCTTTCAACCGTTGGTGTATTTTTAAATATCTATTTGGGAAATTGTATGGCTTATATTCTGTGACTCTCGTCCCCTGCATCCATGATGGTCAGCCGTAATCAAGCCAAGAAGTTTCTGAGTCTATACAAGGTCTCATGATCCTTTTTAACACATACGCCAAACAGCCACTTATTAAACAATTCCAGTCAGTACATGAGATATAACCCAATTGCCATTCCTTTCCTGGAAACACAGCCTAATAACATCATTTTAAGCTGTAGTTTGAGAAGGGAGTTAAATTGTACGAGATGGCTAAAGTTTCAGGAAAAGGACAATGACTAATGTCCCTTTTCATATCTGCTAAGCCCATTCCTTCTCCTGAACACTTATTCTTCATTATTCTAGTGTGGTGATTTACAGGAACATAAATCAGCACATTTCACAAATTTGTCAATATGAGACTCCAATAATAAAATATCCAGATTCATGTAGGTACTCCTGTAAGCATGACAACATCACTTATTTTCCACAGGGAAGAATACAAAGAAAGACAGCTGACAGTTTCTTTTAATGTGTGGAGATATATTACTGCATCTCTGCTTTCACTTATCGGAAGGTCAATTAAGCTTAAATGTGGAAATTACAGGGAGAAAGAAAGATGGATCAGTGTAGAATTTTTGTTGAGGTAACTGAAAATTTTCATATGATCTCAGCATCAGACCCCTTATTTGAAGATGAAGATTATGTTAAAGGGAACATTCTCTCAATGTGTTTTGCTAAGAAAATACATTAAGAAATTAATTTTAATTAACTAAGAAAACAAGTTAATTTGGAGTGTTAGACTCCAAGTTAAAACCAGAATGTTTTCAAGTGTGGAATGAAAGTATGAACGAGCTGTGGAAGGGTCTGTGTTATCCTGTCATCCTGAAAGGCAGAGGAAAACAGATCTAGATTATACCTTTCCTAGGACTCTACTCAGAGCAGCATTTACTCTCCAAGGTGCAGCCACCTCTCCCCACGTGAATTGAACAAAGCTGAGAAATGAGGAGAGAGAGGGAGGAGAAGGTGGTGTTGTCACCTGTCGCCAAAGCCGACTCATGCGCTAGTAGGTAATTGCTAGCTCCCAACCACGCCCCTGGCTTTAAGAACAGACAAATTTGTAGGGTATATTGACTCTCAGCTTCACTGCATTCCTGACCTCAGGCTGCAGGTTTCCACTTTGTAGCATAGCTTTCTCTCATTTTCTCCTTCATACTTGTTGATGTTTGCTGTATTTCACCTGGATGCGTACCTGTTCTCTTATCTTTGCGATTCTAAGTGTAATCCTCAAACCAGCAGCATTGGCATCACCAGGGAACTTGATAGAAATACAGAATATCAGCCCCAAATCAGAACTCTTTTTTTTTTTCCAAATAAGAACTCATAAATCAGAATCTAATGTTTACCACTATCCCCTCGTAATACAAGGGAGGTTGAAGTTTTCAGACAGCGCTCAAAGTCTTACTCCTACTTACATATTTCTGCTTATCAGGCCTCTCTTGTTCATTAATCCTTGCTTTTTCTATTTCTCCTCTCCCTCTCTCTCTTTCTCTCCTTCTCTGCAGCAAGGTCAGAAGCAGGAGGAGAAATGTGCCTTTATCAAAAACACTCACCTCAAATCCTGGTGTCTGCAACGAAGAGAAATCTCGTGAGAACATTGCAGAACTTCTCATCCTGGCAGAAAAAGAAAATCTCTCTTTCCCAGAGCTTGATAGATGAAGCTTCAGTATCTGCCCTCTTCCACTCAGTCTAAAGCCTTTATATTCACTTGTCTGAAGGTTTTCCTAGCTGCTTAATCTAACTTGTTCCAGGTGCATGGCCAAGGCTTCTGTTCTTGCCTCAACCTCAGCAGCTATCAAGGACAGTGGCCTACCCGTTTATCCTTTATAATCCCCTTACCTTGAGGCATCTCTTCATTTCTATTTCCTTCTAGACTAGGAACTGATTTGACTAACTCCACTGTCTACAGCTCCTCTTAGAGATCCAGTCTGCAGTGGCTCTTTCCAACATCTCTAAAATTGTGAGGACATGTGAGGGCAGATTTGCCCATCAACAGGAAACCCCCTTCCTACTCCTATCCTTCACTCAATCTCCTCCTCTAATCCCTATGGAGATCTCCAAACAGCTGCTTACAAGAACACCTGTGTGGTCATGCTGAGCACAGTCTCTGGCTAGTCATTACAAGGAGGAGTTACCTTACTAGAAACCTTGTTTGTGCATGTGCATGTGTGTGATTATGAGTCCTGAAGCCCTTATTTCATGAATGCCTACACAGAGTTCGAGCTCTGTCGGGAATGATAAAGGATCATTCTCATTATAAACCCCAATTTATCTCACTTTTACCCATCACCTCGAACTTTATTAAAGTTATGATAATTAGAAACCATAGGAAAAAAGAAAAGGCTACCTCTATTTAAGTAGGAAACCTACTGCTTTCTCTTTGAGCATGGGATAAGGAATTGAGAATGTGGCATTCAGAAAATACGTAAAACCTGCATCCTATTCCTTTAAGAAGATAATCGGGAGAGTCATCCATCACGGGGTCATCTATGCAAGTTCAAGGTTAGAAGTTTCTCTCTCTGAAGGTTTATCTCCTTGAGATGAAATATAAAAGGGGAGGAAAGGAAAAAGGGGAGTCAGAAAGACATATTGACATTGATGGACTAACTGATAAATGGGAAAAAAAAGACATGAGAAAGGAGGAAGGCAACAGTTCTCTGGAAAGCAGCCAGTGCAAATAAAATAAACGATGTTTGGGTATGGAAAAGCACATCTCTTCCCAGCTTCTCCCACTTTAATATCTCTAAATCAGCCGAAGCAGAACAGCACTTGTCTTAGATGTTTCATAATAAGTATCAGTCTTCTCCTGCCTTACCTTGTGCTTAGCTTAGTTAGAAATTTGCAAGTTCCCCTCATGAGGCAGGAAAAAAACTTCTCAGTTATGTTGATTTGGTGATTGACTTGGTACAGAGATTCTTCTTACCAAATGAAGAGAAAAATAAGGTCACCCTGAATAATTTCCCCAGCCCCTCTGCGGGAGGGCTCCTGAACTATACCTCAGTCTAACTTTGTCCCTTCCATTTTTCCACACTAAAATCAGGATTGTCTTGATTTTGATGACAAAAATCTAAGTTAAACTGAGTCTTGAGGCCCCTAAGCAAACACAAGCAAACAAATCAACTGGGAAAATGCCTTCAGATAAGGCTGAATCAAGAAGTTCAACAAAATCATTAGGAATCTCTCTCTTTCTAACACTTGCTTCTCTGTTCCCTACTTGGAGAGTGAAACATATATATACGTATATATATATATATATATATATATATATATACGTATATATATGTATATATGTATATATATACATATATATATGGGAAACTTAAGGATTGTGTACATTTTGTATCTATAATGTACTCTGAGCACATGCAAAATTAGGATAATAATACAAACCACATAGAGTGTGTGGGAGGATTAGTTAAGATGAAGTCTCTAACATACGTTAAACTTAAGGATATTATACATAAGAATGTATATTTTTCCACATTAACCCCTTGATTTCCAGTCCCATCTTCGCAATATCAATGTATGATAGACAGGTATAATTGGAAAATTCACAATGTGCATTCTTTTCTCTTCTTACCTTAATGTCTTTTCTTCTTTCTTCTGTCCTGTCCAAAAATGGTACTGTCCTTGCCCAATATTACAATAAATATCTCCTTTCACTAATCCCCTTTTGTAACAGGGAAGAGCCAAATCTGACTACATGTTGGATCTGTTTCTTTTATTTTAACCTTTGCTTTCCGCTGCTTTTGTTCACTAAAAGGATACTGTCTCTACATAATGGCCTGCCTCGGGGAACCCGGCCCCTCTGCCTGAATGTTAAACCAAAGTGCCTTTGTTCAGGGAAACATCCGGACCCTGTCCACCTGTGGATGGCTGCAAGAAAGAAGAAATTAACACATCCCCTCCCTGAAGCTGGCCATTCCAGGGGACATTTGCAAATCTTACGGGCTTTTTACTTTACTTCCTCATCTCCTCCCCCTCTCTGTTCTATAAAAGAAACTGGCATCCAAACCCCGATAAGATGGTTATTTTGAGACTTTAGTCTGCCATCTTCTCAGTCTGCCGGCTTTCCAAATAAACTCGTCTTCCTTGCCTCAACACCTCGTCTCCGATTTATTGGCCTGCTGTGCGGCAAGCAGAGCGAGCTTGGACTCGGTAACAATTTTACCCTACTACTTCAGTCTAAATGATCCAGGATTATGAATAATAATAAGCTATCAATTTTTGTTGAACTTTCCTATGTTTCTTCCTGATTCCACAATTACTGTAGGGCAAATACTTAAAGGGAAGTCATCTACTTCAATGCCCTGCCACCATCCTCTACTCAGCATCCACAGGCTATACCTATTAAATACTGGGGTTGGATACTGAGGATTGCATCCATTGTACCTACTAGTTTGAATAGTCATCTGTAATATGGGGATAATTAATCCAACCTCATAGGGCTGGTGTGAGGAAAATTTAAAGCCAAGTAAACTATATATATATATTTCCATAAGGTTAGAGCCCAAATTTGTTATGTTGTTTTAGTTCTCACCGCCATGATCTTCTAAATGCCAGACATAGAATATGACAGGCCAACAGGCACTTAATAAGGGTATATGACTAATGGGCATATAATGTAATAACCTTCATTCACGTTGTACTTCTTTTGCCATTTTCCTTATGATGGCCTGTTAAAACGACTGCCACCATAAATATTCACTTGCATAATTTCCTTCCTCAAACTGAGTGTAAATGTTAAGGTTTTAATTTTTAAATGTACAACTCAAGGTCACAGGGAAATGTTTGGAATCACATTAAATAAACATACGCAAGTAGCATAAAATATGCAAATTTTCTCAGCAGTCCTCCCTCTACTTCTGGTCTCTGAAAATCCTTAAAATTTGACTCAAAGGACAGATTAGAGTGGGGAAAAAAGGAGTCAGGGCTGTAAGCCGAGACAGCTGGATAACTGTGAGAATCTGCCTTCTTTCTCTTTGAGTGGTGATGTGGAGAAATAAACTCACTATTTGGTAAAGACATAAAACTAAGAAATTAAAGTAACTGCTTCTATTGTCAAAAGTTTGGCAGGAGGAGAAAAACAGCAATTTTTCCTTGGACATCAGCACAGAGATAGCTCTATATTTTACACTTTTAATTTGACTATTACTGTGAAAAATATTTCTAAATGGTAATGAGTCACTGGACTATTCAACCGTGGAAAAACATGGGAATAATTGAACATAGAAATGAGGAAATGAAGTTTTAACCATAGAAACCAAAAAACAGAGCAACAAAGTCTCATAATAAAAGAGACTTAAAACAAAGGAGCACCAAAGGGAAGCATTTTGAAGTTTGAAGCCCTGGCTTTGGGAACCTTATAATGGACAAATCTGGGGCCTGTTTTCATTGGATAGAGGTAAAATTTAAGGATGGGTATTAATGTATCCTGTGAGTATATACAGTTATAGGGGACCAATACATAAAATGGAATAACGTGTCCTTGCTCTACTGCTTAATTTAATAATGGGACTCATAAATAGTTCAATAATTTATCTCATTAACTGTGTCCATACAGGAGTGATAAAGTGGCGGTGAAGGACATATACTTCAAAATCAGACCAAACTGACTTCAAGAACTGGGTTCCATCATTTCCTACTTTTGCATCCTTGGGAAAACTTCCTTTTCAATTTAATTTTTCTCGTATGTGAAATAGGAATAATGCTAGTACCTCTTATTGTAAGATCACATGTGAAAATACATGTAATATCTTTAGCATTATGCCTAGAACATAAAATACACTGAAGAAATGTTAGTGATAAGGTAAATGGTGATGGTGATGGTAATAGTGATGATGATGATGACGATACTGAATTTTTGCAACTACAGTAAGGCCTATCCTCTTAAAGAAAATTTTTAGAGACATCGAAAATTTTAGAGATGCTCTTTAATATTTTAACATAGTGAAGACTTTATAAAAAGTCCTCTGGAATCCATCAAATCATTCATAAAAAGTTGTAGACACACAGAATTCTAGAACCAACCAATGTTAGGAATAAAAGAAGTACTAGTTAACACTATAGTAGTAATCATATTGCAATATGGAAATGTACCAAATCAATATGCTGTAAACCTTAAACTTTCACAATGTGATATATTAATTATATCTCAATTTAAAAATGTATAAATCTCTAGGGGAAAAAAAGAGGTAAAGCCACACATCTTCGTTTTGTAGGCGTGGAAATTGAGGGTCACAATCTGGTTAGCAGCATCTATGATTCTAGACTCTTAGTCCAATACTCTTTGAACTATAATATACTGAAACCTGCTCAACAGCCCACCATACTCCCACTGTGACAAACTCTCTAAGAGATGAATTTAGTAGAGTTAGCACCATAAGGACACAAGTAGAAATTGTACTGATAGAAATATGGTGGAAAATGACCAGTAAGTGAATTGGCAAAAAGAATTCTAGTTTGTTCTCTGTCCTGTCCAAACATGAGAAGCACTCAGCTGTACACATTTGCCACAGGCCTGTAGAGCACTTAGTTTTTCTTGGTTATTTATGAAACGTGACAAATATTTCATGGGATGTTTATATCAATGACAATGTAAATATTTCATGATGTACATTTTTAAAATTGACCTTCCCAAGTCAATTCTCTGTTCTAAAGGAGAATAGCAGCTTTTAAGAATGGGAATAATTGTAGTATTAGAAAATTATATTTTATAATCACCAATGTAATAGATAATTCAGGCAAGGATCATTTAAGGATAGTAAAAGGAGCTGGTGAAAATTCGAAAGGGAAAAGAGGCATCCTTTGTACTGCATCACATACTCTTTCTTTAACAATGGACACTGTGATCAAGTGACAACAGTTACAAAGGTGACTCTTGAGGATCTGAGCTACAGCCTGGAGCTATCCAGGAATTTAAACTCACCCATATGCTCTCAGAACTGTGCACCACCCATGAAAAACTGCATCTATAATAGCATCTATGAGATGAATTTTGCCATTCCTAAAATATGTGTCTGGGCAGAAATGCCTGTACCAGTCAAAGGCACCTGAGAATTTTTGTAAGGAACAGCTGCGAAGCTGTGAAATAGACACCAAATCCTGCCTTTTCCTGAGACCCCAGCTAGAGTGGTGGCAACGGTTTCTTTTCCTCAGATAAAAATATTCAAGGCTTCATGTTCCACCAGAGAGATAAAATGTAACAATCTAACATACACATAGTCAACAACTTGTCCCTTCCTTCTCACCTGAGCATCTCCTCCATTACCCTACCAGTTCTGTCCTATTAGCCCCATGATGAAATGAGCAGCCTGCCTGTCTAAGCATGCTCCCTGTTTACCGTGAAGTTTCCTTGGTACTTGACAAAACACATCAGTGAGATTCTGCTCACCTCAATAGGCCTCCCTTCTTGCTTGAATGCACACCCACAAATCCAAGCAGTTTTAAAGGATACTGATGAAGTAGATGTCTCTCCAAGAATGATGGCCCAGGAGAAAAACAGAAATCACACACAGCAGGCAATCAGGAAATGTCGGGAGACCTTAGAGAAACCCTTTCAACACACCAGAGCACTCAGACAAACATCAAAACTAATGGAGTGTTTGTAAAGAGATGTGTGTTTGCCCAGAAAAGGGAGGTAGGAAATATAGTGAGAAGTCAAGCAGAAGGACTGTCTGTGTTATGTGCAAGCTGACAGCATGCTAGGGGGAGAATACAACCCACAAGCTGGCAGTCTGAAAAATAATCTGGAAAGGAAGTTGAATATCAGGGATTGAAATATCATTTAGGAATGACCAATGAGAATGTCACGTACCCCTGGCCACAGTAATTGATTTAGGGTTAGTCACATGACCCAAGCCAGAGCCATCTGAATCACTGAGATATAATTCTAGACTTTTATGGCAACTCTTGGGAAATAGAACATCTCTTTCTGCTTAACTTAAGTAAAGGTTCTTTGGGAAGCGGAGGCCCAGATTAAATCAGACATGTAAAAAAAATTGTATTAAGAGAAATAACTGGGAAATCTGAGTGACAGGTCTCTCTCTACATGGGTTGTGCCTGGCTGCTGTGCAATAATGCTGCTAGGAAACTTAGGAGCCCCTTGGTTTGAGAGGAGCTACCAGGGGAACAACTTAAACCTTTCGAAGATTTTAATCAAGGGTCTTTACAGCTATACCCTTGATGTGCACTTTGGTCCAAGACTCATTTCACTTGAAAAATCGTTTAATTTCTGGAATAACTAAAGAAAAGAAATGCTTTACCAACCAGGCAAGCCCTATCTTTTGTATAGCCCCTAAATGTTGCTTGAAACGAAACAGTTCCTTCTTTAGTTCATTTCTATCTCCTCCTAACTGTTCATAGGGAGTAAAACAAAGCCAACTGGAATTTGTAACACTGTGCATGAAAATCATCTTTCCAAGCCTCACAAGTTCAACATGTAAATTTCTTAGCTTCCAGGTTACCACAGAAGATAGTTTCCCTTACACAATTTGAGGAGTTTTTTTTTTTTTTTCTAGCTTGATACCACCTTTTCCTCATTGCTTTTTTGACTTTATAAAACCTTTTGTTCACCATTTTTGCAGACTTCACTAACATCTTCACCGGATTTAGTTCAAATCTAGATTTCATTACTGAACAAAATGGATCATATTTCTAGCTTGGAAAATAGGGGCTAAAAGAGGTCAATGCCAGAGAAATAAAATTAATTTGCAACATATTAATCAAGTGGAGAAATCTTAATATTCCCCTAAAAATCTATTATTCTGACCCATATTTATTTTTTTCCAAAATTACTGTTTCCCACAAGGATCACATCAATAGTAATGAAGCAGAAAAATTATGCATGTTAAGAAATTAATGTACTCCATAATGGGTTATAAACTTGTGCTTCTTCATTGCTCATGCACTTTTGATAAGCTTGACAAATTTTAGACCTCTTTAAGATAGAGCAGTTTTAGTTTTTTAAGTTACAGTGGAAATAATTTCCCTATCTATCATCAGAATGGTTCAATACATTCATTAATCTACAAAATATCATTCAGAAAGTGATTTTTTTTATCTACTCCAGTCACTCATTTAGTCGGTTTCAGAAAGCAAAGGGGCTATTTTCTGTGGACTCCAAATCTAGACTTAAGGCCAATACTTTCATAAGCCATCATAATTATAGGGGCAAGATTTAGAGATAGAGCTGCCATTATCACTTTGTCTTCCTTGGCATGAATAGGGCTATTGCCAAGGGGAGAAACCACATACAGAGAAATCAGAAACACTGGGAACTGCAGTAGGATATGCAATGCTGCCTCTAGGGCACAAAGAAGCAGCATTTGTTCATTTCTCATCAACTCAGTGGGGGTTTGTGGAATTGTTCATCTGCCTCTGTTCCTTCTCTCAGTGGCACCTTCAGTATTTGCCAAGCAGGTGGGACAAGCTTGAAAATATTCAAATGAAGAACCAGCAGAGGAAGTTGTACCCACTGTTTCTCATGCGTGCCTCCCATGGTCCTGTTTTGTTAAGTGATCATTCATTAAGACTGTTCTCTATTTCCCCAACCGGGCACTTGGATTTATATTCAAAATATACCAAAGGTAAGAGGCATTTGCAGTGATATTGCATTAAATTTGTCAGTCCACGGGTTAATGGGGTCCACTGGACACTCATCATGGATGATTTTCTAATAGTGGCATATTATACAGGAGACAGTGACATGGCACTGACAGGCTGACAGACAGTCAGAATTCCAAACTGTCAGGCTCAGAAAACAGGGACACAAACTGTACTAACAGAAAGCCTGAGCATTCAGCCCCCATCCTCACCTTGCAATTTTGAGAACAATGGGTCCCAACTGTCCTAAGAAATGCTGTGAATTTCAGCATTATGGACCCAGAATTGTGAATGTGGGAAAGAGGAAAAGGCAAGGGAAAGAATCAAAGAAATGCAGGTAACTATGAGAGTGCTGGAAAATGCACATCAATCTTATCTTCTACCCATAGCAGACATCACTAATTGTAACAATTAAGGATTGATTGCTATATAACGAACCACCACAAAACTCAGTGGCTTGAAGCATTTACTAGCCCGTAAGTGTGCAGGTGAGCTGGACAGTTCTGCTAGTCTGGGCTGGGCTCATATGTTCTATTTCATTCTTACTCATGCGTTTGCAGTCAGCACCAGAGCTAGCTCAGGGCTGAATGTACGAAGATGGCTCAGTTGGGAGAGCTGGTCTTTGCACATACATGCTCTCATTCTACAGAGGGATAGCATGGATCCATTCAAATTATGGTAGCAGTGAAAGTTCTAGAATCAAAAGCTGAATGGTACAAAGCCCCGTGGCTTCTAGGCTCTGAACTCATGACAAAATTGCTTTCACCACATTCTAATGGACAAATCAAGTCTCAAAGCATCCCATATTTAAGGATTGGAGAATTAGACTGCACCTCTGAAAGTGAAGAGGTACAAAAACCATAGTCACTTATACAATCTAATTTAGCAACAAACCCCTCTCTGTTAAGGAATGAGGAAGCTTCAAAACCCTTATGACCCCAGCCTTCCAAGAAGTCATTCCCAAATTTTCAACAAGAAACACATTTGTCATCCATAGTCTTTGACAATATCTAGTATTAGACTACTCATTTCTGACTAGGATAATCATACAATATGACATAACCTAATAAAATGATATGTCTTCATATGATTTGTCTTAATCATTTGGTAATTTTGGAGTGAATAGAAATTGATTTTTGTATAAAATACTTAGAATCTCTTATTCACCTCTTCCAGAACACATGTTGTTTAAACCATCTATTTATCACTTTACCATGTACTACCATAAGTGCTTCTCTTTTGATGTAGCAAAACTAATAGGTGTGGGTATAATGTGATATTTTATAAATTATAGTTTTATATAAACCAACTCATCTATGATGTAGACAAAGCAGGAATTATCATTATCATTTTAAGATTAAAAGATATGAAGATAAGATACATTTAATAACCTTCGAATTTCACATACTTAGTAAATGGAGGGCTTATCGGAATAAACGTTTAAATCCTTACCCAGCCAATTTAGCTTTGTACACTTTATACATTGGCAAATGTTCCCTAGAATTTCTTTAATTAGCTGATTAAATAGTTTGAAAATTGGGAAAATAAATTATATATAAGGATATTTACAAGTCTAGCACTTAAATATCCTGTGGCTGTGGGGAGAGTGTGTTTTCCCAGTTTTTCTGCAGCCTTAGGTGTGACATGTTTGGAATTAAAAGCCACCTTGCCAAATCCAGAACCTCTGCCCCCAAAATTAATAACATCTCAAAATTCTAAGATTAGAACAACCAGGAAATAACACAATAATGTACCATGGGAGAGGAAATTACTTTCTGGTCTTCCAGGCACTTGTTTTGAGCACTGATGCAACAACATTTGAATATTCTCTTAGCTGTCTTATGGAGAATGGCTACAGATATTATGAGGCACTAGGAAATTACATGACCTCATTAAAGCTATAGGAACAATTATCCAAAAAATCACATCCTGTAATCACGTACTTTGTATCATTGAAATGAGCCATACCATCAGTGGTCACACTGCCAGGTCATGGTCTCAGGACTAACCAAGGTCAAAATTAACGATTTGTACCTTATCCCACAGCCAGTAGATTAGAATGTGAGCTAATATCTAATCTCAAAAATAAGCAAGAAGAATTTATAAGCTCTGAGCAGAAAACTACTACATTTTCGGTAAAATTAAAAAATGAAATACATGTCTATGTTGGAGGTACTCAAATTTGAGAGGTATTTGAAGAAAAGGCCTAGAGTCTTCATTGGTCTAAGCTTATAAAGAAATGTCTTTTTGCAATTTTTATTTTTTATTGAAGGATATTTAACATATAATATTAGTTTCAGATGTACCAGATAGTGATTTGACATTTATATACATTATGAATTGATCAGCATTGTAAGTCTAATAACCGTCTGTCACCATACAAAATTATTACAATATCATTGACTATAAATTATATCCCCTTGACATATTTATTTTATAACTGGAAGTTTGTACTTCTTAATCTCCTTTAGCTATTTCAACCAACGAGCCACCCCCTCCCCTCTGGTAACCACCAGTTTGTTCTCTGAATCTATGAGTCTGTTTCTGTTTTGTTTGTTTATTTGTTTTGTATTTTAGATTCTGCATGTGAATGTGATTATCTGGTATTTGTCTTCCTTCATCTGACTTATTTCACTTAGCATAACACCATCAAGGTCTATACATGTTGTTGTAAATGGCAGGATTTCATTTCTTTTTATGGATAAATAGTATTCCATTGCTTATATATACCACTTCTTTATCCATTAGTTTATCAATGGACATTTAGGTTGCTTCCATATATTGGCAGTTGTAAATAATGTTGTGGAGAACATAGGACTACATATATATACATTTGAATTAGGTTTTTTGTTTGTTTTTATTGGACAAATACCAAGAAGTGGAAGTTCTGGATTGTGTGGTAGTCCTATTTTTAGTTTTTTGAGGAAGCTTCATAATGTTTTCCATAGTGGCTACAAAAATTTACATTCCCACCAACAGTGCATGAGGGTTCCCTTTTCTCCACATCATTGCCAACACTTGTTATTTATTGTCTTTTGATAATGGCCATTCTGACAAATGTGAGGTGATATCTCATTGTGGTTTTGACTTGCACTTCCCTGATGATTTGTGATGCTGAGCATCTTTTCATACTGGCCATCTGTATGTCTTTCTTGGAAAAAAATGTTTATTCAGTTCCTCTATCCATTTTTATTCAGATTTTCTTATCTTTATATGTGTGACTACTTTGTAAATTTTGGCTATTAACCCCTAATCAGGTATATCATTTGTAAGTATCTTCTCCCAGTCATTAGGCTGCTTTTTTATTTTGTTGATGATTTCCTTCACTATACAAAAGCTTTTCAGTTTGGTGTAGTCCCATTTGTTTATTTTTGCTTTCATTGCCCTTGCCTGAGGAGGCAGATCCAAAAAAAAATATTGCTAAGACTGATGTCAAAGAGCATACCACCTATGTTTTTGCTATGAGTTCTATGGTTTCAATTCTTAATTTAAGTATTTAACTCATTTTGTATTTATTTTTGCAAATGGTGTAAAAAAGTGGCCTACTTACATTATTTTGCATGTAAATCTCCTGCTTTCCCAAAAACATTGATCAAAAAGACTGTCTTTTCCCCACTGTATATTCCTGGCTACTTTGTCATAAATCGATTGACCATATGTGTGTGGGTTTATTTCTGGGCTTTCTATTCTATTCCATTGATCTATGTGCCTGCCTTTGTGCCAGTACCATACAGTCTACATTACTATAGCTTTGTAGTACAGTTTGAAATCAGGGAGTGTGATACTTCTAGTGTTTTTCTGCTTTCTTATGGTTCCTTTGGCTTTACAGGATCTTTTCTGGATCCATACAAATTTTAGAATTATTTGTTCCAGTTCTGTGAAAAATGCCATTGGTATTCTGGTAGGGATTGCACTGAATCTATAAATTGCTTTCAGTAATTCTTCCAATCCATGAGCATGATATATCTTTCCATTTATTTGTGTCTTCTTCAATTTCTTTCATCAAGGTATTATAGTTTTCAGAGTACAGGTCTTTCACCTCCTTGATTAAATTATTTCCAGGTGTGTTTATATTCTTTCTGATGCAATTGTAAATGGGATTGTTTTCTTTCTGATAGTTCATTACTAGTGTATAGAAATGCAAAATTTCTGTATATTAATCTTATATCCTTTAACTCTACTGAATTCATTTTTTACTTCTAATAGGTTTTTGGTGGAGTCTTTGGGGTTTTCTATATACAGTATCATGTCATCAGCAAATAGTGACAAATTTAGGAAATTCTTCCATTCCTATTTGGATGTCTTCTATTTCATTTTCTTGTCTGATTGCTGTGGCTAGTTCTATCAATATTATGTTGAATAAAAATGGCAAGAGTGGGCATCCTTGTATTGTTCCTGATCTTAGAGGAAAAGCTTCCAGCTTTTCACTGTCGAGTATTTTGTCAGCAGTGGGTTTGTTATATATGGGTTTTATTATGTTGAGTTATGTTCCCTCTATACCCAGTTTGTTGAGAGTTTTTATATTAAGTGGATGTTAAATTTTGTCAAATGCTTTTTCTGTATCTATGGAGATAATCACACAATTTTTATCTTGATTTTGTTAATGTGGTGTATCATGTTGATTGATTTGCAAATATTGAACCATCCTTGCACACCTGGAATAAATCTCACTTGATTATTGTGTATGATTCTTTTAATGTATTGCTGGATTTTGTTTGATAATACAGTTAACCATTGAATAACACGGGTTTGAAATGCACAGTTCCACTGATATGTGGATTTTTTTTCAATAAATACTACTACAATACTACATGACACACAATTGGTTGAATCCACAGATGTGGAACTGTGGATATGCAGGGCTGACTGTGAAGGTATGTGTGGATTTTCAACTACACAAGGGGTTGTCTAACCCTAACTCCCTCATTGTTGAAGGATCTACTGTATTTTGTTGAGGATTTTTGCATCTATGTTCATCAAGGATATTGGCTTGTTAGTGTCTTTCCTTGTGTTGTCTTTGTCTGGTTTTGGTGTCACAGTGATGCTGGCCTCACAAAATTACTTTGAAAGTATTCTATCATCTTTAATTTTTTGAAATAGTTTGAGAAGGATAAGTATTAACTTTGTTAAAAAATATTTAATAGAATTCACCTGTGAAGCCATCTGCCATCTAGTCCTAGATTTTTGTTTGCTGAGAGTTTTTTTTTAATTTATTTTATTAAATATAGTTGATTTACAATGTTGTATTCATTTCTAGTGTACAACAAAGAGATTCAGTTACACACACACACACAAACACATATATATACATATATATATATATATATATTCTTTTCCATTATGGTTTATCACAGGATATTGAATATAGTTCCCTGTGCTATACAGTAGGATATTGTTTTTCCATTCAATATACAATAGTTTGCATCTGCTAATCCCAAACTCTCAATCCATCTCTCCCGCATACCCCTCATTCCCCTTGGCAACCACAGGTTGTTCTCTATGTCTGTGAGACTGTTTGTTGGGAGTTTTTTGATTAATGACTCCATTTCATTACTAATGATCAATCTGTTCAGATTTTCTCCTCTAGTACTATCAGTTAGAAGAACATGCTCTAGATAGCTCAGACCAACTCAGGAGCACTCAGCTCATACTGGTTATCACATTTTAAAGAAAAGAGTACACAGACAGACTAGAATAAACTAGAGTACAAAACAAAAACAAACAAACTGGGGAAGCGCTTTGAAAACCCTGTCACAGGAAAAAAAGTGATAGTAAAATAAAATAAAGTGACTTTTAGAAGTTGAATGAATGTGTCTAGAGAATTTACAGAGAATATATTTAGCAACTATTAAATGGACATAAATCTATCAGTCATATGGCCTTAGTCTATATTTTACTAGGATGCAGAGGGAGGGCCAATGGGTGGTTGTCACAGGAAAGTGAATTTTACATCACTCTAAGGGATATAGATATAGATATAGATATCCTTGTAAAACATGGGATTTCCTATCAATAAGAATGTTCAAACTGAAGCAAGAAGACCAAATACCAATATCAGGAATGACCTGGGGAAGTCTTGTGGGTAGCTTTATGCATTATACTTTGGATCATTCATAAATGAATTTCTTCCTTAAAGACTAGTCAGGGAAGTGGGCTGGGTCACTTAGCCAGGCCTCACTTCACTATGTACACAGAAAATCTTCTAAAATGTGGACATTTTTAAACAATCAAATTCAAGCATTTCCCCTATTTTGAATCATATTGTTAACCTATAGTGGGCAATTCCAGAAGTGACACTTTCAGAACATGCACACTACTATATGTAAAATAAATAATCAACAAGGACCTACTGTATAGCACAGAGAAATATACTCAATACTCTGTAATAACCTACATGGGAAAGAATCTAAAAAAGAACAGATATATGAATATTTATAACTAAATCATTTTGCTGTACACCTGAAACTAACACAACATTGTGAATCAACTATACTCCAATATAAAACAAAATAAAATAAAACACCAACAGAGATTGAACTTGGAGTCAGAGCTACATCCTGGATATATTCACTATGATATCTTAGGGCCCCTCAAATATAATATGGCCACATGAGAAAGTATTATCCTCTCTCTCAGATCCACATCTCTATTAATTTATTTTTTATTTTTGTCTCAGTGTTGATCACAGGCAAACCAGTCTTTTTAGTTAGAAATCTCGGAATTGCCCTTAAACCCCTGCTCCTCTTTTACTCCTCACAAAAAATCAATCATTAAATGAAGTTGGTTGTAGCTCATAATGTCTCTGAATTCGGGTGTTTCTTGCTAAGATATTGCAACAACGCTGAAGCTAGCCCTGAGCTCTTATACTTCCCCAACAGTCCTCTTTCTAATCTCTCCATTTCCAGGGACTCTCTCTCTGTTCTAATCCATCTAACTAGTAAGGTGAAATCCCCTAAAGAAACAGCTTCTTAAAAGTAAAAACTAGTCCTCACAGTCCTCTGTATTGAAGTTATCTTAGTTTCCCAGTGCCTGAATAATTAAGTCCAGATATTTTAATCTGTCACTCAAGGCTATACACACCTTCCCTTTGCCCTCCTCTCCAGCTACTTATACAGGGAGGATTCCTTGATGGACTAGCTGAGAAGTTTCCAGAATACCAATCTATAAGAGACACAAATATATATTTTAAATTAAGAAAAAGGAGTACCACATGGGTTCAAAAGAGCATTTTGCTAAGCTGTTTGGGGTGGTAACACTTCCAAAGGGCGAGCTGAGTTATAAAACATGGTAGCTAAACTTCCTTCTAAGGATTTGCTGTGCTGAGATGGAAATGCACAATTAAGTTTCAAACTGTGAAGAATAATAGAGATCAAGGATTCCCACAACAGTCCTCTTTCTCAGCCATTCTCTTAAAAAATTATCAGTGAATCTCTTTAAATAAATAAATAAAATTTATATTGGTTGAAAGGAACACCAAAGTGTTTACCTTTCCTGACATACTTCTGTCCTGTCTGCCCCTGGTGCAATGCACTGAAAATTTCACTTGATGGTGGAAGAGGTCATCAAGAGGACATGACTAGTGGTTGACCTTAGAGCTAGATCCAGGCAATTGGAGGCTCCTTGTCTCCTCCCATGTTTTGGGAATGTACACCCTGTCCACCATTTCCACAGTGAGAGCCATTTTAAAGACTGTAGCCTTGAGAGAGCAATATGTTGTTGATATCATCTCGATGGTATATGTGACCTAGATAAGACCTGTATATAAAATTTTAAGATTCTAGTGGGCACAAGCAGAGATCCACTCGTCTCGTGGTCACCCAAGACAAGCCTCACATGTAAGTCGCCTTGCTTATTAAACTTGCCACCTACCAATGTGGCTTGCCCCTTTCTTCAGTCTCTCCTTGCCCTCTGTGTAAGAGGACCACTTTACAAACCAACACTTGCCCTAAACAAGCTGAGTCTTTTATAATGAATGCTATGCCTCTGCCATGCTGTTCCTCTTTCGTGGAAGCACTTTAACTTTCGCACTCCCTAACCCCCACAATGCTGGCACCCAAATCTAAATTACCTTTCTCATGCTCATAACTGAACTTGAGAAGAAAGCAAAAAACTTTTTCTGCTGACCCTCGGCAAGTTTTACTCCTCTGCACTCAGTTCATACCTTTATAATATCACTTACTATGTTGATTTTAATGTACTTGTTTACAAATCTATTTCCTGTAATAATCTGAGTTCTTTGAGGGCAAGTAGAATTTCTTATTCATCTTTGAATTCCCAGTTCTTAGCTCACTACCCACCACTGGGGATTGGCTCAGTAAACACTTGTTGATTTAATTGAATGAGTTCTTTGAGAGAGAATCTGGATTGTATTCTCTCTCCAATTTTATGAACAGGGTTCCAGTCTCAACTGAGTCACTAGGCAGGGGTTTAACCTTGGCCAATCATTCTACTTCTGAGTCCTAGTAGTTTTTGAAAAATTAAGAATTATGTCAAGTGGTCTGTCTAGTTCAAATGGTTATGTCAAGAATAAAATAGGATTATGTGTGGGAAAATGTAAAAAATTGAAAATCCCTCTACATACTAAATTCTTCTTCTCTGGTATTTAACATCATGCCAACATACCGTTAAATACTTGTTAAAGTGGATGATGTGAATCCATCACTAATCAAGGTCTATGCTAGGGCAGAAGACATTAACGCAAAGCCCGAGGCTCCGTCTCCCATCCAAGAAGAAGAACAACATGCAAACACCACACTCTGGAACCTAGATGCGCCCAAAAGAATTGCCAAAGAAGTGTATCCATTTTCAGTGAGCACCATAGTTTAGTTCATGAGCAAGTTCTGAGAAACTCTTATAAAGTGAAAATGAATTTAAAAGGAAAGGCTAAAATTGGGCAACACCAGCAGAGGGAGAAGAGAAACATGAACCAATAGGTGTTGGGATACTTTGTTATGCAGGATAGATCACTGAAACAAAAATTTTATCTTTTTGTCTACACACATTCAACTAAGTGAGACAATGAGGCATACTAAACCCAGTTATCTGAAAACGATTCATCATTTTGCATACTCTAAGACTGTCTCATAATCATTCATTCACTCATTCATGCTGTCCATCCTACAGTTCATTCCTTCAACACATAATATTAAGCACCTATCTGGAGGAAGGTCAGTGTATTAGAGATACATCAGTGGTGTAAGGCAATCTTTGCCCTTAAAGATCTCAGAGTCTAAGAAGAGAGAATGAGGAGTAAGTGAACAATAACCCCCGAGTGTGGAAAGTATTCTAATAAGTTAAGTGTGCCTTTTTGGGAGGCTAATATGTGGGCCACCTAAGCAGTCTTGGTGTCAGGAAGTGTATCTAATAAAATAATTTTTCCAAACTGTACCAGAACCCCGTGGATTGCTCGTTAAAAATTCCAATTTCAGGGCTCTAAACTAGACTTTTAAAATCAGAACTCCTGAAGTCAGGGCTCCAAATTATGCATGTTTAACAAGAGTCCGAGGTAATCTTACTATTAAGGAAGTTTGAGAAATACTATTCTTTTTTTTTTAACATCTTTATTGGAGTATAACTGTTTTACAATGGTGTGTTAGTTTCTGCTTTACAACAAAGTGAATCAGTTATACATATGCATATGTTCCCATATCTCTTCCCTCTTGCGCCTCCCTCCCTCCCACCCTCCCTATCCCACCCCTCT
>NC_041233.1:63975400-63980554 GCF_002837175.3 Physeter macrocephalus
TTTGCAAGTATTTTCTCCCATTCTGAGGGTTGTCTTTTGGTCTTGTTTATGGTATCCTTTGTTGTGCAAAAGCTTTTAAGTTTCATTAGGTACCATTCATTTATTTTTGCTTTTATTTCCCTTTCTCTAGGAGGTGGGTCAAAAAGGATCTTGCTGTGATTTATGTCATAGAGTGTTCTGCCTGTGTTTTCCTCTAAGAGTTTGATAGTGTCTGGCCTTACATGTAGGTCTTTAACCCATTTTGAGTTTATTTTTGTGTATGGTGTTAGGGAGTGTTCTAATTTCGAGAAATACTATTCTTGATAACTGACATCTATGCTGAGCCCTTCACAGAAAGCAGGAGTTAATTCAACTCATTTTCTTCTTCATTATAGATATAATAACTAGAACTATGCATCAGAATGCAGGTCAATGGATATGATATATAGAGTTAGCTTTGAATTAAATATACATTCCTGACTTAACTTTTAGAACTGTAATTAGTAGCAATTTACCTGTAACTCAGCAGATAGAAGGTTAATAGTTCAAACTCTGCCATTAGACCCTCTACGTTCGAAACTCAAATTTGCAGCTTTCCATATGTGTAGCTTTGAGAAAGTCATATAACACCTCTGTGCACCAGTTTCCTCATTTGTAAAATGGGTATAGGCATACTTCATTTTATTGTGCTTTGCTTTATTGCTCTCACAGGTATTGTATTTTTTTTGCAAATTAAAGTTTTGTGGCAACCCTGTGTCATCAAGTCTGTCAGCACCTTTTTTCCAACAGCATTTGCTCACTTTGTTGTCTCTGTGTCACATTTTGGTAATTCTCACAATATTTCAAACTTTTTTCATGGTTTTATTTGTTATGGTAATCTGTGATCAGTAATCTTTGATATCACTACCACAACTCACTGAAGATTCAGATGATGGTTAACATTTTCTAGCAAAAAAAAATATTTCCTAATTAAGGTACGTGCTTTGTATTTAGACATAATGCTATTGCACACTTAATAGACTGCAGTATAGTGTAAACATAACCTTTATATACACCAGAAAACAAAAGGTTCTTGTGACTCATTTTATTGTGATATTTGCTTTATTGAGGAGGTCTGAAACGAAACCTACAATATATCTGAGGTATGCCTGTATAATAAAATAGGTCCTATCTATACTACAGGTAGGTTGAAGTAAATGAGATACGTAACTGAGAACATCATCTAGCACATAAGTGCTGTATAAGTGTTAGGTGTCATGACTAATCACATTCTGTTTGCTTCCTCTCAGAGCCTAACGTGGGCTCAGTACTCATTCCAGATCAATTCTCATTAGTAATCATGTATTTCCTTCCAGTTAATTTTCTTGTTGCCTTTCCTGGTGGTACATAATGAACACTGAAAAATATCATATTGAGGCATGTGAAGGAGGGATCCTATCTTCCCCCAAGAAGTGTCCAAAGGAGGTAACTGTTTCCCTTCTAGTATTGGTCACATTCTTACTCTTCATAGTCTTCGGGATGGGAGGGAATCAGTCAGTTTTGTTCTTGAGATAATATATGTCTAGAAACCTGATGATTCATTTCATTTTCTTATAACAACAAAACATTTTTCCTTCCCCTTCAGCTGCCCACTATGCATCCTTTAAAAGAAAGTAATTGGAAGGGACAATTTGCCAAGATTATGAATATTAGGAAATTGATATTTTATCTTGACAGAAATCATCCAATGTACTGAGTGAAAATTAGCATTTCTTCCTTTTCTCCACCTCACACCCCCAATTACTTTATTGATTATATCAACTTCTCTCTTTTTTAGCTTTCAACAGTTTGTACCCAAGACTCATCTTTAAATAACTTATTGAAGTTCTCTATATTTATTTTACTTCTACAAATTCTCTGTTAAAGGTCTTAAAAAATGGAACCCAGACAATTTGCAATAACATCTTGTATCTGACTACCCTAAACTTCCATAAAATTAAAGTGCAATTAAATAAGTTTAAGAGTATTTAAGTAGAACACTTAATGATCCTGTCCCAGAGCATTTTGGATACATTTTTATAATGTGCATTACTTCAAAAATTAAAACATTTTAGTTACTTAGTGAAGAGATATTTTGTACCTATGCTTAAAAGTACGTTTAAGTTAAAATGTAGTTAAAAGCTAAAATAGAATCACAAAGTCTCATTTTGGTCAAAAAAAACAATGGAAATAAATGTCCTCTCTCCACTTAGATATGCTTGATGGAATCCACACTGTTCTGAAAGAACAATAACAAAGATTGCAGCTCAATGAGAATACAGAAAATGATTAAAAAGTTTTTTCATTGAGGTTAAATTATTACAGTCACCACAAGCATGTAGGAGCATAATTTTAAGTGAGGGTTTTTTTGTTTGTTTGTTTTTAGTCATTCACAAAGGAAACTTCCTTAGTTTGGAATGTTTACAGACGTTCCACAGAAAAAGTTTGAAGCAACCGGTACTGTTTTTCCTGGAGAAGAAATGACCACTGAGCATTTCAGCTGAAAATGCCTTGATAAATATCATATTATTTATGAAGTTGAAGTTCCTAATGAAAGTTCTAAAAGTTTCTGATTACTATAATTACTGACAGCATTAACATCATTTTATGTTATGCTGTTTAAGTAATTTGAAAAGCTTTTGTGGAACAGAGTGACAGTAATGAGAGAGTGAGAAGGGGGGTAGAAATTAAGGATGTCAAACACTCAGAATGTTCTCGACTTCATGCCACGTAGTAAGAAGGGGTACAGGGGAAACAACAGTTTCATAATTCAGTTGGAAAGATAAAACTAACAGGTCTGACATAATGTGTGCCATTATGTCCTAAAGAGCTTGTAGCTCCTGAGCTGTCATTTAGCAAAGAAAGAACAGGAGAAGCAATATTTAATCAGAACATGACAAATCTCATCATACAAATTCTTATAGTATACAAACAAAGTTACTTAGAGCAAATTATAAATAATTTAAAAGAGTACTATCTAGAACACATTATGCGATGTTCTGTAAGTATAAAATACATACTGCATTTTGACGACTACATACCAAAAACGAATATAAAATGTCCCATTAATATTTTTATATTGCTCACAGCCTGAATGATAATATTTTTAAAGATATTTTGGGTTAAATAAAAACATGATTAAAATTATTTTCACCCAATCTTTTTTATGGTGACTACTAGTAAAATTAAATTGCATATTTGGCTTGCATTAGATTTCTATGGGGCAGCACTCATCTGGAACTGCTTGCTTCCATGCATACAACAGAGACAAATATGAAATACTGACCTTTAGGAATTCAGGAAAAAAACAGAGAGATAAGGATAGTGACAGAATAGTAAGAATCCCTCCTAAGGACATGAGGCTTGAGTTGGGCCATGTTGACTAGTAGTATTTGGATCAGAAGAGAAAACATGGGACAGGACTGAGGCAAGACATCAAGATGGCAATGGTTTAACATCAGGTGATGACTAATTGGTTACCATTATGCTGACACCAAACAATATCTGCAGATGATCAAGCAAGGAAGAGTGGGTTTGAATAATTTTATTTTTCAAATGGACATCTAGAATGAAAAATTTAATGAAAATGTCTAATTTAAAATGATAATGATCAAGCAACACTAATCAGAGAATTTCTCTGAACTGCCCAACTTCTGTTCACAGTTTGTTTGTGGGTTTTGGTTATTTATTTATTTATTTATTTATTTATTTATTTAGGTAAGAACACTTAGCACGAGATTTACCCTGTTAACAGATTTTTAAGTGTCCAACACAGTATTATTATCTATAGACACAATGTTGTGTATCACACCTCTAGAACTAATTCATCTTGCATAATTGAAATCTTATACACGTTGATTAGCAACCCCTCATTTCTGCCTCCCCTTAGCCCCTGTCAACCACTATTCTATTCTTTGTTTCTATGAGTTTGACTATTTTAGATACTTCATACAAGTGGGATCATGCAGCTTTTATACTTCTGTGACTACCTTATTTCACTTAGCATAATGTCCTGCAGTTTCATCTATGTTGTCATATATTTCAGAATTTGCTTCTTATTCAATTATGAATAATATTCCATTGTATGTATATCGCACATTTTCTTTATCCATTCATCAGTTGACGAAAATTTAGGTTGTTTCCACATCTTGGCTCCTATGAATAGCCTTGCAATAAACATGGGAGTGATAATGGTAATATCTCTTTGAGATACAGATTTCAATTTTTTTGGATAGATACCCAGAAGTGAGCTCGTTAGTTATTCTACTTAACATTTTTTGAGGAAGCTCCATATTGTTTTCCATATTAGCTGCATTTTTCATTCCTACCAACAATGTTTAAGAGTTCCAATTTCTCCACATCCTCACCAACACTTGTCTTTTGTCTTTTTGTTAACAGCCATTCTAACAAGTTTGATGTAAAATCTCATTGTGGTTTTGATTTGCATTTCGCTGATAATTCATGATGTTGAACATTTTTAACGTACCTCTTGGTCATTTAAAAAAATCTTTTCTTGGAGAAATGTCTGTACATGTCTTTAGCCTATTATTTTTTTTAACATCTTTACTGGAGTATAATTGCTTTACAATAGTGTGTTAGTTTCTGCTGTATAACAAAGTGAATCAGCTATACATAAACATATATCCCCATATCTCTCCCCTCTTGCTTCTCCCTCCCACCCTCCCTATCCCACCCCTCTGGGTGGACACAAAGCACCAAGCTGATCTCCCTGTGCTATGCGGCTGCTTCCCACTAGCTATTTATTTTACAATTGGTAGTGTATATATGTCCATGCCACTCTCTCACTTCATCCCAGCTTAACCTTCCCACTCCCCATGTCCTCAAGTCCATTCTCTATGTCTGTGTCTCTATTCCTGTCCTGCCCCTAGGTTCTTCAGAACCATTTTGCTGGGTCATATGGTAGTATTTTTAGTTTTTTAAGGAACCTCCATACTGTTCTCCATAGTGGCTGTATCAATTTACATTCCCACCAACAGTGCAAGAGGGTTCCCTTTTCTCCACACCCTCTCCAACGTTTATTGTTTGTAGATTTTTTGATGATGACAATTCTGACCAGTGTGAGGTGATACTCATTGCAGTTTTAATTTGCATTTCTCTAATGATTAGTGATGTTGAGCATCCTTTCATGTGTTTGTT
>NC_041233.1:63981511-63982876 GCF_002837175.3 Physeter macrocephalus
TGTTCTAATTTCATTCTTTTACATGTAGCTGTCCAGTTTTCCCAGCACCACTTATTGAAGAGGTTGTCTTTTCTCCATTGTATATTCTTGCTTCCTTTATCAAAGATAAGTTGACCATGTTCTTGGATTGAAAGAATCAACATTGTGAAAATGACTACTACCCAAAGCAACCTACAGATTCAATGCAATCCCTATCAAACTACCAATGGGATTTTTCACAGAACTAGAACAAAAAATTTCACAATTTGTATGGAAACACAAAAGACCCCAAATAGCCAAAGTAATCTTGAGAAAGAAAAACCGAGCTGGAGGAATCAGGCTCCCTGACTTCAGACTATACTACAAAGCTACCAAGACAGTATGATACTGGCACAAAAACAGAAATATAGATCAATGGAACAGCATAGAAAGCCCAGAGATAAACCCATGCACATATGGTCTCCTTATATTTAGCCTATTTTTAAATTACTAGACTTTTGCTATTGAGTTGTAGGAGTTCCTTATATATTTTGTAAATTATCCCCTTATCAGAAATATGATATGAAAATGCCTTCTCCCATTCCATAGGTTATCTTTTCACTCTGTTGTTTTCTTTGCTGTGCAGAAGCTTTTTAGTCTGATCTAGTCACACTTGCCTAAATTTGTTTTTGTTGCTTGTGCTTTTGATGTCATAGACATGAAATCATTGCCAAGATTGATGTCAAGGAGCTTTTTCACTAGGTTTTCATCTAGGAGTGTTATGATTCCAGGTCTTACATTTAAGTCCTTGATCCATTTCAAGTTAATTTTTGTGAGCGGTGTGAGATAAAGATCCAATTTCATTCTTTTGCATGTGAACATCCAGTTTTCTCAACACCACTTACTGAAGAGACTATCCTTTCCCCATTGACTGTTCTTGCTTCTATTTCCAAATATTAGTTGACCACATATGTGTCTGGATTTTTAAAATTTTTTTCTGGGTTCTCAGTTCTGTTCTATTGGTCTATGTGTCTTTTTTAAATGCCAGCACCATACTGTTTTCATTACTATAGTTTTGCCATATATCATTACACTCGAAGAATGAATTCCAAACCTTCTCATACTCTTCCAAAACTCAAAATATAGGGATCACTTCCAAATACATTTTATGAGGTCACAATTACTCTGATATCAAAGCCAGGCAAAGACACCACAAGAAAAGAAAATTACAGGCCAATATCTCTGATGAAAATACATGCAAAAATCCTCAACAAAATACTAGCAAACAGGGCTTCCCTGGTGGTGCAGTGGTTCAGAATCCGCCTGCCGATGCAGGGGACACGGGTTCGTGCCCTGGTCCGGGAAGATCCCACATGCCACGGAGCGGCTGGGCCTGTGAGCCATGGC
>NC_041233.1:63982919-64061477 GCF_002837175.3 Physeter macrocephalus
CAGTGAGAGGCCTGCATACCACAAAAAAAAAAAAAAAAAAAAAAATACTAGCACACAAAATTCAACAGTACATTCATAGGAACATACACCATGACCAAGTGGGATTTATTCCTGGGATGCAGGAATAATTCATCATATGAAAATCAATTCATGTGATACATCACATCAACACAATGAAAGTCAAAAACCACCTCTTTCCAGTTTGAAAGAGTCCACCAAGTGCTTAGCTTAATAAATTGAATGAAAAAACGAATGTTCATCATCTTTGTTCAATTTCAGAACCTCAGAATAATGAGAAATCCTAAAAATTTTCAGAGAGGCCAAAATAGTAGGAACTCAACGTGATATCAGCCTTTTTCAATCACAGTATTAAAGCCAGAGATAGGCTTTCAATCAACTGCCGAGTAGCAAACCTCACTAAAATTTAGTGGTGTAAAGAAATGATTTGGAACACCTACAAATTTATGGCAGGGCACAGTGGCGATAGTCCTTCTTCCCCCAAGAGGCCTCAGCCAGGGGACTCAAACAGCTAAAAAGAGCTGGGACTGGTAGACTGGGGTCATAAGTCTAGGGCCTCAGTTTTTGTTTTTGGATGGATTATTTTGTTTTATTTCTCCAGTAATATCTACTGGGTTTGAAATCTCCAAAATGACTTCTTCACTTAGTATTCAGGATCTGGGCTGGGATGGTTGGACCATCTGAGGGCTGCACGAGCATCTCTCTTTTCAGGCAGCCTCTTTACATGGTTACCTTGGGCTTCTTCATGACATGGCAGTCTCAGGGTACAGCTTCCCTAGAGCAAGTTTTTCAAGATGACTGGGTGGAAGCCACATGGGTTTTAATGACCTAGGTCCACAATTCCCAAAATATTTTTTTCCACACTCTATTTGTCAGGTGAGTCATTAAGGCCAGTCCAGATTCAAGCAGAGGTTAATTAGACTGCACCTCTCAATAGAAGGGTTAGAAAAGAACTCACAGTTGTATTTACCATGCCATTTGCAAGAAAATTATTTTTACCTTAGAATTATATATTCAGCTTAGTTTTCAATCAAGTGTGAAAATAGACATTTCATACATTCAATAACTTAGTGTTTTGTTCTAAGATATTTCTCAGGAATCTACTGAAGAATTTTACCCACCAAAATAAAGCTTGTAAACAAAGAGGAAGATACAGAATCTAGGGAACAACAACTGTAAAACAAAACTAAAAACCAGCCATTTCAGATTGCAACAGGTGAATTGAGGTTCCTAGAGAGAGAGCTCCAGGGAAATTTTTTTTTTAATGGTTAGATATTAGGTATGTTTGAATGTTTCAGGAAAAATTTTCATCAAGCAGCATTTGATATATGCAATGAAACATTAAAGTAGGCATACTGAAACTTATGAAACTGACCAAAATAGCAGATATAAATTAAGAAAAAATAAAATGTTCCATAAAGAAAGAATATGATTCTGTATCTGCAATGACTAGTATAATAGTCATAATAATGTACACAGTGAATGTTTATCCCAAGAGTATTTGGGATAAATCTATTGGCAGAATGGGAAAAACTAACTGGGGATAAGGTGCTGTATAAGAATGATATAGCTTTATTACTACAGTATATCAATGGATACTGCACATTACTGACGGTGATACTGACAAAACAAGACAGTTTTTAAAAAATCATTACAAATAAATTATTTAAAATATGAGCATAAAAACTTAAATAAAGAATTAAAATAAATGAAAAAGAGATTACTTCTGCAGAGGGGAACAGGGTAGTAAAAAGAAGTGTAGAGGATTTCCTATATTTTGTTATAAGCATTTTTATTTTAAATATACTCACAAACACACACAAATGGAAAAATGAGAGACACACTGAATCTATGATCTGCTTTTCTGTTTTAGGGTTTAAACATTTTTTAACATAGTTGAAACGAACTAAAAAGTGGAAAACAGAAGGCTTTGCTAGAAACTGTCTCATAAATGATTTAATGAGTCACTTAACCCAAAGAATGCTGGTAGATTTCTATACATAATGATCCTCTGACAGAAGGCAGACTCATAAAATAACAACTTTTTAAAAAAATCCAGACTTAGTAAAATTTGTATATGGAATTACAGACATGGAGAGCTATATTTTGTAGCAAAAATCTAGTCTTAAGGAACATCTCTGATAACTTCAATGTCCTGTTTGCTGAAAAGACCAATGAATGATGAGTCCAGGGGGTTGGTAAGTGAGAAGAGAAGGTCACACTTAGAAAATCAGGCTCCATAAGACATTTGTGGGTGTTGCATGCTTCTGACTGAAATAGGACTGAAAAACAACTAAGTCACTGAGAACCCTTTTCAAATATGTTAGAAAGAAAAGGGGAAAGAAGGGAAGACAGAAAAAAGGAATTACAGGTAAGCTGTGGGCTATGTGTGTTCATTATTTGATTAGTTTTATGCTGAATAATATTGCTAATGGCTTGATGTCATATAATTAATGCCAAATACAGTAATTATAAAGTGATTATAATTAAACCCAACAATTAAATTTATGAGAAAAAATGAGGTAAAGGAAATAACTTGCATACTTCATCAATGAAAATATTACTTAATGAATAATTAATCACACACTTCAAAAGTGATGGCGTTTGTAGAAAGTCCTCACACTGTTAAATTTCACAGCAGGAATAAGGATGAGTCTCCAGAATGCATTTACCAAACAACTAATTTCCCCACTCAGTGCAGAGAAATCTTTATGTGGAGCACGTACACACAGAAGTGAAAATCACACCTGTCTGGCTAACCCCATTATTTATGCAAAACATCTAAATCATGAGTTGCTTGTTCATAGTTTGGATATTTTATAACAATCGCTACCATTTTGTCATGATGTACTAAATACTTTGTACACATTTTCTTAAATCATGAGATCCTTTTAGAAATTCTGCAGGAGGTATTATTTCTTCCATATGCTTTCTTGAAAGATATGAGGAACTGATACTCAGAGAGTTTAGGTCACGTGCCCATGGCCTCAGCAGGCGGTAATGGAGTCTGGATTTGACCCTTAATCACACTGATGCCAAAGCCACCTCCTGCTGCCTCCCTTATAGCCCTAGCTTCAATGCTGTTTACAGTGCTCCTCTAACCCACCTTACAAAGTCTCAGAGATATACTTGGACTGCCGGTGACTTTAAGTAAACAGTTGACTATCGACCACACCATGAAGATAGGGCTTCTTGACACCTGGCCTCTCTGGATCTGGAGGTGGGGGGTGCTGTGGTGGAAAGTGGGTGATGGAACAGTCTGTGGGTGGATGGGAACAGTGCTGTCTGCCTGCACCTTGGTTAACTGATCCATCTCTTCTGTCCTCGTGGGCATACACCTCTACGGAAAATGGCCTCCTGACCTGGCTCTTAAAAACTGATTCAGGTCTTCCATAAGAGAAGCTTCCTTCTCCAAAATTGCATTTGCTGACCATTTTGGCTGTTTTAATTCACACAAAAGGCACTCCTGGGCCTTTCACAGGCTCCGGGTTGTTTTTGGTTTGGGGAGAGATTTTTTTTCGTAGTCCCTAAGTCTGTTGTTAAATTTGAGAATATGTTTTCTCATTGTATCTTGGACACAGAGAAGCTGAAAGCCCAAGGAGCCAAACCAATGAAAGAAACCCCACTGCTGCTGTCTTCCCCATGCCCTCTGATAATCAATGAAGTTCAAATTCAAGAGACAATAGAGCAACAGGTGTGATCCACTCAATCAAAGCCCAGTCACACAGCAGAGAACACAGAGGCTCTGGAAGGAGAATGAGGCATAGTAGCAGGTAGCCATGGAATGAAATATACATGCACACAGGGAGGAGGAGGAGATTTCAGCTAATTCAAGGGATGGATTCATTCCTGACTCTGCACCACAGTTAAGGTTTAGCTGTCAACTATAATATCACACATCTTCACTGATGAGAGACAGCCATCCCAGGAAGCAAATTTAGTGGACAAGGGGGAGTTCCCTTCTAAATAATCCAGACGTTTGAGTCAGTCTCAAGTCAATAATTGTTTTGCTACCCAAGATGTGACACCGAGAACTTACAAATGCTCAAGTGAGAACTACAGACAAAGACAGATGGAAAAAGTCCACCGGAGAAACAAAGAGCACAAAACAGCAAAAGGGTCATTGTCATAACTTTCACCAAATTGACCGAATTGGCCTGTGGATGAAGAATCATAAAAATAAACCATATAGAAAGGAAACAAGAACAGTGACAATATAAGATCTTTGGAATTTTTTTTTACATGGGTGATTTTATAAGTACATATTTGCAGAGGCATTGACAACTGAGTACACTTTTGAAAGGATCTGAGATTCTTAATAAATATTCTCCCCAAACTTTTATAAGGAAACTTATTAAAGAGGAAAAAAGCCCCAAATTGTACAGAACTCATCAAAGCACTCAGGGCTGACTTATGTTACCAACACGCCAAAAGTGAGCTTAGGAGTATTCACACATCTCTCCCTCTGGCAGACACTCTGGGTGGCTGATCCACCATTCAATTCTTCTGTTCACTACCTTAAAATAGAAGCTATAAAATAATTAAAAATGCACATTTCTAGCCATCTTAATAGATTGGGAACAGGAGGAGATGTGATGCAGTTCTGGCCGATGGGACATAAATAAACTTATGGTTTCTGCCTCTTCCTCTTACTCCCTCTTCCTGCTGGAATGTGTATGTGAAGACTGGAAGCACAACAGCCATTGGGAACCATGAGGTAACAACCATAAAGATAAAAAAACATACACTAAGGATGACGAAGTAGAGAGTGAGAAAGCTCCTTGATGGTATCACTAAGAAGCTGCACCAGCTCTGTACTGCTGACACCTGTAATACTTTTTATTTGAGAAAAAGAATATTTTAAATGTTTAAGCCACTTCAGGAACAATGAAGATTTCTCTTCCTTGGACCCAAAGGGATTCCTAACCAATATAACCTTTAAGGTATTATAACTTACTCTCTGACATTAAGGTGATTTTTCTCTTATGCAAAGAGAGCTGTTAATTGGTTTAAAATTTTTTAAAAATCTGTTTACTCCAGAAAAAAATACACTTCCTTTTTTTGTTCTTTATTTTCTTGTGGGTTGGCTTCATAGTGCTGTACTGTTCCCATCTCTAAAAGTATAAGCTTAAAAGTATAAGGACTCTGCCACATCTTACAATAAAATTAAACTCCAACCTTAGAGGCTGGTCAGGGAGGAGAGTCCTCACCTGGTGGGCAGGGATGAGAGGAGGAAGATTTGTCAGGGATGAGGACGATCTTCTGTGGGGTGTTCATGAATCAGTTTAGTTTTCATTCTATCACCCCTCTGAGTAGAGATCCTCCCCCAACATGAGGCCTTCTGGATCCAACTTTAATTTGATAAAGAATGTAAAAGAGTTTTTTTTACACAAGCCTGTAAGGAACTCAGAAGTAAAAATCCAAACTCCTGATTACTTGGGGGAGATCCCCAGATATCTACATAAACTTCTAGGATTATAAAACTAAATACTCAAGAACAAGAAACACAGTCGAGAATGCTGGTAAGATTTTCAAACTGGGGACTGAGCACAGCCCAGGATCTGCTGCAGAAGACAAGCTCCAGTTTTCTAGAGCAGAGAGCAGGGGACTGGTGTCCTGCCAGAAAGGAAGAATAAACCCCACTTTGTAAAGGCTCTGCCACCGCTAGGTAGAAGCCCCTTGAGAACAGGGTTTCCATCTCTTTCCAATCCCTCGCCCATGCTTTTCTTAAACATGGTTTATCCTCAGGAAACAGTTGTTATTAAAGATGATGCAAAAGGAATAAAACATTAGCTTATTTAAAATAAATTGATTCACCCCAAAAGGAAAACTGATAGCTTGATAATTATAAAGATAAAGGAAAGAATGTTGGTTTTTAAAAACCTTTATTTTCTTGTATTTCATATTTTGAAAAAAACTATCAGTCTTAAAATAAAATATAAATCTTTTGTGTGTATGACCAGCAAATGCAAATAACTGAAATCTGCAGCAAGGTAATTTTACTCTTCAACCACATTGCTGAATAGAGAAGTCACAAATATTAACCTTTCTGTAATAAATAACAATTTCATAAAGAGACACTAGATTAATCTTTTATCAAAAATAAGCCGGATATTTCCTTTCACTATTTTTTTCACCTAGCTAGAAAAGCCATCTGACTTAAGAATCAGTTTAAAGCAGGTACTTTATTATATGCTTCCTATTTTTTCAAAATACAACTAATTTTATTTATTTATATAAGCTAGTGAGTAGTTGCCACAGATGTTGATTTTGAATTTCTCTCAAGGAATCTCCTTTTTTATTTTATGAGTATTAATAAAACCATGGTGCCTTGGATAATTCAATTTCAGATTGTTTTCCACTTGGAGAGCTTTAGAATTCTTCTAATTTTGGAACATAAGCATTGTTCATTGGACAGGTTTTTTTTTTTTCTTACTGTAGTTTCATAAAATAAATATTCTCAAAAGAGACTTAAGGACAGGGAAGAATTACAGTGTCTCCACGCAAATCATTTCTGAGGAAAAGAAAGTAATGACCTTTCTTAAAAATTTTCATGATGAGTTTTGTTTGCGAATCACTTCAAAAGTTGAATGTGTCTTTGGGAATAATTTTAATCTCTGCTGGAAATTAGAAAATACAAGATCATTTCTTCCTCTGTACTCGTCAGATTGACCCATCTCTATAAACTACATTTTTAATATTATCTCAAAATACTGATATACTCTTTTTGTACAGTATTAATAAATGTTTTATATTGCCACAAATAAAAGCTTACTGCAACGCCACTGCATTCATTCAATCTTTTGCCAAATGTTTATTAAGCATCTGCTGTGTTCTAGGCAATGTGGCATATACACTATTTAGTTCTCCAAACATAATTATTCATAGCTCTTCATCACAAATAGTTATAAAATAAATAACTTAAAATGGGTCCAACCCCTCAATCTTTCTTGTACTGTTTGTGTGTCTGGGTTTGTGTGTGTGTATGTGCATTGTATCTGGAGAATTATACAGTCATTGGCTTGTCTGTGTGGAATAAGACAAATTCCATTGATGGCAAGGTACTTAATTTCTCAGGACTTCATTTTCACCTCTGTAAACTGGGTAGAAACAGTTAAAGTATTGTAATGGTTAGAGATAATTTACTTTAAATTCTTGTCATCTAGTGGTTAGGTTCTCATAAAATGTTAGCTGTTTTCACCCTTTTTTGAGAAATGTTCTCTGACTTCAGTTCTGTTGCTGATCTATTGAGTTGGGTGTGGGAAGGTTCATTCCTATTGACTATTTCTTGAAGTGAATGTTTTGGATCAAGTTCCTGTGTAAGAAACTCTTCAGTAATCTCAAGCTCAGAAATGAGTCCAATTATTCAATTACTCATGAAAAGTATAAATATGTCTCCATCCGAGACTGATCCTTTTAGGAATACACTCAATTAAAATGTCTTATACTGACACTTTGCCTTTCATAAATCTTTCTGGGGAGGACATTGAAATTGCCAAATAATTTTAGCATCTGGTCTTGATTTTCCACAATCTCTTAATGAGAAAATGAGCATATATTATTTTGAAAAAAAAATTTGTTTTATTTCTGCATCAGAGAGAAAAGTAGTAAAACCAGTTGCATGTCTTAAATATTTACAAAGACACACGCTTATTCCATGACTTTAAACATTGTTATTCCAAAAATATTTAAGATAAAGATTCTGTAGTTTTTATTTGTCATAAGATTTAAAGCAAATTAATTCTGCATTAGTTATGGATCATGGAGGAAGACACTCTGAAACAAGTTGTTTATTTTTCAACAGGAGTGTGATGTGCCAATGAAAGCAATTAAACAAGAGCTGCCACCAAAATCAGCAGCCCAGCCACTGGAACATAATAGCAAATAATCCACTGACCAAGTTTCTATTCTGTTTCTCAAGCCCATGTTCTTATAAAAAAGAACAACAACAACTATGTATATACATATATATATATATGTGTATATATAAACATATATATATATACCATATTTCACTAAAATAAATCATCAATTGGGTTCAAAAAGTTATCATTCTATTAATACACAACAGTGTGTCTGAAAAGATTAACTGCAACTAGAGAATTCACAGATGGCCCAGAGGGTGATGGGTGTGTAAGGCAAATTCTGAATATAAATACACAGATATTATCCCATGAACACACACACACGTCTTCTGATAATAAGTGACATTTGATGTACCATTTATAAATATTAGATGCCACAAACAACAGCTGATACCATACATAAACGTATTTGTAGGAAGCTACATTTTACATAGCATTTTATTGATGACTCAAGTAAGGTAAACTCATAAGCAAATTACTGTCAAGAATGAAAACAACCACAATCCTTAAGATTATCTCTTACATCTAAAAATAAGTTATCCAAAGGATGATATTTGGGCAAAATTTAAACATGTGGCTAATATTTCTTAAATATTTATCCTTTGAGAAAGTATAATGCTTTTCAGATTGAGACATGTACCTTACACGTGGCACCCCTACATTAGCATCTGTGCCACAGACATAGTAAGTAGCCTGCCTGACATAAACAGCAGGGGATAAATGAGGTTTGTATGTCTCTACACTTTCTCTGTACACAGTCTTCTGAGATAGGGCATTCTCTGTTCTCTAAAAATGGATAGGGTATTAAGAGTTTTCTGTCCAATAACTCCCAGTGCTCAACTATTTCTCTTGACTTTATTTCTACTTAATTAAAAGAATAATTTTTACAGAGTTACAGAATAAATAAAACCCTGATGTATTTTTCACATTAAGTTGAGCATTTTGTGTTTATTTGACAGTTCAATCTTAAATTCAAATTCCCTTCCCCCACCATAAATTAAGGAGCATATATTGCCATCTAGTGTCCTTCTGAAATAACACTTCTACCAGAATCTTGAAATAAAGTCTGTTAAATTAGACAAAGAGGATGGAAAAATTTTGCAAGTAGGTAATTTGGATTTGCATAATGTATCAAAAAAGCTCTTAGCTAAAATTCATAGAATGATCAAAGTGTCTTAAGATCAGTGCTTTCATCATTTCAACTAAAACATCCAGAGTGTTCTAGATTTGGTTAATTAGGAAGCATAGTGATCTCATCTATGACACAGGTGCTTCCATCTTACCACTCAGTATCTTCAGCATGTTGGCCTTAATCCTCATGCATACACCCTCGTGATCACAAAATGGCTGCCACCATTCCATGCATCATATATTTGCCTAACCATGTATGCAGGAAGAAAGTGTAAAATCTCCATCTGTATATCTTTTCCAGAGACCCCCCCCCAACCCCCATCATTATATACTTTCCCTCAGGACCCATTGCATGGAATAGATCACATGTACTGTCTGGTATTTTCAGCCTTTACATCATAGACTTTTTGCAAAGAAGAGAACTAGGTATAAATCAACTGTGTTGGAAACACATAATAATTAGAAAAGAAAGAGAAAAAAAGTTTAAGGAACTGGTTTGGTTTAAATGGTGCAAGGAATGGAATGAGCTCTATTTTCAGATTCCAACAATCTGTAGAAGGAGTCTTAGACACATGAACAGGGTATATATATTGGGGAAGTGAGGGTATTAAGGAAGAGAGAGAGAGAGATTCTAAATGAGTAGACCTAGAAAGATCCCAGTGAAAGCTTTTCTATGATTACAGTAGAAACTGTAATATTACATTTAGCTAGGAATTGGAAATGACCCTGAAGGATTCAGAGGACATGAGTTAGTGGGATCCTGCAAAATGCAGAGGGAACAACAACAAGATAGTCCACTCACTCTCCATTTCTCATTGATTTGCCCTGATTAAAGGGATAGGAAACTCAGCATTGAAGGATGCCTTAAAATACAGATCAGGATTTGCATGGCGGCTTGGCACCAGAGAGTTCCATACCCCTGTGGTCTTCTACTGTGTGTGTCACATGTGGGACATCCAAAGAAAGAGTCTTTGAGCACTAGCATTCAGGTAGCCAGAGTATGGATGTGAAAAATAAGGCCTGAAGAAATCAACATGATTTCTATTAAAGATCAGCATTATTTTTTCAAAGTAGGTGTTCTATTTTTAAGATTTTAGAGTTTTATCCCAATGACTGAAAGTAGTGTTTATCTAAATTTCTTTTCTTTATTTACATTAAGCTCTGGGGACTGAGATATATCTTGGAATAATTTAGAATTTGGAAATGTACTTATACATATTTTGACATTAAAAAAAATCACAGAATCATACAATATCATTTTGAATGGAAAGAACAGTAATTAAGCCAAATCCTCTCATTTGATATAGGAGGAAACTTAGGCCCAGAGAAAGCAATGACTTACCCAGTGCCTCCTAATGATACAACAGAAGAGCGACATCTAAAATTTAGGAAGCTTAATTCTTATCCAGTGCTCTTCCCATTATTTTTTTTTCTGAAATTGTATAGGATATTTGTTAAGATTTTGGATTTGGGCAATAGACTTGCACATGAATACCAGTCCAGCCATTTAGGTGGTTTGATCTAGAAAGAAAAAACTTGATGTCTCTAAGCCTTGGGCCCATCATGTGTCAAATGAGAATATAAATAGGAACTATCTTGCAGGAAATTTGGGAAAATAAAAGGTAGACTCTGTAGTATGGTGTTGGAAGCCCACATGTAGAGTGCTTCCAAACATTAGTTAATCATTAGCTGTGTCAGGACCCTATTTTCAGAGATGTGTGTGGCCCTTGGGGATCCTGTGGGGATTTAGGGCCTGTATAATTTAATATAAGACCATTTTATTGAAACAATGTGGCTCAGTGTAAGAATTTGTCTCTGTCGCCGGATCACCTGAGTTCCAACACCAGTGCTGCCATTTTTATTTTCACTGTCCGTAACTTTGAGCACTCATTTAACCTCTCTTTGTCCTCAGGTTCTGCAGTTATATATTATAAAAGCATCTAGCTCACAGGGTAGTTGTGGGAATTAAATGAGTTAATATATGTGAAGAACTTAGTACAATGCTTGGAAACTAGTGGGTCCTATATGTGTTTATGCGGTTAATATTATAATTAATTGTGAAAACATCTCATTCTAGGAGCCTCCAATTCCCACAACAATACACATTCTGTGACAACAGAATGTCACTCAGCATGATCTGTCCTGGGAAATCCCCCTCTCAGCAATCTTTGACCTTCTTCCCAAAAGCACTGTAAGTCCTCCTTGTATCAGACAAATTGCTACCTAGGTTCCTCCTCCATAACCAGCAGCTTTAGATTGGAAAAAGTGCCCAGACTCCCAAAACTCCTAGATGATCATCTGGGGAACTGCACACCATCCTAAGACAAAAAGAGGCAGGTAATGATCTGATGGTGTAAATAAATATACAAGAAAGTATCAGAGAAAGGCTTGTAGAAAGGCTTAACCTTGAAGAAACTAGGTACTTTAATCTCTACCATTTCAGAAGCAGCTAAATATATAGCCCTCTCTTTTTTAAAAAGCCACACTACCAGTACTTCATGACCCACGTGCTCCTTTCTCCTACTTTAAAACAATGCTTAAAATCCATTGTAAGCTAATCACTCTTCTACATTAGAGCGCAAAGCACCACTACAGTGTTTTTCCATGCTCTTTTCTGCCTGAAGGTCAGTGCTTTCAGGACCTATATTGGATGGTGGACCTCATATGACAAGAGTCACAGCTGCCAGATGAGATAAACATGCTTCCATCTATGGCAACTGACACTTCCCCATCACACTGTAGAATTTCTATATCCAAGTTATTGTAAAATAAAAGTTGATTTCCTCCTGTGTTTTCAGTATTTTGAAACTAAAAATACTAGAGGGATTCTTTCTTTCATGATTTTAGTGACAAACAAATATGGCCCACTACTTGTCTTTTGTAAATAAACATAACCCTTATTTGTTTCTGACTGCTTTTGTGCTATAGTGACAGAGCTGAGAAGTTTTGAAGACTATATGGCATGAGAAGCCTAAAATATCTTGTCTCCTTAGAGAAAAAATTTGCTAACCCCAATTTTAAATAGACTGGTATGTATTTCATTCTAGGTTTGTATCTTAAGGGAATAAATGAACAAGTGAACAAATAAAGATCAGATACAGGGATGTCCATTGTAATGCTGTACACAATAGCAAGAAGTTTAAAAACAATCTAAAGTACATGAAAGATAACTTATAAATGTATATATAATAAAAATACATATAGATGCAGAAGGTATGTCAAAATATTGAATAGTAAAAATTGTTGAAAAGGGTAAGATAGATCTATTCAATGTGACACAGAAATACTTGAACAACAGTAATAACGATCATGCAACACCTAACTTTTATTGAGTAATTAACATGGACCAGATACTGTGCTATTCCCTTTTCATCTGTTATTATCCTCTATTTATAGCTTACAGTATTGAGGTTTGGAAAGATTACATATATTCAAGTCACACAACTTGAAAGTGGCAGAGCTGAACAGAGATCTGCCTGTTTTCCCAACTCCAAAGAGAGAGAGAGATAGACAGACAGAGAGAGAGTGTTCTTAATAGACTACAGCTTACAAAAGAGCCACCGGCCACTTCAAAATACTCTCTATAGCCATAAAAATGACTGCAAAAGAACTTTTTCCCTGACCCACTTGAGAGTTGCTGACCTCAGGTCCCCACAGCACTTTCATGTTATTTCATCAAACAAGGATATTCTCCCACATAACTACCCTCGTGGGTTTGTCTGCTGTTACCTCATGATTAGATTATGTGCACATTTTTGTTCTGTTTTCTTCTTTTGTCATCTTAATCATTTAAATTTTTCCTATTACTGATAAAGTTCACTTTATTATTACAAATGATGATGTTAAACGGTGCTTCTCCACTGCAAAGTTAACTCTTTTTTTCCACTATTTTTTTGTGAAGATTTACTTTGAAACTATGCAAAGTTTATTTTTTTCTTCAAATTTATTCATTCATTTATTCATATATGGTTAGATTCATGGTTTCCTACATTATGCAATGATTAATACTCTGTTACAAGCATTATTTATTTTGATGCTCAAATCATGCTTAATTTGGCACAGAAAGCCCCCTCCTAACTGGCTTCTGTGTTGTTTTGACATGCCCTCATGACTCTGAGCATTTTCTTCCTTTCTGGCACAAAAAGCTATCTCTAATTCCTATTAGTGGACAATATATTCAGAAAACAAGATATGAGCATAAGGTGTGCTCATTTTTATTGGTATCTCACTGCTCCCAGGCCCTCTGAGTGGACAAAGGAATGAATGAAATTACACACACACACACACACACACACACACACACACACACACACACTTCCATGAAGTCATACTGATACTTCAAATTCCAACCTACCAAACTGAAGGTATTCCTTTCAGTTTTCTCCCTTTTGATATTTGATCTCCCTTCTCTGACAGTGAGCAATAAGGCTCCCATTATCCTTAATCTACTTTTCTTATTTTCCATTAATTCCCCTGTACATAACCAATCTTTCACCTCTTCCAATCCCCACCTTACCCAACTTGGGCTCCAACAATTTATGCGAGGTCACCCCCAGCAGGGAAGCCTTTATTCCTTATCCATTTGCTATCCAACACTCCAAGCTGGGCTTCTCCCACCACCAACACATGCATGCATACCCTTCTGCCCTGCTTCACCTCTGACACCCTGCACTGGGGTCACTGTGGCTACCCTACCTTCCAGCACAGGTACTTCTCCCATGCTGCCCAATATAAGGGTTTTAGAACTTAATTCTTCATGAACAGAAGAGTAGGGAAAGCAAAGGAAAATATTGGGAAGAATCAATCAATCACAAAATTTAATACCACACAGTGTAATGCAAAGTGGGGAATAGAGAGTGGATCAATATGTTCATAGAATAGAAGATTCCATAGAACATGTCCAAGGGCTGAGAAAATGAGAACTACTTGGAACAATTAATCAAGAACGATAATAATGTGGCAGTGTTGTTGGCTAATATTTACTAACAGTGAAGAGATGGTTGGGAACAATAGTTTCTGGACTTGGGAGAAACAAAAATTTGTCTTCCACAAAGTAGGTCATTGATATCTTTGAATACAGAGAGAAGTATCTGCTTTATTAATACTCTGCATTATAGATATTATGGCTATGCATCTTGGATTTCCTAAGACTGTCACAATTGTAGATAATTTTATTCACCTCAATTAGACCTGTTCAATAAAAGTACAACTAAATCCACTGTTAAGGGTTGGTAAGCCTGTGTGTGTGTGTGTGTGTGTGTGTGTGTGTGTGTGTATTTATATATCAGCAAAAAATCTTTGGTCAGCTCATATGATCCTATTTTGGGAAAATATATGATCATTATAACCACATAATTTTGATTTGACAATTGACTTTTTGAAAAGATTACACAAACATGGGGGAATTCTAATGATCCAAGGTCTTCTAAATTACTTAGCATGTACATCTAAATCTCACCTACTGCTCTGTATTCACCTCATGACAGAAACACAAAGAACACATGCTACTTGTATAGCAATTATTATTGGTATTATAAGATAATGATAGTTTATCTTCACATTAGACTTTGTGCTAAAGATTTTGCATATTATGGGGTCAAGCAGTATACAGCTGTAGAATACAGATTCATCACCACTTAAAAAATAAACTGATTTAGTCATTCATGTATCATTTTTTTAAGAGCACAGCTTTCAAACACAGAGCAAGAATTCTTACTCTGGTCCTTTTGACTTCAGTACCCCTGTTAACCACCAAAGAGCATTACTTCACCATGCTGCCAAAAGAAGAAGATATGGAATTTATAAACATTTCATGCCATTAGAAGCATGCACTAGAGGAAGGAAAACAAGCCCTCCACATGAAGACTTCTGTGGCATTCGTTTTTGTTTATTTTAAATTTTTTTAACATCTTTATTGGAGTATAATTGCTTTACAATGGTGTGTTAATTTCTGTTTTATAACAAAGTGAATCAGCTATACATATACATATATCCCCATATCTCCTCCCTCTTGCATCTCCCTTCCACCCTCCTTTTCCCACTCGTCTAGGTGATCACAAAGCACCGAGCTGATCTCCCTGTGCTATGTGGTTGCTTCCCACTAGCTATCTATTTTACATTTGGTAGTGTATATATGTCCATGCCACTCTCTCACTTCGTCCCAATTTACCCTTCCCCCTCTCTGTGGCCTCAAGTCCATTCTCTACTTCTGCATCTTTATTCCTGTCCTGCCCCTAGGTTCTTCAGAACCATATATATATAATTTTTTTAGATTCTACATATATGTGTTAGCATATGGTGTTTTTATTTTGAAAGAGAAAACGGGATCTGGAGACCTGGAATCACAACTTGGCATAGTGGTTAGAACGTGACCCCAACCATGAATGGCCAGGCTGAAAGCTCAGCTTGGCAACTTACTTAGGGCCTAGAGCAAATTATTTAACTTCCCTGTGCCTCATTTTTTCATCCATAAATTGAAATGGTAAAAGATATGTTTCCTTAGGACTAAATGAAATAATGCATAAAGTACTAAGTGCAGTACTTGGCACATGGTAAACATAATTCATTTTTATTGTTATTATTACAGTTGATGATGGTGGTGTTATTTCCGAGCCCCCTAGCCATGCTTTACATCTGCTGCTTTTTTCCTGAGCTTAATTACATCAGGGTTAAAGGTTGAAACTTGAGGAATGACAATCCTTGACAAGAATACCCCATCCTTAATTATGACAATTTATAAAGTCTGTGCATAGAATCAAGCAGGTCAGCTAATGTGTAAACACTTTGTAAGCACCTCCTATGTGCCAGATGCTATGCTAGACATTAAAGATCCTATAGGAAAAGACAAATGGGTTCCTCGCCCTCACTGAACTTTCCATCTTGGTTGTTCTTAAGTGTGCTTCATGCCCAGAGTAAAAAAAAGGCTGGCATACGGTGCCTATTCTCTGGCATACATTCTAGCTAGAGACATAATAGTCACACAAGGCATGACTAGAGAGTTATTTAATGATAAAACACATAATTTTGAGCAATGGTCCAAAGATAGATCAACCCAAAGCTGAGAGAGTGTCTGCCTCTGTGTAGGCTCCTTGAAAGAGAAGCACAAATAGGAAATATTAAATGAAACAGGGTTCAGTCTGAAAACTGGAGGCGTTGAGAGGGCTCTCTTTGCTAGCATTACATTTTTGTTTATCATGTAATAGTTCAGGTACAATGGGAGTATTGACACACACAATGAACACCTGTATATATACATTACAGGTGAAGAAATAAATACCTATAATTGAAGGCTTCTGTGAATTCCTTCTCACTATCTATGAATATCACAGATGTATGCATCTGATCAGCTGCCCAATGGGCTATACCTTAACTTTTTCTGCATCTTCATGGATAAGATTTTTTTAAGTACTTCAAGGGTATGAATAGCCAAACACTTACAAAAATGCTTTCTAGTAAAGTAAATGCCTTTAAATGAGTTAAAAACGTGGCTCGTTGTCTGCTTTTGGGATGATTCTAAAGTTCAGAGTCAAGCAAAGGTCACCTACCTGATACCAGGCAATGTGCCAGGCACACTCACTAACTTTGGTTTATTTAATTTTCATCAAGGTCTTATAATGATCTCCATTTAACAGACGAGGAAACCGAACCTCAAGGGGATCAATCTTGAGCACATGAGTAAGACACCCACTGTTTAAACTCAGTCCTCCCAACTGCAAGTGCCTGCTTCCTCTCCATTCATCACCAACCTGTCTATGGATGTGTTAAAAGTTTAATGGAGCTCCAGGACTGGCTTTATCCCACATTAACTTTAAGCCTTACTTTCCATATCTGCAAAATAGAGGCAATAAAAATATCCATGATTAAAATATTAAATAAAACAATTCATCTATGGTGCATAGCACAGTGTCTCATGCAGAGTAGATGCTCAACTAATAGTAATTGTTATTGTTCTTTCTCATGAGAAAGACCCCCAGAAGACCATTCATGACATTCAGACATCATGGCTTCTCTCCTCATTTTACTGCCATAGCCCAACTTGTCCTCACACTTCCTCCACAGGGAAAACTAGATTTGGCTTGGAAATAACCTCAACTGGAACACTGGTGAAAGCTCTGACCCTGTGGGGAAGTCTGAGTGAAGTGATTGGCATGGCTTTATCAGTGGCTTCATTAATGGCCTCATCTCCAGGCTGCAGACTAAGTTGACAGGTCAGTGCTTTCTCTACCTCTTGTCAAAGAACCAACACACATTACACAGTTAAGAAGAATAAATCTGAGTTCTTGTTATTTTCTGAACGAACCCCTTTAAATTTCTCACTCATAGAGGTTTTTTTCAAAAGTGGATTATTTTAGGGGTGCAGGTTGGTGATGTCCCTGTCACCCTAAAACAAAAATCATTACAATATAAAACCTATAAAACAATTTGAAACTGGTATTTTTAAAGTAAAAAAAAAAAAGAAAAAAAGAAAGAGAAAAAGAAGAGAAATAAGTGGATATTTCCTGGCAGGCTAGGGCAGTTTTAGTTGTCTCAGGCTGTAAGATAATATGTTTGCAAAGAGCCCTGGGAGGAACGTTCTCTAGATTCAGATCTGAGGGTTTTATTCATTCTTCCCTGGAGGGAGCCTGGTATATTCTAAAGAATCAACTTTTACAGAGTCTTTTGCAGACTCACTGGTTCGGGTGCCAATAAAAATATTTTTGAATCAACCCGCTAACATTTTTATAAGGAGCATGAAAAATTCTATATTGAAAGAGCCAACTTCCACAAACCCCACAGGCCTTTCCTTCAGCCAAGAACAATATTGAAGTGAACAGGAGCGTTTGACAGGACAGGATTTGAAGTGTTCTTTCATGTGGGAAGTGTGGGAAGATTTACCAGCACATCCTTGACCTTTTCCTCAGACACATTTTGATTTAATCTGTTTCATATTCTGACTTCATAAGAGACTTCTCTGAACTCTCCATCAGGATGGGTACATGGTAACTTGGTGGTTGATGAAATTGGCCGGGACCACAGGCCACTGAGCTCTGAGTTTCCTCAAGAGAAAGCAATTTTACTCCTGCACCTCAAGATGAAGGTTAGTTGAGCTTCTGCACCCCGTGGCACTGAGGGAACCTCTCAGCATAGGCATCAAGGCCCATCTCTGCACAATAATCCTGTCTGCCAATCCACCCGTAACCTCGCTGCCCTGTGCGTGGTACAGCTACAATGGTCTTCTTTCTGGTACTTAAGTGTATCAAGTTCATTGCACCCTGGGTCCTCTGCTTTAGTCTTTCCTGAATGCTCTTTCTCTCACTTTCCTCATTTCACCACCAAGCCCTCCCCTACTTGTATTAAACTGGCTCTTCCTAAGCCTCCAGCCAAAATTTCACTACTTCACTGAGGATATCCTTATATGTCAATATATTTTAAGCCCTTTGTTATTCTCTTTTGTTGTAGCCTGTAAAATTTCCAACAAATCTTTGTTAGTTCCTCTATAAATACTTCTAGTGGCACGTTACTCACTACTACAAATTAAGTCTATTTTATTTTGACCAGATTTTATCATTCGAAAGTAATTCCTGATTTTTTTTTAAAGCCTCTCTGAAGAGGTGATGTTTAAGCTGAGTGTAGGATAAATTAGCTAATTGAAAGAGCCTGTGTGTTAAATTAGCTAATTGAAAGGAGCGTATGCAAAGGTCCTGAGATCAGAGAGACCTCATCACGCTGGAAGAATCTGCGGAAGATTGATATTCTTGGAATAGAGGACAAGAGGCTGGAAAAATTGGCAGATATTTATTTTCCATATTGAATATTTTTACTTAATTCTACAAAAAGAGACTGAAGGAAAATGATGTGATTCTTTTGATGGTGGCTGGATTGGAAAAGGGCAAGAGTTTGTCAACCTTAGAAACATCCCTCAAATTCCATCTTTCTCTACACACCCATTGATTCTGCCTTGTTCAAGCCCTATAACATCTTTACTAGTCTAGTACTTGTATAATTTCCCTCTTTCATAACTGGTCTCCTAGCTTCCAATGTGTGTGATGTGCATGTATATCCCTTTCTTCTGATTACTAGCAAAATCATAAGTTTTGGGGTTGATCTAGAGTAAAGTCTTGGCTGCACCGCCTATAAGCTTTGTGGTCATAGGTGAGTTACCTATCCTCTCTTGCCCTCAGATGCATCATCAGTGAAATGAGAATAATGGTGTCTAGTTTATAGGGTTATTCTAGTCCATTAACTTTATGACATCCATAAAGCACCTACTATAAGGCTAAGATATATAAGAGGAACATAATAAGCAGTGGCTCTTATAGTTTGTTTTTTATATTCCATTATAAAAAGTAGATTGTATAGCTCCTCTGATAAACAGGAGTGTAGAGAATTAATGCTCTACTTGAGACAGAAATTATTCCAGAGACGCCATGCATGTCTCTACAGCCTACTCTGCAAATAACTCCACGTTCCCATTCTGTCTCTCCACACCGCCATTCTCACCTTCCCTATATCTCTTCACTTCCATGGCTTCGGCACATATTGATCTCTCTTTGTGTAATGTCCATCCCTATTTATTCACTTGGAAAACTCCAATTCATCTTTCAGGACCAAATGTACATTTATGCTTATTTGTACAATCACAAACATTTTGAATACCTATATGAGCCAGCCTCTATGCTTGTCTACAGATAGGAATTAAACAGAGAAAAGGCACTAGCTGGATAGAGCTAAGCCATTTAGATTCAGAAGCTCTTAGTTATTATTGGCTTTATAATCATGAAGAAATTCCCTAAGACCTAGTTGCTTCATCTTTAAAATGAAGGCATTAATTATTCCTGCTTCATAGGATCTGTGGGGCATGCAAATGAGATGAGATTGTGGTTGTGGAATCCTAAAACTTAACGCAGATATTAGTTGTTTTAACTCACCATCTTACATCTTTATGGAGGGTACAATTTAACACAGAGAAAAACACACTTCTATTTAGCAAATAGAAAAACACATATAGAAAAATATGCATTAAAAACACAAAGAAATATAGACAAGTTTTTGTTTAGGATGGTGATATGTAAGAGGATCCTAAACTCACCTCCTCCCACAAACATACCAAATCCACATCTACATATGGAACAGTTTTCTCTGGAAACAAAACAAAACAAAACAAAACGCTGAAAACTGGCTGAGCAACTTCACACTGGGCAAAGAGAAAAGCAGGAAGACACAATCTTGCCATAAACCCCACCCCCGGGCTATGTGACCCAGAGTTGGGAGGCAACTCAAAACCTGCACTTTGTGTGGGAAAGGCTCATGTGTGGGAAAAGCTCATTTTCATGTCTTGGAGCATTGGGCTGAGTGACAGGCATCTGATCTGACACGCCGCTGAAATATAACACAATACCATAGAAATGCAATACACAGAACTCAATACACATAGGAAAATATACATATAAAATATATCAATATTCAGAAAATGATAGCAATTCAAGAAAAGTTATGTGTAATGATATAATTAGTTAATTCTATAACAAAGGAGACAGAAACTGTCCTGTGAGTTAATGGTCAAGGGTGTCAACATGGAAGAGATGTGACTTAAAGACCAAGGAGGATTCAAAGACAACAGGAGAAGGCTGCCGGTACTTGCTTATAGGGCTCCAGATACTGCAGCACAATCTGAATTCACAGAGTAGCTGGTATACATTCTTAAGGGGCATCTGCTACTCCCTTTATATCACCCTGATGGCTAATGGAGCTGAGACAATTTTTATATATTCATTGATCATATGTAACCTTTTATGAAGTGACTGTTCAAATTTTATCCATTTTTCTATTGGATTGTTTGCCTTTTTAAAATTGTTTCAAAAGTGTTTTTTATATAATCTGGATGTTAACAGACATGTGTTTCACAAATGTATTCTCTTATTCTCTGGGTTTTCTTTTGAAAAAAATTATTTTATAACAGTTTTAGATTCACAGAAAAGTTATGAAGGTAATACAGAAAGTTTCCATATACTACACATCCAGTTTCTCTTATTATTAAGATTTTACATAATTATGGTATATCTGCATATTAATGAACTGATATGGGTAAATTATTATTAAATAAGGACCATAGTTTTTGAGATTTTCTTAGTTTCTACCTCGTGCCCTTTTTCTGTTCCAGGATCCAGGATAGCACATAACTTTCTATAGTTGAGGTTCCTTTTGCTCCTGTTGTCTGTGATGATTTCTCAGACTTTCCTTGTTTTTTGATGACTTTTACACTTAGAGACATACTGGTCAGATATCTTGTAGAATGTCCTTCTGTTGAGGTTATCTAGTGTTTTCTTATGATTGCACAATGGTTGTGTGTTTTGGGGAGGAAGATCACAGAGGTAAAGTGTCTTTTTCATCGTGATTTAATGGGTATATACTATCAACATGAATTATCACCTTGATGTTAATATTTATCTACTGGCTGAAATAGTGTTTGCCAGATTTCTCTACTATAAAGCTACTTTTTTTCCCTTTTCATACTGTATCCTTACTTTCCATACTGTATCCTAACTCCGTACTTAAGGAAGGGGAATTATTCTCTACCTCCTTGAGGGCAGAGTATCCACATAAATTATTTAGAATTATTCAGCATGGGAAATTTACTCTCCCTTATTTATTCATTTATTCAAATATATTTATTTTTATATACTTATATTTATTTTATTTACTATATATTATAGAGAATAAATATTTATTTATTTTATACCTTAAGTTATAATTCAATAAAAATTCATTTATTTTGTTGCCCAAATGTATTTCAATTTTGGCCAATGGGCACTCTCAGTTGGTTCCTCGGTCCCTTGACATTTTCTCCTTCAATTTAAAATAATTTCACTGGATATAGAATTGTAGCTTGGTGTGGTTTTTTACTCCATACTCCCAACTCTCTAAATATTTCACTTCATTCCTTCTTTCTTGCATAGTTTCTGAATATAAGAATTCTGTAATTCTTACATTTGGCCTTCCATAAGTGAGGAGTTTCCCCACCCCTGGCTTCTTTCAAGATTTTTTTCTTTATCTTTGCTTTTCTGTAGTTTGACTATGATATGTGTATGTGTTAATTTTTAAAATACTCTCTGAGCTTCCGAGAACTGTAATCTGATGCATGTCATTTTGGAAAGTTCTTGGCCATTATCACTTCAAATATTTCTTCTGCTCAGTTCTCTTTTTCCTTCTGGCATTCTAACTATGTACATAAGACACATTTTGATATTGTCCCAAAGTTCTTGGATATTCTGGTCTGATTTTTTCCATTGTTTTCTACTTACATTATAGTCTGGGAAGTTTCTATTGACCTATCTTCAAGATCACTGAGCCAACACTTTGCCATGTCCGGTCTGTTGATGAGTCCATCAAAGGCCTTCTTCTTTTTTGTTACAGTGTTTTGATCTCTAGAGTTTCCTTTTAATTCTTTTGTAGAGTTTCTAAGTCTCTGCTTACATTACTCATCTGTTCTTGCATATTGTCTATTTTTCCATTAGAGCCCTAACATGTTAATCATAGTTATTTTGCATCCCCTCTCTGATAATTACCATATCTGTGTCGCATCTGAGTCTGGTTCTGACTATTGTTTTCACTCTTCGGTCACTGTTTTCTTCTTGCCTTTTGTCATGCCTTGTACTTCTTAAAAGCCACACATGTTACATTGGTTAATAGGAACAGAAGCAAATATGCCTTTATTGTGAGGTTTATGTGAATCTGGTTAGCAGTTCGGGTGTTTTTAATGTTTGCTATAGCTTCAAATTCCTCTAATGTCCTTATTTTTATCTCTCTCTTGATCTGGGGCTTCCCTAAGTACAACTCCTCAGAGAGTTTATGTCTCAAAACACTTTTTCCTGTGACCCATTGTTATTGTACTAGAGCCCTATTGGTGTGGTGGTTAGATGTGGGATATGAGTAGTGTTCTATAATCTTCCAATTAAATTTCAGTCTCTTATTTAACCTGTGTCTCAGGACTGTTATAACTTCAGAAGTATTTCTCCAGTAATAAAACACTCTCCATGCCTTGTACTACCATTCCATTCCTTTCATGTTTCTAATATGTTTGCTTAAAGATCCAACTTCTGTTGATTATGTCTTCCTCCCCCCTGAGATGAAACAGAAAGCCTAGAAAGGGCTCAAGTGCGAAGAATTACCTTCCCCTAGCTGGAATAAAGCTCTTTCAAAGCCCCTTCTTTTGGAGAATAGGTCCTTATTATGTTTTTGTTCTTGCACATTGCCTTACAAAGTTCATTCCATATGGAGAGCCCTCATTTACTGATCATTGAAAATGAAACATTTCACAATTTATTCAGTACTCTTGGATAAATGGAGGAGAAAGAAAAAGGTCAAATGTTCTTTACCTGATGCCTTCTTAGTACTGGAATATAGGATTCTATGTTATACTACTTGAATATTTTAAAATTCAAGGCCAGGTGGACTTTTGGAACCAGGTGGCCTGTGTTAGAATCCTAAATTCTGCCTGTAAGGCCTTTGTCCAGTTACTTACCTTCCCTGGGCAACATTTTTACACCTATCACATGAAGATAATGATAGTACCTATACGCAATTGTTCATTGAATCAGCATTCATTAAATTATTATATGCAAGGTAAGTTGCAAGATGCATTTTTATATGGGATCACTTAAATTTCATGTAAATCTTCATTTTACTGATTGGGAGAGACTAATGAGTATTATAACTCTTCCTTCTCTGAAATGTACAGCCATATATCTGCTCTGATTTAAAGTAATTTCTAATCAGATTTTTTTTTATTATTTATTTAAATCCAGGTAAAGTTGAAATACACATTTGTTGCCAGGAAACACACACAGATTTCTAAGAATGTTTATCTGGTAAAGGAACTTACCAAATTTTAATAAGCCCTATTAAAATGACAACATTGCCCTTTTCTGTGACCACATCTTCTTCTATCCTTATTCTCAGCTCTACTTGCCTGAGTAAACATTATCCTTCTCATGGTTCTGTTTAAGGCATACATGTCATGGGTTAACATCAGAGTTTGTTGCTGTTAGCAAAGTTCTCCATCACTGCCCTAATGAGATAATGTATTTTTATACTAATAAACATAACTCTACAATGGATCATAAACTACATAATGTGCATATTCCAATATTTGATATTTCATCTCAACTGAAATATAAATTATCTTTTTGTTTCACATCATCTACTTTCTATTTTCTTCAGTGTCCATGGTATTTAAAAACAGTCGTCACAACATATACTAATTTCTTATGACAAAACTGCAAATAGAAATGGATTAGTCTTGTAAAAATTTTTTTAATCTAATATATTGTTGTCTTTCCAATCCATTCACATAAGAGTATGATCAACTTTCTCTCCTTATTAATCATTTTCACTTTATCATGTCAATAATATTGAATTCTATCTTTATTTGTATCTTACAGACAGTGCAAAAAATTATATATAACATGTATAACAAGTGGACCAATAATCTAATCCATTACCCTAGTTATAATTCCTAAGGGGAGGGTGAAAGACTAGTGTTGCAAGTAACAGTATAAGATTAAATCTCCCTGATAACATTATGCAAAGGGGAAGGTAGGTATAACCATCAGCCATTGGAGCCATTAGGCATATACTAGTATAACTACTATGGCTACTTAAGTATGTCTTCTGCTTCTGCCCGTAATGGAGAAACTAGCCCTGGCCTTCCCACCACAAACAACTACAAAACTGGACAAAATATATGAGGCAACTGTTTTTAGACACTGGACTACAGGTGGCATAGAACTTCCCTCTTTGACAGAGGAGAAACACATAAGGTGAGCCCCTCAACTCCTCAAGCTTTCTGACTCAGATTACTTTCAAGCCTGTGGCCTGAGTTAAAGAGTTAAGAGTTTAGGCAGAACATGACAGTCTTGCCCAAAGAGGATACAGAAATTGAAAACTGGGTTACTGAACTGACTGGAATTTGTAGGACATGTACTAAAGAGAAGAAAGTTGCTGGTGGGGCTCCTGGAGGTAAAACACATGAAAGTCTACCCCTCCTTGACTGGTCCCCAAGAGATTTTAACTTTCAAGTAGTCCATATATAGCCTCCAGAAGTTCACTGAAGCCACTGTTTAAGTTTTCCTACAAGTTACTGGTTCCAGCATCTTCTGCTTTAGGTAAGCTAGCTAATCTGTATTCTGTGTTTTGTGTATCCACCTGTCTCTCCAGTTTTGAGGGTGGCAATTTGTCCAGTGACATTGATTCCCTGAAGGATCTAAGAAAAGTCCTTTTTTTTTCAATTTCTTCAGCTTTTTTCTTGCAACGGGGGTAGGAATGACAACTTACAACCTCTCTATATGTCAGAGTGGAAGCTAGATGTCCTGTTGAATATTTTTATTGTGAACGGTTGTTGAATTTTGTCAAATGTTACTTATGCATCTGTTGAAATGAAAATTTGGTTTAACTTTTTATTCTATCAAAACTGTGTGTTACATTAACTGACTTTGGGATGTTAAACCAACCTTGCATTTAGGGGTTAAATCAACTTTGTCATGGTATATAAACCTTATTCACTTAGAACCAGTCAGGAGCAAAGTTCAAGACTTCCAAGTTGGGCCATTTCTACATTTTCTGAGAGCAAAATATCTCAGATGAGTTCATAAGAACATAGGAGTAGCTGTCACCTCTGTGAGATAGATTGTGTCCAAAGGTATTTTTTTTCATTCCTGAGTTCTTCTTGATGTGTGCTCACTATAAGCATACCTTGGAGATACTGCAGGTTCAGTTCCAGACTATTGCAATAAAGCAAATATTGCAATAAAGCAAGAAGTCACATGAATTTTTTGGTTTCCTAGCACGTATGCAAGTTATGTTTACAGTGCAATGTAATCTATTAAGTTTGCAATAAGATTATGTTTAAAAAAATGTATATACCTTAATTAAAAATATTTTATTGCTAAAAAATGCTAACCTTTTATTGCTAAAAAATGCTAACTTAGCATTTGAATGCTAAAAAGTGCTAACCTTTGAGTTGATTAACATTTGAGCCTTCAGTGAGTCATAATCTTTTTGCTAGTGGAGGGTTTGAAATATTGTGAGAATTGCCAAAATGTGACACTGAGACACGATGTGAGAAAATGCTGTTGGAAAAATGGTACTTATAGACTTTCTCAGTGCAGGGTTGCCACAGGGTTGCTTTCAATTTGTAAAAAAAAAAAAAGCAATATCTGTGAAGTGTAATAAAGTGAAGCAGAAGTGTACTTGTTCTTTGCTCTATATTTCCATCTGAGATATGTTGGTGTCTGGTCCAATGTGGAATTCACAACATTCTGGTATATATCATATGCATCTTTTTCTTTGATTTATAACTTCGCCACACAAGTGAGTCCTTCCTGGGATCATTTATAAAATTAACTACTTGGTTCAAATGCTTGTCTTAGGTGTTTACTTCTGGAACCCCAATCGATGACTGACTTGCTCAAACTCTGTTGACAGCTTTCAATTACTTTCAGAGGAAAACCCAAACTTGTTAGTTTATATGGCCTTTGGTGATTCACTCTAATTGTCATTTCTAATGTTCTTTCTTAACACATTCTGCAGGGGACACTTTGTTACAGCCAGATCAGCCCTGTCTTTCTCACACCCTCTTCATATTCTCCTCTCCTTGCTATTACACTCATACTATTACTCATACTTAGAATTTCCCATAGTAGAGTGATTAAAAACAGACTCTGAAGTCAGGCTGCTTGCATTTATATCCTGGTTTGGACACTTACTAGCTGTGTGTTCTTCATCAAGTTACTTAGTCTCTCTGTGCCTCCATTTGCTCATTATTTTACAGGGATAATAACAGTACCTAACTCGAGAGGGCAGACAGCAGAAGCAAGAAGAACTACAATCCTGCAGCCTGTAGAGCAAAAACCACATTCACAGAAAGATAGACAAGATGAAAAGGCAGAGGGCTATGTACCAGATGAAGGAACAAGATAAAACCCCAGACAAACAATGAAATGAAGTGGAGATAGGAAACCTTTCAGAAAAAGAATTCAGAATAATGATAGTGAAGATGATCCAGGACCTCAGAAAAAGAATGGAGGCAAAGATCGAGAAGATGCAAGAAACATTTAACAGAGACCTACAAGAATTAAAGAACAAACACTTAGAAGAATTAAAGAACAAACAAACAGAGATGAACAGTACAATAACTGAAATGAAAAATACACTAGAAGGAACCAATAGCAGAATAACTGAGGCAGAAGAATGGATAAGTGACCTGGAAGACAGAAGGGTGGAATTCATTGCCGCGGAACAGAATAAAGAAAAAAGAATGAAAAGAAATGAAAACAGCCTAAGAGACCTCTGGGACAACATTAAATGCAACAACATTCACATTATAGGGGTCCCAGAAGGAGAAGAGAGAGAGAAAGGACCTGAGAAAATATATGAAGATGTTATAGTCGAAAACTTCCCTAACATGGGAAAGGAAATAGTCACCCAAGTCCAGGAAGCACAGAGAGTCCCAGGCAGGATAAACCCAAGGAGAAACACGCTGAGACACATAATAATCAAACTGACAAAAATTAAAAACAAAGAAAAATTATGGAAAGCAACAGGGAAAAACAACAAATATCATACAAGGGAACTCCCATAAGGTTAACAGCTGATTTCTCAGCAGAAACTCTACAAGCCAGAAGGGAGAGGCATGATATATTTAAAGTGATGAAAGGGAAGAACCTACAACCAAGATTACTCTACCTGGCAAGGATCTCATTCAGATTGGATGGAGAAATCAAAAGCTTTACAGACAAGCAAAAGCTAAGAGAATTCAGCACCCCAAAACCAGCTCTACAACAAATGCTAAAGGAACTTCTCTAAGTGGGAAACATAAGAGAAGAAAACGACCTACAAAAACAAATCCATAACAATTAAGAAAATGGTAATAGGAACATAAATATAGATAATCACCTTAAATGTGAATGGATTAAATGCTCCAACCAAAAGACACAGGCTCGCTGAATGGATACGAAAACAAGACCTGTATATATGCTGTCTACAAGAGACCTACTTTAGACCTAGGGACACATACAGACTGAAAGTGAGGGGATGGAAAAAGATATTCCATGCAAATGGAAATCAAAAGAATGCTGGAGTAGCAATACTCATATCAGATAAAATAGACTTTAAAATAAAGGATGTTATAAGAGACAAGGAAGGACACTACATAATGATCAAGGGATCAGTCCAAGAAGAAGATATAACAATTATAAATATATATGCACCCAACATAGGAGCATCTCAATACATAAGGAAACTGCTAACAGCTATAAAAGAGGAAATCGACAGTAACACAGTAATAGTGGGGGACTTTAACACTTCACTTACACCAATGGACAGATCATCCAAACAGAAAATTAATAAAGAAACACAAGCTTTAAATGATACAATAGACCAGATAGATTTAATTTACATTTATAGGACATTCCATCCAAAATTAGCAGATTAAACTTTCTTCTCAAGTGCACACGGAACATTTCCCAGGATAGATCACATCTTGGGTCACAAATCAAGCCTCAGTAAATTTGAGGAAATTGAAATCATATCAAACATCTCTTCCGACCACAATGCTATGAGATTAGAAATTAATTACAGGGAGAAAAACGTAAAAAACATAAACACATGGAGGCTAAACAATATGTTACTAAATAACCAAGAGATCACTGAAGAAATCAAAGAGGAAATCAAAAAATACCTAGAGACAAATTACAAGGAAATCACAACGACCCAAAACCGATGGGATGCAGCAAAAGCAGTTCTAAGAGGGAAGTTTATAGCAATACAAGCCTACCTCAAGAAACAAGAAAAATCTCAAGTAAACAATCTAACCTTACTCCTAAAGGAACTAGAGAAAGAAGAACAAACAAAACCCAAAGTTAGTAGAAGGAAAGAAACCATAAAGATCAGAGCAGAAATAAATGAAATAGAAACAAAGAAACCAATAGTAAAGATCAATAAAACTAAAAGCTGGTTCTTTGAGAAGATAAACAAAATTGATAAAAGAAAATAATAATAATAGTACCTAACTCATGAAGTGAATATGACAATTAAGAAATTAGTACTTAGAAATGTACCCCATTACTTAGTAAATACTGAATAAATGTCAGCTATTATTATCCCATCTCCAAATCTTACCTTCAAAGCAGCTCAATCCTCTACTTCAAGGATGCCTTTTTTTGAACCCATAGCTATATATAAGCATTGCAACTCTTAAAGTCTCTCTTTACCTATATTTTTCTCTTTGCATTTATTTTCTATCATGCATGATATGTAAATTTAATTTCCCTGATAAAACTGTATGTTCCATAAGAAAAAAGGTAATTCCCTTTCTTTGTATCCAATTCAATGCTTAGCACATAGTGCATACTCAGATATTTAATGAATGACTTAATTTTCACTGCAAAATAAAAATACATAGCACATGTAATACATATCAATTTATAATATCTTAGCCAAAGTCACCTCACAAAAGCAGTAGAAAATTCCCAATTCAGAGTTACATTTATCTCCAGGAAACAAATCACAAGTTAAAAACTGTGGAAGTTAAATAACAGTTCAGCCTCAATTGTTCATCTTTATTATACATGAGGATTGACTCCACTGTGGATTGATTTATATCACAAGAAAAATAAGATTTCAGATGAAGAGACCAGAACTGTTTTTGTTGTTGTTGTTGTTATGTCTGTGGTACACAAACCTCTAGGCCAGAATATTATTTCCAATTACCCCCATGTTTATGAATCACATAAAAACTCTTCGTAGCCCAAACATTCACAAAGAAACATTATTTTTATTCAAACATGTTTCTCCCCAGCCTCTTATCTCCTTCTTGACTTAAGAAACTGTTCAGTTCACATTAACAAAAATCACAATGCTAAGATGGTGATTTGGAAGGTGATTACATGTAATAGCTTCTGCTTTATAACTGAAGAGATACTACTCATTTATCTGTCACGTGAGCTCAAATCTCTATATTCAAATCGTTGCCAATTTCTGAGACCAGGCTTCACAAGATTTCAAATACAAAATCTAGGACAGTTTCCACCAAAGGAATAGAGTTGGAGCTCAGTTTTTGTTTTGTTTTGTTTAATGCTCCAGTGGAAATATAATTAGCATTTTAGAAACATAGAATTGTTATTGGCATCTGATTCAGAAAGTATTTACTATATTATATCTCCTTAGTGTAAGTCAATGTACTGGTTACTTTAAAGGATTCCATGACAATAAGACAGAGTTTCTGCCCTTCATGAGCTTTTAGCTAGTTAAGACAAAGTTCAAACTCATCTAAGCAAGAAAAAGAACATTATAATAAAGCCCACATGAGAAGCCCAAGTGCCAGTTGGATTAAATTGAGGAAGGAAACAAATTCACCGGGATAATGGGACTTGAGTCATGACACTTATGTTATGGAGGGAGTTACACTTCAGATGAGACTGGAAGGAACAGTTAGACTCAGCATTTGGAGGTGGTGAAGAAAGGTTCTCCACAGAAAATAAAGAACATGTATTATTCTTCTGATCTTATTTTTGCTGGCTGGTATATATTCATTGTGTTCCTGGCAAAATAGTCCTGATTTTCCTTTGAGGAAGTACCACTCTAGTCCGTGCTCTTTGAATGTATTTGCTGTTACTGGTGGTAACCTAGGCCTATCATCTGATTTTACTATCCACAGTGATTGATTTAGGTATTTAGAGCTTAAATCAAATACCCTGATTTAAGGTATTTAGGCCTTTTGATTTAGTGACTGAACAGGTGATGTTTGCTTTGGCAATGACCTTGAGCATGGGAACAGATAAGCCTGAGGCTGCTGTTTGCTATCTTTCCTCCACATGGACCCTGGGACTAAAGCCAACATAAAGGTAAGACCTAGGAGATGAAGAAGACTGGATCATAATGACATCATTTGAGCCTGAATGTCAACTAGCTAGTCCTACATGGAACTAGCTAGTTCTAAACTTTCTGGTTACTTAGACTGAAGAAATTATTCTTCTGATAATTTGGGTCAAGTTTTCTGTTGCTTCTAAAATAAAGGGTCCAAACTGATTTAGTAAATAAATGCATGGATCTGGAAAATCATGTGTAGAAGTAGTAATATCTCTCTGAGAATAGAAAGGTTTCTGCTGTATCTTATTATCAATAACTGTCAACATCTTGCACTCTCAGGAACTGACATTTACCTTCAGTGTCAGACCTCACTGTGTACACTTCAATTAACTGAATCTCAAAATAACAGAAAGTGAGACCAAGGCAATGAAAGGACTTTTAATGTGACTGTCAGATTTGCTTTGCCCACTTCCCATTGCCTACCCCCACCATTAGGTTGCCTTCTCCAACTAACACATGGGTTAATTGGCCCAGAAGCCTTCACTGATGCAAAATCCACTGCCCAGTCTACTTCTGTTGTGTCTGAGCAGCAACTGAAAGTTGGTGGTAAGATTTGAAATTGGTGATGATGATGTAATAACTTCCATTATTGAGGGCTTCCTATATTCCAGGAACTGTACTAAAAATGCTGGATGTATAATTCCTTCATACCTTTACAAAAGTCCTGTGAGTTATGTACTGTTTCCTTGTATACAGATGAGGAAACTGAGGCTCATAAATATTAATTAACTTGTTCTAATTTCCACAGTGTCATAGGTCAAATCATATAAAATCTATCTGATCCCAAGCCCCACTCCCAAGCCTCACCTTAGCAATAATCTGTGAGTTTACAGTGTATCTGGAGCTTTAAGTGGTTAGTAAGAACTTGTTGATAGGGTCAATGGAGAGCTTGCTTACTTGCTTCCACTGGTATAGAGATCAAAACACAATTCTGTTCAGTCTAAGGTGGCTAGACAGATGCCCAGCAAAGTCCGGGGTCTTGGGAAAACAGTTAATTGTGGCGGAGAGATCACCATTTGCTCTCTACAGTTGTAATTAATAAATAAATGCTTACTCTTAAATATGTTATTCTTATTGACCATAGGAATACAAAGCAGATGAGAAAGATGAGGTCTGGAAAGGTAAGCTACTCTGAGAAATAGTCTGAGTCAGGATGAGAATCTGACCACTCTGGACTGACCCTCTGAGTAGATCCCTGTTTCTCAGGGAAAGTTTAAATCTGAACCATAACTAAGACCCTGGAGCTGGGTTTAGGATAAAAAGCTTGGCGGTTAAGTGGTCAAACCGCCAGCTCTCATCACTGAAGAGATGTGAGGTGGATATTCAGGAAGTGCTGCTTCAATGAAGGAAATAAATTAGCATCTGTTATAAACCAGTCACAGACTGGTGTACTTATGCTTTTATCTTTCTCAATCAAATGGTGGTGTATACAATCTTTTTGTGATAGATAGTATTATCCTTATTTAAGCAAATAAGAAAAGTAAGGTTCAGAGCACTATGTAGCATCCCCCAAACTACCAAATTAGTAATTTTCAAAAAGCAGGAATTAGATCTCTTTTATATGTTTATATATCTAAATGGAGTTTTAAATGTAATTGCATCACAACACACACTCACTCCCAATATATGACTTTAAATTATGTCAACCCAGAAATTCATTCTATCAATGAATACACAAAGTTTATTTTTTAAATGCATTCTATTTAATGCATATTTTATTTGTTGGTATGTTTGTTTTTGTTAGAAACTTTGTTTTGGTGTGAAAATTAGTCAAGATAGCCTTTTCTTCAAAGGAAAAAGAGAAACCAATCTTTATGCCTGATGCTCTAGGTTTTGAGTACTGTCGGTTAGAAAGAAGTGACCAAAGAAAAAAGTACAGGCTACCATTGTTTTTTTTTCTTTTTGTTACACACCTGGAGCTTATATCAGCTTCCCAAGTTACTGACAAAAAGTACAAAGCAGCCATCGAGACCTCTCAGTAAATGTAACATGCAACCCTCAGGAACAAGAGGACCCAAAAAGCCACAAGACTCCAATTTTTAGTCCTCTTTTTCATTACTTTGATGGATACTCACATTTATTGAAACATTCCAATGGCTGCTTTGTGCATCCTCGTCACCAGCTGTGTGACTTTGGAAAACTCTATATTCTTGGTGCTTTCATCTTTGAGTCTTGCAGAATTAGGAACAAATTGTTTATCAGAGATAACTGGAAGAAAATGTCATCCAGTTAGTCCCCTGGTAGTGAATAGGGCTACACCCCATCCATCTACACTGCTCTTTGAGAATACAGAGGTGAAGAAGCTACAGTAGGTGTTGGAACTTAAACGCTTACATAGGCCACATAGGGGATGTAAACGAGTGATGTGAGAAAATAGGGAGTGGTGGAGCACACAATATCTGGAGGCATCCAGCAGGCAGTTTTGCACAGTGGCTAATACTGCTAGAATTTGGAGTAAGAATGTCTGGGATTCAATCCTGGCTCTTCTTACTAACTGTGTGTGTTTGAATAAGTTATCTAAGCATTTAATGCCTCCGTTTCCTCATCTATAAAATGAAAATAAGACTGAATTTAGAGGGTTTCTGTAAAATTTAAATATTATCTATATAAGTTTTTAGCACAGTACCTGACAAAGAGTCAATGATCAAAGATTTTTTTCCTCAAAAAGTACAGGGATACACTTATATTTTCAGCAAAGCCTTGATTGGCTTGACTTTAACTAACTGGAGTGGGAGAAAAAGGATGTCTTGTTAGCCCTGGGGAAAGTGAAACACGCGTGAATCACTTCCATAACTTAAGCACTTGCTATTTATTCCAGGAAATGAAAATTTTACTTTATTTCTTGACTATAAATTGTGCTTTACACTTTAACATTCTAGAATAAACACAGAGTTGTCCTTGAAAAGTGTAAGAATTGTAAAAACATGAAATAGATATGAAAGCAAGAGAGGAAACTGCAAATATTTACTAAGTAAAATTTTAAAATCCCATTTTATCTAATGGAACACAGACTGAAACAAGTATTTCTAGGAAGTACATCAAAGGGGCAAAATGTTTTTTCTATAAGAATTAACAGAAGCAAATAAACAACACCCAAGGCCAAACTAAGTAGACGTCAAACATAAAAAAAGCAATCACAAGAGGAAATGTATTAGGAAATTAAGTATATAGAAAACTGTCTAACCTTCAAATATGTTAATTAAAAGAAACATGAGATACTTTTTCACTTATCACACTGGCCATATTTTTTTAATGAAGATAATCTGATTAGAAAAAATTCAGCTGGCTCTCATATATTTGTGTTAAGAGTATACAATGCTATAGGAAAGGTTTTAGAAAGTGTATATCCAAGCTTTAAAAATGTCAAAAGACAGAGTTCATAATGTTAATTATGAGAGATTACCCTGTGAAAACAGTCAAAAGCACAGAATAAGCTTTACATGCAAATATACAAATATATTCCTTTCGGCCAAAATACTTAAAGGAGATATTTGCATTTTAAAAATTGACACATAGTAGTTTACAATATTAAAATGATAACTAAACACAAGGAGAAAATATGAAGTGCCATACCAAGAATTTCTCTGTGGCCCCTTTCCTTCAGCCGTCTGCAATATAATTGAAGGGGACAAAGCACATATTCGAAAAATCTTGAGAATAAATGTAATATAATATTTTAATAAAAACTTGAGAATAATATAAAAAGCAAAACTTGGATGCTGCAGAAAGGCAAAGTAAAATAACAGACTAATCTGTAAATTTTTCTCTTTTATATCTGTTTTATAATAATAAAAGTAATTCAAGGCTATTCCCCAAAATGTGAATAATATAGGATACAGTATAACAAAGAATATAAAATTATCTTAATTTCCTTAGATAAATTTTGTTTAATTTCTTCTTTTCTCATTGTGTTTAATTATATTTTTCCTTCAACAAAAACATCTTTTTTCTTTTTAATCCTTGACTCAGGTGAGATGAGACCTGGGGAAGAGTGGCTAGGTACCCATGTAGTAACAAGCAGAGGGTCTTTCTAATGTGCCTGTGATTATGTCATTTAGACACTATTCAAGGCCCTAACTGATATTTTTAAAGGAAACCCAGAAGATAAATATGCATTTGCAAGGGCAGAGTCTGTCTCGACATCATCTGTTGTAGTAAAACTGTTCGAATTCACAAAAAAAAAATCAAGTGAATTTTAGTTTAGACCAAGTTCCCAAACCTGAGTCCTTGATAGCTCTAGCACAAGAGGTCAGACCTCCATCCTCCTACAAAGGGTTACATAAAGGAGTCAGGCTTCTTGGGTTCAAATCCTAAGTTTTGTGATCTTAGACATGTTATTTAAATCATTAGTAGCCTCAGTGGACTCATAAGTGTGCTTGTGTAAAATGGGATGATAATAAAAGAAACTTCCTCACAAGATCATCATGGAGATTAAATGTCGTAAGTTGTAAAAGCGCTTTCCTAAGTGCCTGCCTCCTACTTAAACATATATTAATGGTTATTATAATTATTATTTTTAGTTAGTCTCATGCCTTTCTCCTCTATGATGTTTCACAGCACTTAGAGCAGTTCATTTTGCTTTTGAAAAATAGCTGATATTCTGTGTGTCACTCTGATGTCCCTTAGCCACTAAGAAGGACATCTGGGTTTGGTCAGGGAGTGTCTGGGGAAGCTGAAGTAGGGTCTTTTGGAGCCAGAGCCTTCTTTTCCATCCTAGTTGCTCCATTTATGAACTCTAGGACTTGGGCAAATATCAGTTTCTCTGAGCTTCACAAGCCTCATAAGGAGAAAATACCAAGAACTACCTTGGAGGCTGTCAGGAGGACTAAATGAGATATTCCGAAGATGACGAGCATATTGACCACCATGTGATAAATGCTCAGGAAATATAGCCCTGAGTCAGTGGATGGAAGCAGTGCCCCATAAGTCACGACCTGCTAAGCCTTTGGCAGCAGGGACACTCATTTAAATGTTTATCACTCTCTATCTCTTTTTTTTTCTGGGATTTAAAACCCTGTTTAAATGATTTTGGATTTATTAGCAGTGCTAGTGATGCTTAACGATTGATTCATTCTTCCCTGTAATTAATTGAGGTGATTAGAGAAAGCATTCTTATTACTGTAAAGTTTGATTTGTAACAACCTGTTAAACCCAGAGGGAGGGAGGGAGTTGAGAAGAGGTCAGTCCCCTCCAATAACGAATACACACCCTCCCTCGCAGGAGTAGAGTGCCTTTTTTTTGAGGAGGGTATTCGGAATTTAGGCATGATTGGCTAGTGTCTCTTTGCCAACAAGGCTTTAACCTTCAAATGAAAAGACCCAAAATCTATACCAGCATTTCCCAAAACATATTCTGTGAACTATTCAACCTTGCCCCCGACCATGAAACACTCCACAGAGAATAAAAGCGGGAGTGGGTCTTATGTTCAAATAACTTTGGAAATCTTGCATGAACTAGCACCCTTGAAGATTCACAACACACAAGATGACCCATCTATGTAACGTTGGGAGCATACAGATAAAGAAAATTATTTAATGAAATGAAGCATTTTCCCCCTGTCAATTAATATCTCTTAATGCTGTGAAGAATTAGCATAAGCCAAAAACTGCTTAAGAATTCTTACCTATAGATAGATAGATAAACAGACATTCAATAATATATATTTTAACCATATTAAAAGTTTCAAGTAAAACAGAATGCACCTATGCCGCTTATAATCTTAAGAAGGGTTTTATACTGGAGAAATCATACTCTAAATAAAGGTGAAAGTTGTTTTGCTCACTTAAGCCACTTTCTTGCCTTAAATGCCTTCTTCATCCTGTTTGCTCAATGAATCCACAGTGTCACCTATTAAACAGATGTTAAATGGACACCCACAGGAGAATCAGTATCTCTCTCTCTAAACTTGTGTACTTATGTCTTTTTTGTAGTAGTAAAGTATGAATTTTGATGCTCAAATCCTTTCTCTCTAGTTTCTGCTCATTTTCAGATACTATCTTGAAGAGGTGAGGGGGAGATAGGAGCCCTTAAAAATTAGAGTATTTGCATAAGTGATAATTTGAAGTTACTGCCATTGTGTAGAAGTGTATAGACCAAGGGGAGAGTGTATAGACTTTCCAAACTCCATCCCTTCCAACAAACCTCACTAAATAACTGAATTGGAACTTTGTTTGTTCCTCAACTCAAATATAAATAGTAGGGATATGGGTTAATTTACTGTGTGCTGAGATTAATAACTATACATTGTTAAGAAGCTCAGGATGCTGTTTTTGGGGACTAAGGCCCAGGTGATTTATTTATTCCTTCTCCCTCCATCATTCCTGCCTTCTCTTTTTTTAAAGCTAAAGTTTACTTGTTTGAGCTTATATTTCTATCAGCTATCAAATATAAGCTTGAACCAGGTGAGATATAATCGGCACAAACCCTGTGATTCTGAAGAGCACCATGATGGGCCCTCCATACTGCGAAAGTTTCCAAGCTACAACTGGGTAATTGTCAGGTTGCTTGTGTTGCTGCCTTAAATGTTTTCCTCTTGACATTAGTGAATGTAAGACATTTATTTATTCTCTGTTATGTCTGATTAAAAACAAAGGAGAAGGTTGTTCCTCGAAGAGAGAAAAACAATAATTATTCTTCCGATGCAGGGGAACCGTGTTTTCCTCTTGACATTAGTGAATGTAAGACATTTATTTATTCTCTGTTATGTCTGATTAAAAACAAAGGAGAAGTTTGTTCCTCGAAGAGAGAAAAACAATAATTATTCTTGCTCATAAGAAGAGAGCTTTAAAACACACTGATAGCTGTGTCTCTCACACCACCAAAATATGTTCATCGCAGCAGAGGGAGGCCCGCATACCACAAAACAAACAAACAAAAAAAAAAAAAACAAAGGAGAAGTTTGTTCCTCGAAGAGAGAAAAACAATAATTATTCTTGTTCGTAAGAAGAGAGCTTTAAAACACACTGATAGCTGTGTCTCTCACACCACCAAAGTATGTTCATCCCTTCTCTGCCTTAAGTGAGACAAACACCTTTTAATCTTATGGATGGAAGCACCCTGGCATTAAAAAGTCAATTAACTAATTGCCTGCAGTTAATTTACTGGTGAGGCTGAGAACAAGAGCAAGAAAGAGAGGGCGAGAGATTAAATAGATGTTATATAGATATATAGTTTATATATTGATACATATATATAACATATCATATACAATATAGAATTTACAGACCAAGGGAAGATTTAAGCCACTGTCCCAGGGATGGCACCTGGACTAGGTTGGGTGGAGGCTGTGCCTTAGCCAGTAGGATGCATGGGTCAAGGGAGGACAGAGAACTCTTGCAACAGCAAACTAATTTCATGTCAGAGCCTTTGGCACTAATGGTGTCATCAAACTGTCACTTTTTCATTCAATACATAATTACTGAGCTCCATGACTTTTCTATATGTTGGGGGAACAGCAGCAAGCAAGACAGACAAGAGGGATGATTTCAAAGTTGACACTGAAAGGGGAAGCACACACACACAGTAAATTTAATATGAGGGCCTCAAATAAAAGGGGTTTCTAATGGAACCCAGTTCACCTAATCGTCTTCCTCCCACCCCCTTCCAGACAAAGTATTTCTCAGAAAGGAACTAAAGAGCTATTTTTCTCCTCACTCCTGCTGGCTCTTTTTCTCTCCGAATTCCTCTCCCCCTTTCTCTCCCTTTCACCTACTACACATATGAACTTTCATAATTGGTATAACTTCAACATAATAATAATAGTTAAATTCAACATGATAATAATAATAATCTGGAAAATTGACATTGGGTTGCAAAATATTTTACAATGTTGGGATATAAATTTCCTGAGTGCTTATTCTTTTAAGTGTTTTTTTTTTGTTTACTAACTCATTTCAACACAACACCTTATGAACTAGGTACTATTATTATTCACGTTTTAAATATATGGAAACCGGAACTCAGAGAGGTTAGGTGTAGTGCCCCATCTAACCCCATGGCAGAGCCAGGCTGTGGGCTCAGGAAGTTTGGCCCCAGAGCTTGTTCTCCTGACCACCCCATGTAATGTGGACCCTAATACTACCTGAGTGAAAAACTCGCTTGTCTTTTTAATGTTTTTTTAATTTCCCTGTAGACTGGTGAAAATTTCGTCAAAGCCCTGCTTTGACCCACTAACCTGGGTCCAGGAACCCCAGCCCTGCGCTATCAGCCTTATGAAGGTTTTTAATTCTCATCCCAGATTTATGTTGTAGATGTTGTAGGACAAGAGCTTAACTGTGTTCATAAGGTGCTGTTTACGATTTGTTTTGCCAATGGCTTTCAAAAACTGCACACACTACCTGATTTTGAACACTCTCACTCACTAGCCCTTTTAACAATGTGTTATTAACCTGGTCTTCAGGAGACTGGGAAATGACCCTCAAGTGAGGAAGGGATTTTATCTCAGAGCCCACAGATGGACTTGAGGGGCCTAGGAATCCCCTGAAGTCAAATGAAAAAATGTGTTCAAATGCCAGTAACCCTACACACACACACGCACACATGCACTCCACACACACATGGTTTGGGGAAAAGATCCACAGGTTTCACAGGAATCCTGAAAATATCCATAAGCCAAAAGAGCATAAGAACTACTGCTCTAGGCCTGAGGACTAATTTACCATGTGACCTTATGAAAGTCACTGGGCCACACTGTACCTCAGTTCTTCTCTTGTCAAATCATAATTTAATTCTACTCTGAAAAGTCTTCTAAAGGGTGAAGATTGAATGATATAAAGTCCTGCATACATATTAGCTATTATTATTTCTTTACCCTTTCTCTTTTACCTTCTGAGAGATTTTGTGAAATTTAGTCATGAAGTTTCTTTTGGGCAAGTAACAAAATTTCACCTGTGCAATGCTTTCTGTACCTTTATTTTTGAAGATATTTTAGTATTCTGTGCTCAATGTAGATGGAAAACTGTTATTCCAAATTGTCCCAATAGCCAAGAAAAATGTTAAATTAAGGATAAATGAAAACAGTAAATCTGCATTTCTGCCCATCAACTCTAGAAATAGAAGACGAAGTGAATAGGTAAACATCGAAACGACACATCATTCCAGGCTGATTTTAAAACCTCGGTAAGGGGCTATTTTAAGAGCAGAGCAGCTTTTCTAAGGAAATAAGCAATGTTTATGTAGGTGCGCTCTAGCACTGTAGTCCAATATCAGAATATTTTCAGAAGAAAAAGAAATTCCAGTTAATGTGATTTTGCCCAGAAAGAAGAAGGCTCCGGCAAGTACCAAAGACACTGTCATGATTTCTCTCATGGCTCTGCTGCTCTGTCTATGAGAAGCATCATATGTGCCCCCCACACACACACAAACACACACACACAAACACACACACACACACAAACACACACACATCAAAGCAACAGATGGTTCCTAGAGACATCGAAGGTATATCTGATAGCTTGAGTTCTTGGGATTATCATCTGGCCTGAATTCCCTGCAGAAAATCTATTATTAGGCAACATTTAGGAACACGGTTTTATTGTTTTGCCCTCCTATGGGTGAATGAGATGCTTCTAACAGTGGCCTGGGAAACATGCAGCTTCTAAAATCCAGGTAACAGGAAACAGAGAGAGCTATCCTGAGCCAATATACATATATCTAGATAGATAGATAGATAGATAGATAGATAGATAGATAGATATACCATACTAGTTCTGTTTTCCTGGAGAACCCTAACACAGTTTCCATGATTAGAACAATCATTTTGTGTTACCTAGTTCAGCCTTTTTTCTTGAATCTTTGGTATAAGGCTTATGATAAATAGTCATGTAGGCAATACTACAACACCTCTAACAGGCAGCTCACTACTTCCATGTGAAAAGCTCTAATCATCATTCATTTATGCATTAACTCAAACGTTTATTAAATTTCTACTATCTGCTGGCACTGTGCTATGAATAAGGAGTACAGCAGTGGACAAGAATCTCTACCACAGCAAACTATTGATTTCATGGAGAGACAACTAAATCAGAAATTACATTTTAGCACATCCTTTTACTTTTAACTGAACACTCATATGTAAATCTCACTAACTGCTCTGGATTAAGCCCCTAGCAATACATATAACAAGTCTAATTTATATCCCAGAGACGAATCCATTAGGCATTTGAAGACTAACTATCACAGCTTTGTAAGTTAAAAATCCCTAATCCATTCATTCTTTTTTTTGGAGCATCTGCCCTGTGCCGTGTTGTGGAGATATAGCAAATTAAATACTAACACAAGCCCTGCCTTCAAGTAGTCATCCCTTCTTGCAGCTACCTTTTTTTATAGTTGTAAGTCCTCCCATCCAAATAATTCTCTGTTCGCTACCTTAAATACTAACAATCAACATTGTGCTAGAGATTGATTTATGCACAGAACTAAGTGACACAAGTCTCTGGCATCAAGAAACACACAGACTGGTGATAGAGGCCAGTGTAGCTACTCCATTCATCTCATCATCATGAATTCACTAAATTAGATATACAGAATATACCTGGTTGGTCTATTTCCCTTTTCCATCACTATCCAGGGTATCTAAATATATGTGAAAGAAATAATATGATGATGTTTACATTTATTAAAAATAATGTAAAGTGAATGTCAAATACTGAGATCTGATTGTAGAGGTTATATGAAGTATTTGAAGATTGCTAAATCCACAAAGTCCACTGACCCAACCAATGGCAATTTACGCTTTATTCCTTTTCCTGGATTATTTTCTAAGACCTAGGGCTGTAGTTTATTCTGTACCACCCAACATTATGAGACCCCATTGAAACACTAAAGCTTCGAACTTACCAGGAAAACTCTCTCAGCAAATGCTCCAGGTCAATCTGCTCCGCTTCCTCTCCACATTGGCTGCATCTCAGGTCCCTCTGGCTTCTTTAACTCCTGCCTTCAGGAGAGTCAAAGAACACAACTAACTGTTGTTTGTCTTCTTTCCACCAAAGCACTACACACTATATAATCCACCTCCAATATGTTCAGAGGGACGGGAAACATTTTGATAGTGGTTGTGATCTTTTTAATCTCCTTTACTTTCTTGGCCTGAATCTCTGACTTTCACTCTTCGGTCTCCCAAGGGCCTCTCTGTACGTTTATTCATTGGGTACTCCAAACATTGCCTTGTTTTTTAATGGATTACTTTGATATACTCATTTTTAAATGAGGATATATTAATACAGCCTAAGAGAGAAACACTTAAATTTCAGCTTTTTAAATTAACACTTAATGAATAAGCTCATGTTACTCCATTCTTGAGGCTCTCCCCTGCCACCTATTGCTAACCCTCAGCCCTAAGGTAGGGTTTGGAGATGAAGGACAGATCAGGATCATCTAAAAGACAAGCACAGTTATCCTGTCAGCTCCTCAGCCAGGTCCTCCTGGTCTACCCAAAGTAGAGTAGTAGCCACAGCACTCTTTCATATCACCTTATTTTGTTTACTTCATAGCATTTTTCATAATCTGAAATTAATATATTCATCTATTTTAACTTGTTTATAGTCTGTGCATCATCCACTTTACCCCTACTCCTACTTGATATAAACTATAGGAGGAGAGGACCTGCTCCGCTTTTTTATTGCTTTATCCCCAGCCGGTCCATAATGAACAGATAGAAACATTGAATAACAAATGATTGAACCAGAAGATCAGAAGATGTGTCTTTCACAGTGGCTCATCTCAGAAAAAGAAAACTATCCATCAATCTAGGCCAAGTGGCTGTACTCAGAATTTACTTATATTTTACATAGACTTATCACATCCTATCTGATTTTTCTCTGACAATAACTATTGAGATATAGGTTTATCAATTAAATGAAATTAATAAAATGGCTGCTAAATCACTAAACTTATTCTAATCTCTCTTTGGAAGTCTAGAATTTGGACATATGAGCTTCTGCAGGATTCCTAAGATGTGTTGAGGTTAGCTATTTGTTGGAGGTAGGGCAGGCCAAAGATATTTGATTACAGCGTGACCCCTTATTCATGATTCTAGACTTCAGGAAAAAAACCCTCAGTTAACTTTTAAGAGTTAACACAAAATATTCAATACTCTACAATAATATCATCTTTAATATGACAGGATTTCCTTGTAATGTCTTGAGGATCAATACAGAGACTAACTTAATTCTAGTAGTTTCCTCCCACCTCACTCCTTGCTGGTTCTGCTTCTTCTCTCTGACTGGGATCCCCTATCTCACTCCCCCTTGGTAATATCATCTAATCTCATGATAACTGTATACCCTTCCTCAGGTTTTTACCTTTAGTTCCAAATCCATATATTTAGCAGCCTAATTCACACTTCCGCTTGGATATTGCTCAGGCAGTTCTAACTTAATATATCCAAAATAGAACTCTTGATTTCTTCCTCTGAATATATTCCTCCGTCACACCACCCATTTGCTTAAACCATCAACATTCAACTTACCCTCGTATTCTCACCTTCCCTCAGCATTAGGCCATGTCTCACCAACTCAGAAACTATTCTTGGAAACTGTCATGTTCTCCTGCAACAATATATGCATTTGATCTCCTCTAATTGAAAACTAGTTTTCTCCGCACCACTGAATTTCAGATTTTCCAATAAAATATAATGAATCTGTGGTGACATTTTTCATAGCTCCATGGGTCAATCTTTGATAATCCTGGGCTTCTCCATGGACAAGCCAGTGACCAGCATAGGTACCTCCAGAGTGACCTGTACAATTGTTCATAAAGTCTCTCTATAGTAAACAGTGGCCACTACTAACCACAGGCAAAAGTGTCAGAAAAAGGAATGTGCTCTGAAATCTGATGCATTTCTATGGCCAGCGTTACAGCTCAATAAGAAAATTCAGTTGCTTTAGCACCTGGCAGCATTTAGGATTCCCTCCCACTATAAATCTTTTCCTGGATGAGTTACTGAGGGCAAACTGAGAAGGAATGCCAGAACATAGTTTTACCAGGCAAATAAATATGAGCTGCTCCTAAGGTCAAGGACAATGATAAAAGAAAGTTGTCATGATTTAAAGCAGTGGAGAGGAGAGGAAATAGGAAATAGATCTCTGCACTCCCAATTACAAATAATTGCTATCAGCCATCTTATGATTTTCCCTAAAGCACAGCAGAGTAAAATAGTACTAAGTAGGTAAGCAACCACAAAAATGGACTATGATCAAATTGCAAACTTAAAATAGAGTAGATTTCCAAACTAGACAAATCACAGCAGCTATGTCTACCCATATTTGCCTCAATTGGTTTACTGGGATAGGAGAGGAAATATTACTAAATAGATCTGCAATGACCACAAAGAATGAAGAACAAAAAGACAGCTCATGACACCACAAATCTTACCTAATTGGCTTGTTACTACTCCACCTTATTCTAGAAAGAACTACCATGAAGTGCTAATCACTTGCAGGAAACTGACTTTGTTTCTCAGTTTCCCTCCAGTCAGTGCAAGAGGAGGACTTGTGAGTTTTATAATGTACAGTAATATGTGCTCTGTAATTGCAATTCTTATTGCCTCTGGACCAAACCACTGTGGTGTAGGCAGCAGAGCAGAAATAAAGAACACCTTAAATATGTTCTGATGTGTATATATCAGTATCAAGGCATACCTGAAGAATGGTATAAAGTATAATGGTAACCAAACTTCTGTAATGTGAAGAATTTTAGGACAGTGAATTGGGCCAGCTAGGAAGGAAAGTGTCACAGTTGGTTACAGCAACAAACTCCAAAGCAGAAATTTTTCCCCAAGATTGAAATTTGCTCAATAATATATAGCAAGAACAGTTGAAGACCTACCAGATTTGTAGCTGCAACTGCACACGTAGGTGGTAACCATCCTTAGCAGCATCATCCTCAAATGCCAGAGACCAGTGACAAATGCATGAAGTATGTGTGTCTCAGTCAGAGACCAATGATTACCTAATGTCTAGAGCAGAGAAGAATAATAATCAAATACATCAGTCACAATTCTGTAGGCTGAGGTCAATCATTTATTATCAGTGGAAAAGCTAGTCTTATTCAAAGACATTAGTGTCCATGAGTAAATTAAAATGTGTGTTTTGATACTTCTGTTTTTCTTTCACATATTTTGTTCCATTTGACATCAGGAATCCATTTAGACTATACTTCTATGTTTAACTCTAATAATAAAAGAGTGAATTTTCTTTCACAACAGAATCTAAACAGACTTGTAATTCTTTAATTTGCAGAATATTGCTCTCTCCCTTCAATCATAAAATTTCTGGGTGTTCTTGCTATGTATACATCTTAACCACATCTCTATCAATGGTGTCTTAGAGCTCCAGCTTAATATTGAACTGAATAATCTGTTCTTGAGTCAAAAATTTTGCAAGTAAATGAAATTTCCCAATCCTAGAATGCAAAACAATGTATATCTTGTAGAGAAGATCTTGCATTTCTTCTATATCATTAAATGTTCAAGTAACGTTTTTAACATTCCAGGCAACTTATACAACCAAATACATGAAGAAGTAATGCCTTTTTTCATATATCTTCAGAAGCAAAACATCCAAAAATACTGTTGGTTAGTTGATCTTGTATGCATTAATTATCTTATATATAGTCTCTGCAACCTTTGGGCTCCCTCTCTCTTTTCTGAAGAAAAGTAAATATCTTTAGTTTAATCAGAGCAGTAGGCAAAGTTCAGCAGGTCAGAGGGTCACTGAGATCTTGGTAAACAAATGTTCTCAATCCCCAATACCACTCACACTTGAACTTCACCAGGTTTAACTCAATATCATTGTGTGCGCATCTTCTGAGAGTAAAATTTCTTATCTCCTTTCTTTATGATTGAGCTAATTCTGTCTAAGTATATTGCATACTAATTGGATTCAGGCTTACTTTTAAGCACAAAGAGACATCAGGCAGTGAGGCTGTGTTGTGAGTTAAACTAACCATCACCCTGGAGACCACTCTACTTCATCCTACATCAAGTTCACCACCAACAAGACCCACACTGCTTTGCACACAGACATTGTATCTAAATATTCCTAGAAGAAAGAAATTCTAGAAAGATATATTAAAATTTCCCTTCTGGAAACATATATATTTATTTTTATGGCATTCCCAGTGCAAAAGTATATAAATATGGTCAGAAAAGAAAGAAAGAAAAATAAATGAACATGGAGATTTTCCCTTGGTCTTACTCTCTTCCTCTTCTCCCTTTATCCTGTCAGAATAGTATACATCAAACCAAAGCCTGATGCTGTAACTGGGCTTCCGGCTTTCATTTTCCTTCATGAATCTTTCAGTATTTAAACTTCTGTTCAGTATACTAAGATGGATGGCACTATCCCTTAATAGATACAACCTGTTTCCCAGCCACTGACGTGTGTGTGATCCTCTCTAATTTTCTGTTATATCTGAATTTGGCTGCTCATATTTTTAACACACTCATTTTTTCAAATATCTGTGTTCCAATATCTTATTTTCAAAATAACAATATTTACCTGATTTTTATTTATTTAATTTTATTTTTTAGCACATAGCGTGGTGTCATAAATGCTGCAACCCAGTCAACTAAGTTTTCTCAGGTTTTGTGTCCTGTCATAAGGACCCCTCTCTCTGTTTAACATGAGCTGAGAAAGGCAACAGACAAGAGGGACAAAGACTAGATGTATTTGTGTAAAAGAGAAAAATGAAAAGAGTGAGAGAGGATCACCTAGAAAGATAAAATCCTCTTGGCCACCGTAACTTCATTCATTTTTCCAAGTTATTGGTTCGTTTTTACCACATCTTGCCAGTTCAGGGAGGAAAATGCCCACCTAGAATATAAAACCCAGGACAGATCAGTGAATATTTACTTAAAATGTGATTCTCTAAACAGCAAAGCAGACATCAGTAAAGTGCTACAGCAGCAGCAGGGCTCAAACTAAATGAAAGAGAATTATTCTTTAGAAAACCTATGTTAGATTCTGGGCCTTGGCAGAAATGGGAAATCACTGAAACACAGTTTAAGGAGACCTGAGAGAGGAAGAGGTGGCCACAGTGGGCATCAGAGCATTCATCAATGGATACACATAGGAAGACAGCACTAGCAGGGAATTCCTGTTGAGAACCTACCAAGTGGTGGGCGCTGTGCTGAGCAATTCACATTTGTTATCTCTCCTAAACAACTCAATGGTATTAGAGCTATTATTAAGCCTATTTTATGGGTGAGGAAATGAGGCTTATAGAGCTTAAGTTGTGTAAAGTGAAAACTAAGTTGTGGAGCCTGAATTCATGTGCAGGCAGTAAAACTCTCAACCATTATGAATGCGGCAGTAGCTCTGCACTCTATGGAAATTTGCAACTATACCTGCTTAAGGAAGGAGGAACGTTTATGAGAGAGAGAGAGAGAGAGAGAATAGCATAACTAGACAATCAGTTAGAGACACAGGCTTCTGCCATTCTGTGCATGAAGTATGCTCCCTAGAGGAGCTAAATATGGCAAACCTGACTCACCTTCCTTTCATCAGGCTCAGTATCTCTCACAGTGGGGTCTTGTAAGCTGCTTGTGCGGCTTACAAGGACTTACAAGTCCTTCAGTGTCTAAAATACAAAACTTTTTCATATGGCATGGCTTATAGATGAGCCAACTGCTTCATCTGATGCTCAATCACAGAAGGATCCACAGGACACACACCCAGAAGGGAACTTAGACTCACTGAAAGATGGCATTGTGTCTCCAATGTGGCACCTTCTTAAGGGATTCTGGAAGCAATGTAACTTTACCTCATGTACCCCTTTAAAATTTAATTCCAAAGTCAAAGGCACCTCCTTTCTGCTTCCAAATGGTACAACTCCTGCTCTCTCTCAGAAGCCACAGGCTCTTCTTGGATGCCCTTATTTTGTTCCAATCATTCTTAATACAGCTGCTATATTTCTGGGTAGCATAAAATAATTTAAAACTATTTTTCAATTGAAAAGTGCTTCTCCAAGAACAGATTGTTTTAAAGACAAAGTTGATTGTAGTAATCATTTTAAATGGTCCAATATAGTCTCTTCATTTGACCCAGGATAATCTCCCCATTGGTAGGAGAGTGGGTAAGTGAACAGATTTCCAAACCGGGATAAGATGGTAAAGACAAAGACAGAGACAGACTGAGGTCTTTGGTGAGACATGAAGGGCTGAATGTAAACACAGATTTAAACAAATATAGATAGATGCCCACCTTTTCTCCCTCTATTCCTAGCTTTGTGCAAGGAATAATATAAAAGTTATAGTAAAGGAAAAAAAAAGTATGTCTGAATTCTTGCTCTGTCATATATCAGCTGTATATCCATTATTTAATTTGTTTGAGCCCCCTAACTCCACATTTATAGGAAGGTTATCAGAATATCCAGTTAAGAGGTTCAGTGAGAAAATAAAGTTCCTGGAGCAGATACATTCAATTAAAAGTTGTGGACTCCGCAATTCCCTCCCCCACCTTATTTCAAGAAATAAATGGCCATCCTAAGGCACATGATCAAAGTGTGACTCTCCAGAAACCCATTCAGGTGATGGTGCTCTTCACTTCCTAGTCATGGGTGCATACAGTTATTTTCTCACTAAGTTTGTCTCCATTTCCAGGATATAGACTTCGTTTTCTCTCTCTCTGGCTTCTCAGCAATATTTTTGGCACTTATTGTCTGAATAGCAATATCATGCTCTGAATCAGAGGATTTATTGAAGGAATGTGTGTACCTGTATCATGGTAGTTACTTGTCAGAATAATGCACAGATGCTCTCAGGGAGTGTTTCTTTCACCATATGAACATCACAAAAGAATCATCCACTTCTTGCAAATACCACACCTGCTCCCCACTTCCTTGAAATAGAATTCCATAGCTTCATAACAACTTTTACTTTATTTATCCCCAAAGTAGCCATCTGCTTGGTACTGTTATTTTGTTCGCTGGTTTGATTTGGTTGTGCTTTCTTTCCCTGCATTTTACTTTGTTTTAGACAGAAAAATGTATTCTGAATGAGTAAAACAAAGCAAGCTCAGTTTAAACTACTTTAACTTGGTGTCTATACATCAGCATCCAAAAACACCATCACTGCTTTCTTCTCGAGAAATTAATGGGACTCCAACTGTCTCCAAATATTACAGGACAAACGCCTCAGATACATGTTTACATGATAAAAATAGGCAAAAAAAAACCACAAGCATATAGATGAACAATCTCTATTTGTTTTGAGACATTTTACTTATAGCATATTTCCTCTCTTAACTAAGTTTTAGTCCCTACCATGTGAAACAACTTCTGATTCTGAGAGTACTCCATCTTCCTCAAGTGGGGTAAGTGTGCCTGAAAGATGTTTGGTGGCTGAGGGAACTCACCAGATCAACAGAGAGTTAATTAATATCATTTCAATAGTTATGTATAAAGTATTTCCTATGTGCCAAGAACTAACCCCTTCCTGATGGTGAACCTCAGTGTGGCCAGCACTTGTTGGGACATTACTCATGAAATGTCATAATACATCATCTTTAGGTCATTCTTCTAGTTTCTTCTTAAAAAGGCAGGAATAAATATCAATTATTTTCCCTTTGACTATCCTCCTTATCTATGTTTAACTGCTTGTGAGACTATTATTGTTTTAAATTTCATAATAGTATGTAATATATGTAGTAAAAACCACAGTTAAAAGCAACAACATTTACTAATATTTTTATCAATAAAACAAAGATACTTCACTGTGTCTTGCACCAACCACTCCACTTCCCCAAATTCAGCTCCCAGAAACAACCATTTTTATCTTTTCTACTTGTTTATTCACATCCTTATTTAAAATAGAATTTCTCTTTGATATTCCTTGCTCAGTTATTCGGCTCATGAATTTGGCTGTGCTGGGTGACACCAACTCCAACATATATTCATTCTAACTTAAGCCACTTAATGGGTAGAGCAAGAATCAACAGAGAAGTGTCTAAATCAGGCAGCACTGCATCATGCAGTTATTTTCCTGTTCTGGAGTCATGCCCAAATCCAGAATTAGAAAAAAAAAACAGGAAAACTTATAGAATTTACAAGCCTTTCCCCCCACCTCCATCCTCCTCCTCCATTTGTTTTCCTACACATCTGACTCCAAACTTCCTATGGATACTTTTTCCATTACTTTTCTTTTTCAGTGTCACTTCCTCTCTCCTTCTTAATCTTTATATCAAGGTTTTGATGAACACTATCAACTGCATCAGAAAGGCCATGTGGTTTATAGATTAAGCACATGGTCTTTGGTTTCAAATGATGTGGTAGGAAACCTAACTCTACCATAAGGGTGACCTTGGGAAAGTTGTGAGTTTGTTATACACCTAAAATTATGATAATATTAGCTACCTTTCAGGATTGCTGTAAGAAAAAGGTATGATATAAAAAGTACCCAGGGCTTCCCTGGTGGCGCAGTGGTTGCGCGTCCGCCTGCCGATGCAGGGGAACCGGGTTCGCGCCCTGGTCTGGGAGGATCCCACATGCCGCGGAGCGGCTGGGCCCGTGAGCCATGGCCGCTGAGACTGCGCGTCCGGAGCCTGTGCTCCACAACGGGAGAGGCCGCAACAGAGGGAGGCCCGCATACCACAAAAAAAAAAAAAAAAAAAAAAAAAAAGTACCCAGAACATGACAGGTATGAAATAAATATTTTTACATGTTATAAAACCCTGTTGCTAAAGAAAAATCTATTAAAAAGTATTTAGCCATTGAAAGGTAGTAATAAATTCTGATTATTATGGCAGAGATACTGGCCATGAGTACACTAGATTTCCTTCCCAACTTTGATATCGATTTGTTACTCTTGATCAATAAAATCTCTTCTGTCCATTGATTGGTTAGTTCTATTTTGGGTGATGTTACTGTCTCTCAAGGACTGAGTAAGAAATTAATTTATGACTGTGGTAGGCACTGAGAAACTTGCATGAAAGATGCTTTTGGATGAGAGGTAAGAGTACAGAATGGTTATAGCATCAGATTTTCCCTCCAGAATATAGGCATTATTACTCTGGCATTACTAGCTAATTGGGAAAGTTACTCAAATTCTTTAAGTCTCACCTGTAAAATGGGAATAATAGGAGTGCCTCTCACTTTATACAATCTTTGCATAACTTTTAAAAACAATGAAAAATGTATACAAAGTGCTTTATCATATATGGTAAACCCTAATTTTTTTCCATGAATATTATAATGATAGTGAAGATGTTGATGATGATAATGACATCATGAGATGTCAAGAAATATCAAGATATCAAGAAGGAGATAGGCTTCTCAGTGGTAAAAGCCTTTTATTAGAGAAAACCTTCTTTGGTGAAAGCTTGAAAACTTGATTTTTAATCGTGGAGCTTACTTTTCCAATTGGTATGGATAAGTAATCAGGCTACTCGAAGCGATATAAAATGACATGATTTCTCTACTCGAGCATAATTGGATTTGTCACCCATTATAATTAGTTAAATATTTTGGAAGGTCAGGAGAAGTAAATCACTGAAAGAAACATCTGCTGCATTTCTTTGGTGTGTTTCTGTGGATTGCAGATGGTCATAGCCTCAGCATAAAATTCATCATTTGTAACTCAAATTGTGCCTTGTATCCTGAGACTACACCTAAAATGAAATCCAAGGAAAATGACAATAGAGAGGACAGAGGAGATGAATGTTTGCAGTAAGCTCCTTATAAAAATAGTTCATCTTCATGTAGTGCACAGGGGAGATTATCAAACCAGGCTTGTTATTATAATAGATAAATATAAACTTCAAATACATACTGGAGCTCTTTTCTGTTCATCTTCAAGCTCCCAACCCTTCCCTTCATGATGTTGTACAGCCCATAAGGCATGAGCAGAGTCACTGCTCTCAGGGCCTGCATCCTCTGAGTATGTGGTGGATGCAAACAGTGCCCCAGCTTACAGGTGAATCACAGCCCAGGGACAGTCATACAGCAGCACTATTTTCAGAGTATCCAAATAACACCCAGCTAATTCATTAAACCACTTCTGACAGCCATTCACAAAACTTCCCAAAGCCCCAGTGTGTGCACTAGACCCTATTTATCAGGTAATAGAACAGGGCTTCAGAGACTAAAGTACATTTATGAAAAAAAAAAAAAAACTATAGGTAATATCATATTCAATGATGAAAGTCTCAAAGTGTTTCCCTTAAAAAAAGGAACAAGATCAGAATACCTGCTTTTACCAGCGCTATTCAATATTGTAATGGACGTTTTAAACAGAGTAAATAGGCAAGAAAAAGTAATAAAGGTCATTCGAATTGGAAAGGAATAAACAAAACTGTCTCTATTTTTTGATGGCATGACCCTATATATAGAAAATCCTACAGAATTACCAAAAAAAAGCCCTACTAGAGTTAATAAATACATTCGGTAAAGTTCCTGAGTACAAGGATCAACACATAGAAATCATCTGTGTTTCTGTATACCATCAATAACAATCCAGAAAGGAAATTAAGAAAATTCAATTTATAATAGCAGCCAAATAATTAAATAACTGGTAATAAATGTGACCAAGTGAAAGATGTGTACATTCAAAACTACAGAATAATGCTGGAAGACATTTAAAAAGACCTGAATAAATGGAAAGACATCTCACGTTTGTGGACTGGAAAACTTAACATTGTTAACATAGTACTACTACCCAAAGCAATCTACACATTCAATGCAATACCTATCAATAACCCAAAAGCCCTTTCTGCAAAATTTAAAAGAATTGAAATCCTCCAATTTATATGGAATACCAATGAACTTTTTATCCAAAGTAGAAAAACTATGAAATCATCAATTTAATTTGGAATTGTGAGGAACTCTGAATAGCCAAAACAATATAAAAAAAAAAAGAATAAATTTGGAGGACTCACTTCTTGATTTCAAAACTTACTACAAAGCTGAGTAATCAAAAGCCTGTATAACTAGGATAAGGATTGGCATATAGAGCAATGGAATAGAATTAAGAGTCCAAAAATAAATTCATTTATTTATGGCCAGTTGGCTTTGACAAGGGTGTCAAAACCATTCAGTGGGAAAGGAATATTCTCTTCAACAAATGTTGGAGGTATAACCAGATATCTACATGCAAAAGAATGATTCAGCCTCACACTATATAAAAAAAAAAAAATTAGCTCACAATGGATCAATGTCCTAAATATGAGTTAAAACCATGACATTCTAAAAGAAAACATAGGGATAAATCTTCCTGACTTCATGTTTGCCAGTGGATTCTTAGATATAACACCAAAATACAAGCAACAGAAGAAAATATAGATTAAATCAGACTTCATTATTTTTTTTAAATTTTGCATCTGAGGACATTATTCAAAAATGAAAAGATACCCTACAGAATGGGAAGAAATATTTACAAATCATATATCTTATCAGAGATTAGTATCCAAAATATATAAAGAAAAATTATAGCTCAACAACAAAAAGACAAAAACCCAATTTAAGAAGAAGAAAAGAACTTGAATAGACATTTCTCCAAAGAATAAACAAATGACAAACAGGAACATAGATGCTCAACATTATTATTAGGGAAATGCAAATAAAAAGCACAATGGGGTACCACTCTCCACCCATGAGGGTGACTATAATTAGTTTTTAAAGAAAAAAAGAAAAAAAAGAACAAATATTGGCAAGGATGTGGAGAAATTGGAATACCTGTCCATTGCTGGTGGGAGTGTAAAATGGTTCAGCTGCTGTGGAAAACATTTTGGTGGATCCTCAAAAACTTAAACATAGAATTATTATATAACCACTCCTAAGTATATACACCAAATAACTGGAAATGAGTACTAAACTATATACATGTCCATATACATTTATGGCAGTACCATTAACAAAAGCCAAAAGTTGAAAACAACCCAAATGTTCTTTAACAGATGAATGCATTAAAAAATTTTAGTGTATATATTGAATAGAATACTACTCATCCATAAAAAGGAATGAAGCACTGATACATGCTACAGTATGTATGAACCTCAAAAACGTAATTATATATGAGAGAAGCTGACCGAACTGTCAGATAGTATATATTTCCATTTATATTAAATATCCAAAATAAACAAATGCATAGACACAGAAAGCAGGTTTGTGATTGCCATGAGCTAAGACTAAGAAGATAGTGGAATAGAGGGTAACTGTTTAATGAGTAGTGGGCTGCCCTTTGGGGTGATAAAAATATTTTGGAACTTAATATAAATGGTGTTGTACAACATTGTGAATGTACTGAATGCCCCTGAATTGTACACTTTAAATGGTTAATTTTATCTTATATGAATTTCACTTTAATTTTAAAAAAGGTTGAATACTGAAGTCTCCAACTATTATTGCTATTTTCCATTCTGAGAGTTTGGGATTTTTTTTCATGTACTTTGGGGCTCTATTGTTAGTTCCATAACTGATTATAATTGTTTCATCTTCATGATGGATTAATCATTCTAAAATTTTATTTTTGTCATTCATAACAACATTTGTCTTGAAGTCTATTTTGACTATATTAGTATAAACACTCCGTATCTCTTCCTTTTGGTTGTTTGCATGACACAACTTTTTCCATCTATTTAATTGTAATCTATCTGTGTCTCTAAATCTCAGTGTGTGTGTTATATATATTTAGTTGGATCATACTTTTTTATTTTTCTAATTCCTATCTTTTTATTTGTTTAATTCCTTTATTTTAAATTTAGAATTTCCAGCTGTTATTTTGCTATTTGTTTTCTTCATGTTTTATGCCTTTTTTGTCCTTCTAGTCCTTTATTACTGCCTTCTTTTTTATTAAATAGATATATTCTAGTCTACCATTTATATCCCTTGTCATTTATTTTACTATAATTGTTAGTTACTTTTAGAGTGGTTGCCCTGAGGTTAGGAGGATTTTATTCAGTTGATTTGTGTAAAATTTTGCTTCCAGACTTTCTGCAATAGTTCTTTATGGATTTTATTTTCCTTTTATTCATTTCAGGGTACTGAAGTGTTTTTACAAGATTCCCAGTCTAACAATGTGCTTTCCTTCAGTTTAGCAAATATCCATATACTTTAGTGGGGTTTTGTTTGTTTCTTTTATTGGTAAAGAAAGAGTTTTAATCTATAAAAATATTGCATCACTATGTTGTATACCTGAAACTATTATAATATTGTAAGTCAACAATACTTGAATTAAAAAATAGTTGTAGGGCTTCCCTGGTGGCGCAGTGGTTGAGAGTCCGCGAACCCGGTCCGGGAAGATCCCACGTGCCGCGCAGCGGCTGGGCCCGTGAGCCATGGCCGCTGAGCCTGCGCGTCCGGAGCCTGTGCTCCGCAACGGGAGAGGCCACTGCAGTGAGAGGCCCACGTACCACAAAAAAAAAAAAAAAAAAAAAAAAAAATAGTTGTAGATTATTTCATTTTATGGTCTAATGCTCTTCATGGTTCTAAGTCTCAAAAACATGGAGAAGAGACTCATTGGCACAGCTTGAGTCAGTTACTCCATCCTTAAAAGGAAACTTTGCTAAGAGAGTGTGTCATATAATAAGCACTATCTATTTAGAAGTTATATCTTTGCAAACCAAATGGTATTGGAGGGTAACATTTTAGGAAAATTCTCACTGTTTTTTGCAGAAAATGGAGGACTACTGGTCAGATAAAATAATTAAGTACCCATTAAAGCTACATGTATGAGGGAAGGCCCTGCATCAGCCATGTAATTGAGTACAACTTCCTATAAAAATAGAATAAGAAAAAAGAATAACATGGTATATATAATCAGGTAAAATTGTTAATAACTTAGTCCTGTGGTCCCATTCTCAACTCCATTTGAGTAGCCCTTCTCCAACATTTTGTTCTGTTTAAATTCCACATATCCCACAACACTCAATGCATTTCTTTCTCTCTCTTTGAAGATTTTACCAAGTACCATCCAAAGCTGTCAATCCTTTCCCCCAACTTCCAGAAGAAACAGAAGCAGAAGCAGAATGTATACACTGCATTTGTTGATGATACAATGTGTTTACTGTACACAGTTTTTGATATAAAATTATTTATAAGAATTATTATTGTATATTTATAAGAAATATTCATAAGAATTGTTAAAGTATAGTTAAAACTATCTTTGTTGTTTCATCATCAATTTGTACCACAAACCTTGTTAAACCTCTAGTAAGATTATGTTTGGGAACAGATCTGGGGTAGAAGAGGTTTAGTACTGCTTATATGAAGCACACTGACTAGCCCAACAACAAGCAGAAGAGTTGACTTCCAGGGTAACTGACTCTTTGCTGAGACATAAATTGGTTCCCAGTCTGAATAATACCTTAAGAAACACCCCATGCTCAGAGATAAAACTCATGCCATTTATCATATATTAGACAGTGTTTTGTCCACCCTGAAGCATTATAGTAATAATGATCATGGAGTAAGGAGACCATTACCCTATTTCTTCTATTATCTATTTAGGGCTCATCTCAGAAGAGGAAGTTCAAAGGGGTATTCTTTGTTTTCCAAAAGTTAAGGGAAGTTTGTTTTTCAACACAGAGTTTTAATGCTAAAGCTTGTCAAATCAGGCATTGAAAATAACTAACACACCAGCTCACTAATTTTGACTACAGTAACAATCAATTTGAATTTTTAAAAACTCAGAATTATGAGGAATATTTAAAAGGTGAAATAACTTGAATCTGGTTAACAAAGTGTAAATGATCCACACAACAAACATTCCTTAAAAAACTAATTATGAAATTTGGCATTATTCTGTTTATTATTAGGATGTAAACAATGATCCCCGCATAAATGAAAATAGCTTGTTCTTTAAAATGTTAAATTCTTCCTTTTATACCTGTCTACATTATTGTTTGTTGAGTTTTATAATTTTTTTCTTACATATATGCAATAGGTTAAAGTTTAAGTTGACAACCTCATTTAATAATTACTTGTCTTCAAGAGGTAACTAAACCCACTTTCATGGGCAAAATAATGAGGCTGAAAGATATCTTGTGACTTGCCTGAGGACAGGTGGGTGTAGGGGGTGAGGCTAGAATCAAGTTCCTCCTAATAACTCAGGTAAGCATTGACCAAAATCTACCCAGTGTAAATCACTAAAGTCTGAATAAATAAGAAAATTTTTTAAAGAGATATATTGATTACCAAAAATAAAAATCAAAATCCCCTCTCTGTGTTAATTCTTAAAGTTCTTAGGGACTTGGTATATGAAGTGCTGGGAAGTGGGATGGAGGCATCCATCTCCCCTGCTTTGGGGGAAACTGGATAGCACTGAAAAATTTATCATTTCTTTGTTGGTCTGGCCCAATTTAAAAACAATAATATATGTTAAAATAAATTAATTACATTTCTTTCTATCTCTGTCATGAGTAAAACATTGGAGCCAAATTGACTTTTGAAGTTACACAAGCACCCTTTCTCCTGGATCCTCTGCCTGCACTGTTCCTGTGCAGGAATGTTTATGGAGGAAATTAGATTCACTATTTGCTGAAACCAATGTATTTCGCTGGTGGCTCTACCAATCCAATTAACTTCTCTGACAATACAGTAAAATTAGGATACTGGATTATGTTTGTAGCCAATCAGAAAAGTCATGGTCGAATGTCATTCTTGTAACATTACCTAGAGTTATCCTAGTACTGAAAAATACTTCATGGAGTAGGAGAGAAAATTTAGGAGGAAAATGAAGAACAATTCTTTTCTTTAGATCACGATATGAAAATCGTAACTCTTACATATGCTTAGGAGTAAAGGCGGGGTTTTTTTTCCTGTAAGAATCAGAAATATGCAGGGCATAAATTAGCAGAAAGACATCTCCCTATTATAATTAACAATATTATTACTATCACATTAAAAAAATTAACACTGATGGGAGACAATATATAAAATGGATGGAATATTGTGTCAAGAATCAATAGACCCAAGTCCCAATTTTATTTCTGCTGCTCCTTGAGCCATAACCTCTCTCATTTGAAAGGTGGAAGTAATAAGTCTGCTATCATGAGAATCAAATGAAATGACATATGTGATGTGCTCTGAAAAGTATTAATCGTAAGGTATAATTCATAAAATAAAATTAGAATAATACATAATTCTTCTGAAATTATTTTAAACTCTAGTACAAGCAAATCTTATTTTATACATTAGAAATGCACACAAAGAAATATTTATTTAAAAATTTTGAGAACCAAACTTCACTTTAATTGTGCTAAAGACAAATAAGTAGACCTCTCACTCCCTTGGTATAAATATTTTGTAAATGAGAATGGAGTTTGTAATATACCACAGAAAAATTGATGAGCTTATGCCAGAAAAGCAAAAAGTCACCATGACTGGGCAAATCAACATGAATAGAAAGTGCTGTGTTAAGAAACTCAAAGCCAAGTGCTAAAAACCAAGCAAGTGAGCAATTCTGAACACCAGGACCAAAATTTTAACCCCAGTCCTTGATCTCCCATCACCAGTTTTTACCCTCTATAGCCACAGTTTAGCCCTGATTCAACAATGGTAATAGATAATTCTCCCAACAATGCTTCTGGGTTGGTATTATCATCCACAGTTCAAAAATAAGAAAACTGAGGCTCCAGGAGATTATGTAATCTCCTCAAAGTCACACAGCAAATAAGTGAAGAGTTATTTGATGTAAGTTTTGCCTGAGATCTCCAAAGCTCGTGTATTTTTTACTCCTTTACTCTAAGCAAAGAAGTCAGGTATTTCTTTTGAAGTGACAAGTCTGCTTTCATCTTTGTAACCCATGTACATCTAACTCAATTTCCTTCCCTGACTACTCATCACAGTCAAAGCACCACATGTTCTTGATTACATAGTTAAGAGAGAAGTACAGACCATTCCTGGTGGAACAAGATGATGGCAAGAACAAGTGACAGATGGGCCTCGTCCGTTCCTCAACAGAGTGAGAAGGCAGAACTAGATAATGAGAGCATTAAGCTGATCAGAACATCCACATGGCTGCCATGAGAAGGGAGGGTTAGGGGCAGAGACACTGGGGGAATAATATGGCTACTCTATAATTGTCTGTTACCCACTGACCAGCCCTCCATCATAAGGAGTCCCTTTTGCACAGCTGACACCAACAAGGAAAAAAATCATCATTAATCACAATGAATGCCTCTGCCCAGGCTGCTTGGAAATGACTTTTAACCAGGAAAAGGCTTGGCCATGAGCATGAACGGACTTAAAGTGAAACACTTGGTGAAGCTACTGGAGGTCTCTAAAACCAACCTTGAAATAATTTGTCTGATATTCTCTTACTTGTAGCAATTATTAATCCTCAAGTCTCATTAGTTCCTTTGCTGGTAAAATCAATGTTATGAATGAAATTCCTTTGTGGATCACTTAGCTTTGCTTTCTTCTTCAGACAGTACACAGTTACAGAGAGCTCTAGGCCAGAAAGTGTGGGTTACTCAGAGCACGCCCATCTCCACTATTAAAAGGGAAGAAAAATATTCTGCTATCAGTGGGAAAACAGCATAAGAGCATTTGTTACATAGAAAGTATTGCTTCCCTAATATTTTATATTGGAATAAGTGTCTGACCTAAAAGTTTAGATAGTGTTAGAGCTAGAGTTTATGCCTCACAAAAAACTAAGGTTTGGGCAAAGAGTGAAGTAGAAGGAGTAAAGCAGATAGGTTAAAGCAAATAGAGCTTATCTGCAGAGAGAATAATGGGACACATGAACAGACAGAAGCAGAAATTAGAGACAACGTGGTCTCAGAGAGAGAGATACACAGAGACAGAAATAGAAATCAAGACATAATCTGACAGAGTCAGATGCAGAGAAAAATCTTTAATGGTGTTCAGCTATCAAATCCAATTCCCATAAAATCTGTGAGATCTCTATGCTTTTGTTGTCATATATTTTACTTATACAAAAGTTAAAAACTATATAATACATTGTTATTATTATTTGTATTTAAACATTCAATGAGCATTTTAACAGCTTAACTGAGCTATAATTCATACACCATACAATTCACTCATTTAAAGTAAAAAATTCATTGTATTTCTGTGGTATCAGTTGTAACATCTTCTCTTTCATTTCTGACTTATTTGTGCCCTCTCTCTTTTTTTTCTTGGTGAGTCTAGCTGAAGGTTTGTCAGTTTTGTTTGTTTGTTTTCAAAGAACCAGCTCTTAGTTTCATCAGTCTTTTCTATTGTCTTTTTAGTCTCTATATCATTTATTTCTGCTCTGACCTTTATTATTTCCTTTCTTCTACTAAATTTGAACTTTGTTCTTTTTCTAGATTCTTTAGGTGTAAAGTTAGATTGTTTAAGATTTTTCTTACTTCTTATGCTAGACTTGTATTGCTATGAACTTCTCTTTTATAACCACTTTTGCCTCATCCCATGTACTTTGGTATGTTGTATTTATGTTTTCATTTGGCTCTAGGTTGTTTTTTTTTTAATTTCTCCTTTAATATCTTTAATGATCCATTGTTTGTTCAGTAGCATGCAGTTTAATCTCCATATTTTTGTGGTTTTTCCAGTTTATCTTGTAATTGATTTCTAGTTTCATGTCATCATGGTAAGAAAAGGTGCTTGATATGATTTTAATTATCTTGAATTTACTGAGACTTGTTTTGTGGCCTAACATGTGATCTATCTGGAGAATGTTCCATGTGTACTTGAGATGAATGTGTACTCTGCTGCTTTTGGAGGGAATGTTCTATATATATCTACTAAGTTTTTCTGGTATAATGAGTCATTTAAGACTGATGTTTCTTTATTGATTTTCTATCTGGATGATGTATCTATTGATGTTAATGGGGTGCTAAAATTTCCTACTATAATTGTATTGCATCAATTTCTCCATTTAGAGAGTCTGTTAATTTTTGCTTTCTATATTTTTTTTGCCCCTATGTTGGGTGTATATATAGTTATAAATGTTATATCTTCTTGCTGGATTGACCCCTTATCATCATGTAATGCCCTTCTTTGTCTTTTCTTACAGTCTTTGTTTTAAGGTCCATTTTTTTCTGATATATAGCTACACCAGCTTTCTTTTTGTTTCTATTTGCATGGGCTATCTTTTTCTATCCTTTCACTTTCAGTCTGTGTGTGTTTTAGATCTGAAGTGAGTCTCTTCTAGGCAGTTATAGATGTGTCTTTTTTTTAATCCATTCAGCCAATCATTTTTTTAATTTCAGGATTTAATATGTTTACATGCAAATTAATTATTAATAGGTATGTACTTATTGCCATCTTGTTCATTGTTTTCTGGCTGTTTTGTAGTTTCTCTTGGTTCCTTTCTTCTCTTTCTCTTTCTCCTTGTGGTTTGATGGCTTTCTTTAGTGTTATATTCACCAACAAATTGGACAGCCTAGAAGAAATGGATAAATTCCTAGAAACATACAAACTTCTAAGACTGAATCAGGAAGAAATAGAAAATGTGAAGAGACTAATTACTAGTAAGGAGATTAAATCAGTTAAAACAAACAAACAAACAAAAAACCTCCCAACAAACAAAAGTCCAGGACTAGAAAGTTTCACTGGTGAATTCTATCAAACAATCAAAGAAGATTTAATTCCTATTCTTCTCAAACTTTTCCAAAAAATCGAAGAGGAGGGAACACTTTTAAAGTTATTTTAGGAGACCAGTATTAACCTTATACCAAAAACAGAGAAGGACACAACAAAAAAATAAAATTTCAGGCCAATATCCTTGATGACCAGAGATGTAAAAATCGTCAAAAATATTAGCAAACCAAGTTCAACAATGTATAACAGGATCATACATCATTAGCAACAGGGATTTATTCCAGGAATGCAAAAGTGGTTCAACGTCCACAAATCAATGTGATACACCATATCGACAAAATGAAAGATAAAAATCTTGCAGTCATCTCAATAGATGTAGAAAAAGCATTTGACAAAAATTCAACATTCACCTGTGATAGAAACTTAACAAAGTGCATATAGAGGGAACATAATTCAACATAATAAAGGCCATATATAACAAACCCACAGCTAACATCATACTTAATGATGAAAAGCTGAAATCTTTTCCTCTAAAATGAGGAAAAAGACAAGTGCCCATTATTACCACTTTTATTCAACATAGTATTGGAAGTCCTAGCCACGGTATTTCGTCAAGAAAAAGAGATAAAACACATCCAAATAGGAAAAAGTAAAACTGTCCCTATTTGCAGATGGCATGATATAATATAAATATATCTATATCTATCTACATATAGATAGATATAGATATAAAACCCCAACGACTCCACCAAAAAACTGTTAGAATTAATAAAGTCAATAAAGTTGCAGGATACAAAATCATTATACAGAAACCCATGGCATTTTTATACACCTATAACAAATTATCAGAGAGAGATTTAAAGAAAAACAATATTATTTATATTTGTATCACAAAGAATAAAATACCCAAAAATAAATTTAACCAATGAGGTGAAAGACCTGCACACTAAAACCTATTAGACCCTGATGAAATAAATTCAGCAAGACACAATAATGGAAATATAGTCCATGCTCATGGTTTGGAAGAGTTAGATTGTTAAAACGTCCATTTTACCCAAAGCAATCGACAGATTCAGTGCAATCCCTATCAAAATTCCAATGGCATTTTTCACAGAACTAAAACAAATAATCCTAAAATGTGTATGGATCCACAAAGGATCCCAAATAGTCAAAGCAATCTTGAGAAAAAAGAACAAAGCTGGAGGTATCACACTCCTTGATTTCAAACTATACTACAAAGCTGTAGTAATCAAAACAGTACGGTATTGGCTTAAAAACAAACACTGCAGTCTATGGAATAGAATTGAGAGTCCAGAAATAAACCCATACATATATGGACAATTAATTTATATAAAAGCAGCAAGAACATACAATGGAGAAAAAAAAAAGAGATTCTCTTGCAATAAATACTGTAACACTTCACTCATCTATAACTAAGTGCCTTACTTTAAATATCTCCAGGAAGTAGACCTTGAGACAAAGATCTAAATGCAGGTCATTGACCTGTTGGGAGGAAACCTCATGAAACACAGTAGGGGAATACAGTAGCCAGAGAGCAAAAAGTAGGAAGCCAATATCAGTCAGTTATCGAGCATGTTAGCATTATGAATGACTAGGGTATAATCATAATACAAAAGTCTGGGAATTAGTGGGGAATGTACACCTCAGAGTTATCCCACTTGGGGGTGGGAAGGGAAGTGGGGTACTTATGCACCAATTCCATCAGTTAGGGTCTTCTCCCTCCTTAAGAGTGATAATTCCCCAGCACATCTGGTCTGTAGACCTTATAGGCAGAGGAGGCTCTGATGGTCAGAGAAAGCCTCAAACAGACAGGAAGCATGTACTGCAGTTGCAAGTTGGGTCAACATGCAGTGAAAAGGCAAGGACAGAGGGGATGCAGTCAGGGTACCAAATGTGTCTTCTATGATTACTTATTTGTCAACTTTCTAAAACAGATCTAGATGAAAAATCTAGCTAAGAAAGGTATCCTTGAGTACTCAAAGCTCCTTTCCTTTGGAAAATGCCACAAACTCCCACTTAAACATATTTGCTCACTCCTAGTAGAGGCTTTGAACCTTTACAAAATTTGAATAACAAAGGGCATGTGGTTCCCTAATTCACTATAGCTTTCATATTAGATGCAGCAGGTGCTTCCTAGTGTCAGACATATGCTGAAAACACAGCAAATGACAGTGGAGTTGTAAGAGCTGACAGTGAAGAAAAAGCCTGAAAACTGTAGAAAACAGATAAGAGAACAATGAACATAGATCTTTAAGGAACAAATAATCTTACACTTCCCAATATCCTTAAAGGCATATTATATTAAGCTCCAGGATAATAAATAATGACCATAATAGGCACTGATTAATTCAACAGTTACTGAGCATGTTAGTGTGTCATTTGCATTGTTGTAGATGCAGGGGAAACATAATTAATATTGCCATCAATGTCACAGCCATTATGGAGTTACCATCCTGTGGTGAAGGCAATTTACCAAAAATGCACAAACACATATGTAAAGTGGTTATGTTTAAAAATGTAGGAAATAAAATTCATCTTAAAAAAAATAGTCAAATAGAACTTTATTTTTAATTTTGAAGGAATAAGTATGGGTGTGCTTTATAAATAAATAAAGAAAACTTGGTTATTCTGAAATATTCATTCCCCAGGAGTGGTCAATAACTAGACTTTTATAGTAACTGCCTTGCACTTTCTCCCGCTTCTGCTTGCCGACTGTGTGAAAGGCTTTAGCAAACAATTTTGTGGTAAATACAGAGCTATGCAGAGGAAAGAAAATCTTATAGAATTAATCCTCAGAAAGAATAACGAACCCTTGGAGAACTGTAAATAGTGAAGCTAAAAGGACAACTGGAGTGCAGTATACTGCAGAGAGCTTTGGAGTCCAGGAGCCTGAAGCTTACCCAGCTCTCTAGTGACTGTGTAATCTTGAGCAAGTAACTTTCCCTCTCTGAGCCTCAGTTTTGGGGGATATAAAATGAATTTTTTAATAATACCTAGATTTGAGAATTGGGAAATTGGATTGAAGTATCAAATGAAAAATGTCTCGCTCAGCAGTTCTTGGCACATTGATAGTACAAACTCAATAAATAGCAGTTCCCTCCTATTCATACAAATATTCAGGTCACTCTGCTAGCAATGGAGACAGATTTGTGTTCATGTGTCCTCATATTTCAGCCCAAGAGTGGCTGGTGATGGCTGCTCTTGACTATGTTTGCATGTATATTTTGTTAAATTGGTTTTATCTGGGAGAAACTATCAACATGGGGATTTCAACTCTACAATCCTAGACTTGTTACGCATATTAACCGTACTCAGCTCACCAAACAACTGGCTTCAGAATCAGGAATAGCATTTTGCTTCTGGAGTTTATCTACAATTCACTTTGCTCTGTTCCAAGTGTTCTCTGTAAAAGTGCAAAGAACTCTAATGTTTCAGTACTTGGAAAAAGGTACTGAGCTTCCAGAATCACTACCAACCAGGGCCAAATATGAGGAAGGAGAGTTGGGTGAAGAGCAGAACCCATCCCGGACCCACTCTGGATGTTTAAGGAAAGCCAACTGCTTACAGCACAGGTCGCACTTGCTTAACTAGTTGTAGTCAGAGCCTTAAGAGATTCACAAAGAAATTAAGTAGTAAGAAATAACTAAAGAGAATTTAACGATTTCATACTAAACACAGAACAGAATATAATAAACAAGATGGCACATGAAATTGCAGGTTAATGACATTGTACTTTACAATATAACGAGGCACATACAGTACTAGGCTGGAATAAAATGTATTACAGGATATAAATGTACATAATGGCAGTTTATAAATAAATTATTCTATACTGATTGCAATTAAATTGCCTTGTTTTAATACTATCTTGTAATTAAGGTGTAAGTGGCTTGCTACCTTCTTACTCCTTGATCAACAACAAATACAAATATTTTTCTCAGCTACAGTAGTTGCAAATAAACACCCAAACTTTTTAGATAAGCTTTTTTTTGTCGGATGAATATCCACGTACAAAATCTGATTATCACAAATTGGGTAAACCTGCAAACACCATCGATTCTGACTCAGTACTCTCCCCAAAGACTATTTCCAATTGTTTCCAATTAAGGAAAATTGTTTCCAAGTTAAGGAAACTTTCAAGTCCTCCAATTTTACCTTTCATCTATTCCATACTACTAGATAGATGGCACTCTGGTCAGAAATGCCACAGCAACTATGAGCTTGGCTGCGCCAGTATGTAAGGCCCCATCTCCTCCCCCACTACTGTCTGAGTCAGGGGTAATTCCTTTGGGCTGCTGTGTGTAGTTCTGTCTTGGCACTGTGTACACCACATTCTAAACATCCATTCATGGGCCTGTTTATGTTGGTCCTGAGGACAAAAGCATGAGGGCTTTCATGCTCCAGATCACATTCTCTTTCTAGAATTGGGTTAGAACCCAAGTGTATACAAAGGAAATGAAAACCCCACAATGCCTGCCTTTAAGGGGCTTCAATTTGGCAAGAGGAATAATAACATACAAACCAGTTAGGTAGGTAAGGCACAGTAACATTAATTTTCAACAATGTTACAAGAAGCAATTTTGGGAAGTTGAATGGAAGGAGCGACTAATTAGCTGGCGAGTAATAGGAAAGTTCATGCAAGTGGCATTTCTTTGCCCTGGAACTTAAAGGAAGAGACTTCTGCCAAGGATTTCTTGTGTGTGTCTCTTTTTACATAAATTAAAGGACATCTATTCAAAGTACCATTCAATGAAGGAGGAAAATCCATCATGCTTGAAGAACAACCTTATCTATACTGGGGAAAACCAAACAAATTTTTAAAATAAATAAATAAACAAATCCTGGATTGAGGAGAGAGGGAATATTTTTAGAGAAAGGTCAGAGGGAGGGGGAATTGCAAGAAAAAGATAATTTAGCACCAAAGGGGGAGTGTGACTAGAAGAAAGTCACTATCAAATGTAAAATAGCTGATTCTCCAGGTGAATGGGCTGGGGATAGACAGATCAAAGGAAGTATGCAGATTTCAGTGCATTGCTCTGTACTAATGAGTCAACTGTAGGCAAATTTTAAGTAGGAAAAGGTTAGCTAAATGGATCAGGTTCTCAGGATACCCAATAAATGACAGTTCTCTGTCCCATCCTGGGTTCTGAACAAAAGAATAAGGTCAATGGGAGTTCAAAATATTACCTTTACTATGATAAAATCAAAGCGAGGGTTGAGGGGGGGCATAGGTTATTATAAAAACAAATATAAGCAAAACAAAGCAAAACAAATAGGTCTGCCAGTTGACCCCAGAATCAGAAAGACTATCAGTGCACTCAGAGGTGTTGGGCCAGGGCAAGACCCCCCACACATTTGAGGAGGAAGCAAAGGGAAAAGCCACCTCTTAAAAATCAGCAGAGAATACCACCTACCTGCATGCAGGCAGTTGGCACCTGAGAGGAAAAGCCAAGGAGGTCTGATATGTTACAAATTTACCAATCCAATAAGTCATCCCAAAGGGTTCTCATAAATCTTCATTCCTAACAAGCAGCCACCACTCCCATCCCATTCTACTTCCCTCCCCACTCCAACCCTGCCCCCAACCGTTGTTGATTTTCTTGCAGTTTGTAACTGCTCTTTGAGGAGCAATGCACTACTACCTCATCTGCCTCTCTCCACGCTTTTATTGTGATGGCCTAGCACAGTAATAGTAATGAACCACGTCAATTGGCACAATTCTTCATTACTAGTCCTACATAATTATTCACTGAATTGTTATTCTGTTTTCATTTTATTTTTCCAAGTAAATATATATATTTTTAAAGAAATTCTCTTTACCTTGTTGGTCCAAAGAAAGTCAACGATCATCTTCAATGAAACAGTTGCTTGATGACTTTTCAAGAGTGTTGAAGAGCACTTCATTAAATAGTTCTCCAAACAGCAGTTGTGAGAAACAGCCATCAAAGTCTTCTGACAATCTTTTTCCAAGAGCTCTCCACCCCAGCAGAAATGACATACGAAGACCTTAGGACCCAGGCATTCACGCAAATCTCATCCCAGCTTTCTCGGATAAGTACCCAGTGAAACAGTAACATCTTTCTACTCCTCGGGTGTTTTAGGTACTCTTTCAATTAAAGGACAATTAGCAAGTAATTAAGCCCTATCCTTCCTTTTCCATCCTGAGCCAAGACATTAAATCTGCAGAAGATTGGAGGATGTGAGATCAAGAAAGGAGACACAGGCGTTGGTAGCTATCTATTTTGCTCTTGCAAAGATTTCACTGAGAGAATTTTCTTTGCTTATGTCTGTCTTATTTAACTAATTGTGGTGCTACACTTGGTCCATAATGACAACCTTTAGAATCAACAGACATTTTAGAATCAATAGAGATTTCAGGCACCACTGTTTTAGTTAACAAGGTATTTCATTATATTAGGTGGTGAATGATGGAGATGTCCTTGGATCGTATCAATTATAAATGAGCTATTGCTTGAAGCAAACCAGAAGGGCTATCCCTTGCCAGAGATCAGCCAGGCTGTCCCCTCTACAGGAACAGGCTTTGTGAGTAAGACAATAATGATTCAGCTTTAGTGATTCAGTCTCTGATCTAAGGCGATGATAATCCTCTGGGCTCAGCCTAACACACTGAGAAGGACAGCTCCCCATAGAGTAGGCCCTGACCTTCAGGAAGCCCCTGAGGAAATTTCTTCTAGTTTGTTCATTCCACTTAAGTGCAGGGTCCTGGGAAAAACTAGAGCAAGGCAAAGTCATAGAGAGCTGACTGGAAGATGGGAGTTACATGGGTGTCCTAGACAGACAAAGGTTTTTATCATTTCAAGTTAACTTTATGTTTACTAATTTACCTAATAATCACAGTAATAAAATTATAATAGCTACAACTTGTGTGGACATTCTATGCATAAGACATTGTGCTAAGTACCATACCTCATTCAAATCCACAACAATCTTGTGAGACAGAATTTATTACTAACACCATTTTTGTAGGGGGTTGAGGAAAATGTGGTTCAATATACTAAAGATTTTTGTCCAAAGCTATGTGGCTAATGATTGGTGGTCTCAGGATTAAAGTCCAGGTTGATAAGATACTGAAGCCAATGGTCTAACCCACCATGTTATAGCCCAGCAGTACTCTTATCAACCAATTCAGATTAATGGGGGACAGAGAACCCTGATGACCTTAGTTCTTTGTCAGTCACAAGCACAATGAGCCCCCATTTGTTGGTAAGATTTGGGAGGCATCAAACTTTACTGGTTCAAAAACCCACATCCGCAGTGGGCCAAAGATTCTTTTGGTCATCAGCAAAGGCTTCCTTTTATTCAAATTTTATTGTGTACAAAGGAAGAGGAATTTATCAATATTCTTTGGACTATTTTCAGGCATCCTGTATGGCTTGACAAGATGGAAATAGAATGAAGAACAGCATAAAGGAAGAGAGAGTCCAGATATCATGTCATTTAAGGAGATGTCAAAATAACGATAGGAGGAGTTATCTTCTTTTATTTGTTTGTTTTCTAGGGTAAAAAAGTTCCCTTAGAAAAAAGTCAAGGTTTGTCATAGTTATCAAAGGGAAAAAAGTATTTCTGCATTCTTAATCTATTCAATAGCCAGCATAGTAGACTGAAATAATAGAATGAAAATAGTAATTCTTACTTGGGATTTGTAATTTTATAGAGTGCTTTAGTGTTTATTGCCCTCTTAGATCCTTACAGCAGCCATGTAAGAAAACAGGATGGAGATTATTTACCTCCCATTCTACAGGTGAGGAAATTATATTTTTTTTAAGTTTTTACACCATAAAAACTAAATAATTAGCCTAAGGTCACACGATTAGTAATTAGCAGAGCCAGCACCAACCCCTGGTCTTCAGCTTCAAGTATCCCTTCTATTACAGCTCAGAGACTGGTTGAAATAAAAAATAAAGATCTCAGAGAGTCAGAGGGCAGTTGATGGACAAATCTGTGAACAACTGATCCTATTCTGTCTTTACCATTTCCTAGTCTTCTCTGAACCTTGTGCTTTAGAATAAAATCCCATGTTTGTCCTTAAAAGTTATTTCCCAAATATATCTCATGGCTAATTGAGGCTAAGGACATACCAGCTAATGGTTTAAAGCATTCTTGTGTTTCCCACGTTATTATTATCTTGACAGTTATGAAACAGAGAGATCTAAGCATGTTCCAGCCTACTGTGTTATGAAGGTGGTAGAGTCGGGAGGAAAAAAAACAGGATATTCTTTTTTTTTTTTTTTTTTTTTTTGTGGTACGCGGGCCTCTCACTGTTGTGGCCTCTCCCGTTGCAGAGCACAGGCTCTGGACGCTCAGGCTCAGCGGCCATGGCTCATGGGCCCAGCCGCTCCGCGGCATGTGGGATCTTCCCGTACCGGGGCATGAACCCGTGTCCCCTGCATCGGCAGGCGGACTCTCAACCACTGCGCCACCAGGGAAGCTCGGATATTCATTTTTTCAACCAGATAATAATGATTTTAAAATGTTTCAGAGTCTCCCTTTAGTTTAGGGAGGTTAATTGGGCAAGATTTGTATGTGGGGAGGGGCAGGTGCTAGTTTTTCTCACTATTCAGTGCAGCAGGGCAAAATGTGTGTTTTCTTTATTTTGGTTTGGTTAGTGTTAGGTTTTTAATTATTGTGCAATTTCCTTAAGCAAATTATTACTAACACTGCCTGTACCAGATAATCACACTTTCTGCTTCTACTGTTACCAGATCAAAATAAATGAGTTAGATCATGGTGCCATATCTTGAGAATTTTTCGTATTCAAGGGTCTAGGGCTCAGTAAAATAATCCTAAATCTTCTTGTCTTTGGAAAGTCAATTGGAGTTGAGCAGAATAAAAAATATATAGCTACAGCTAATTTTTTTTTTTTTTAGCTACAGCTAATTTTTGATGAAACCGAAAGCTGAAGAAAACATACGTGCAGACCTACAATAAGCATATATGAGCTTTATTTGTGCTTTCACCTAGAATGAGTTACAAATGACTCTAGCGACATGTTTTCTATGCTTCCATCCCACCATAGTTTCAAAGACTAGTTGAAGAGACAAGGTTTCTGTGTATATCACATGCAAAGAAATAGGAAGGTGGTTCCCCATGAACAAGACAATCAGTATTAGGTATCAACTGGCCAGTTTTTAGTCACTTACAAGGATAATGTGGTACTTGAGAGTATAAGCTCCAGAGTCAGATACACCTGGAACATACTCTAGATGTTGTGCTGGCTTGGGTAAGATAATTCTTCTCACCAAAACTTCGTATTATTATCTATAAAATGGAGACTGTGATGTTAGCTACCACCTAAGATTTTCATGAAGATTAAATGAGATAACACATTTAAAAAAAAAGGAACACTGTTATATTGTAAATTCTCATACATGTTAGCTAGTAGTAGTAGTAATAGCAGCAGTAGTAGCAATAGTAGTAGCAGTAACAAGCAAAACCTTATAGGAAAGAGATCAAAACTGGGTATGATTAGGTGGAGCTCAAGAATGTGTACGGGAAACAGCATCTCAAGGAGTGCCATGTCAGAGTTTAGAGGATCTCTTAAAATGCTACTGTCAATCCAATAGGCTCATCAGAAAAAGGAGTGATGCCCATAGGCTCTACCACCAAGAGGAACAGATAGAGAAACATGTTTGAAGCATAGCGTGGGAATTAGAGCATGGAGTAACTTCAAAGCAGACATGCAGGGGCTGAAGCCCTTCTGTTATCTAAGTCCCCAGCACTGTACCCTGCAGAGTGGGTGGTGCACATGACATCACTATCCACCCTCTACCTTCTATTGGGAATTTGAACAGAGTGAAATTCCAATTCCAGATGTAGAACTGAGAGACCCATGAAAGGGGAGGTTACCAGCCAATGTACACAGCACTATCATAAAGAAGTGAAGTCCCAGAGTATGCGGAACATGGGAAATTTTACAGAGTAAATGTTTAGAGAGACCCAGAGACATCACAAGAAAGAGAGTAGGTGGAGAAAGCAGCCACATTCTAGAGCTGTCCTTCTGGAGGCTCAATTCCTGATATTCCTGAGGCTTCATGCTCAGCTCTTCCTAGATTCCAATGAACTCTCATTGTAGTTTTTACATGGTTCCCACTCAATCCTTTTCATTCGTACCTACTCGTTTTCTTTTCTTTCCAAATAGATGAGAATCTCTATATTAATTCTAAAAGCAAAGATTTGAAAGAGCCAACTAAGCAACGTTTTATTTTCCTAGAGTTTCACTTCACTCTGGCTAATGTTTGGGGATTATCCAGAAAAACCATAAGCAAAACTATTCACAATAGCTTTGGAGAATTGCAGGTAAGCCAACTGGTATCTAATCTGACTAATAAGAGATACATTTCCTCTCCATAGAAAAGCATCTCTGTGGTGCAGTGTAGACCCCACAGCTGAGGGGAAATAAGCCAGGGCTCTGCACTTTCACAGACCAGGACTTGAGTCCTCCATTTACTGGCTGTCTGACCTTGAATGAGTTGTATCACTTCTATAGGGCTCACCTTCTGCAGCTGTAAATTGGGAGTAATAATATCTACTGTATATGAGTTCCACATAAATGTGCATCAAACCTTCAGAATGTGGGCCCACAGTAGCGGGCCTTCCACAAGCCTGTACAACATTTATAGGAATAAGAAAAATGTGCTTTTTCTTCTGGGCAAACAACTGGCGAGTAGGTCTCTGAAGACCAGGATATGGCAACTCTGCTTAACAGTCATTAAGTGGAAATTATTATGTTGTTGTATCAATAGTTTATGTCCAAGTTTGCTTCTTTTGGAAAAGCAGCATAGCTGTGTACAACAAATTGTAATTTATATAATTTTCCCTTTGTGATGGTTCATAACTAGTCAAGTAGTTAGGGTGGAAAAAATAGTTGTCATCAAGGTTTCAGCCTGATGGGAAAATCAATGCAGCCCAGAGTGCTGTCAATAGCAGCAATTACATCTCATCGGTCATGATGGAAAGCGGTTTACACTTAATACAGATTTTTTTAACTTGATGCCTGATTATATGTTACCCTAAACACTGAATCAGAGCAAGTCGACATGAAAATCCCTGTCTTCCAAGACATCCCTGTCTTCCAAGGCTCAGTTAGCTGCCTAGGAAGAGTTGATCTATCTATAACACAGAGCGCGTAACTCAAAATGACAATAAAGAAAAAAAGAAGCTCGCATAATTTCATGCACACAGAGGGTAAAGATTGATGACAGATTTATGGGTTATAACTTACTGAAGATTCTGTGTGGAAATGTTTCACTCACTCCTCTTTGCAAGGCAGGCAAATTCTTTCATCTTCAGGCCCTTTGGATACATTTTCCCCAGGAGTTGCTGGACATTAAATCTGTCAAATAGAGACCTATTAAATCTGACTTGATGCTATAAATGGTAGTAGCCTGAGGCCTTGAGTTGTAGCAGCTCTAAAGATGACACACACCTCCCCATGTGCCATTGTATGGTAGAGGACAGCAAAGTTGTTAGGATGGCCATTCTCCAAGACAGAAATGGGATGGAGCATTTGCAATTCCTGTCCCTCTTGGAGGGGTCCTACTTAAAAAACAACCCAGTGACACCAACCCCAGGCAGCTGTGGCAACTTCCCAGTGGGACTGTGCTTCATTCTCACACATGCCAATAGTTGGATGGCTGGATGAAAGAACACAGAGTCATGTGATTCTCTAGAACTGGTTAATGAATACTCGTAAGTGGTGATGTTTTTGTTCCCAAATTTGACAGCTGCCAGCTATGGATGTTGAAGCATTCTGAAGGTGTCAGATTTAGGAAAGTTTTGATCTAAAACACTCTGTTGTGTGAATAAGTCATCAAAAGTCCAAGCATGATAATGCTTTAGCAAACTCAGTTCTCTACAGTTTGTATTCCATCTGTCTGCTTCCAGAGAACAATGCTTAGGCACCAGAACTTATTCAAGAAAAAGAGGAATGAGGTCTCTGGGTGGTAGGTCAGACCATGCCTAGTAATAGCCTGGTGCACAACAGATGTTTTGTAAAAAGTCCTCTTCTCTTGCTTATCTAGGACACTCTACCCTTCTGACTGGGGGAATTGTTCTTAGCATGGAAGAAGGAAGAATATTATTTCTGTCCAAAGAAGAACTTGACTTGAAGTTTCTCAGGGTTTATTGGAAGTCAGCATACCAGAAACAGATAATAAGATGAAATTTGGCATGCTAGATATCTATTAGGGATCGACACCTGTGGGAAGGAGTTAGCGGAAGTGAGATTGGTAAAAGGGAGATGTCTAACTGCAAAGCAGGTCACGTAAGACCCTGGCCAACCCCACTGGAAGTGTTGGAGTATGTATGGCTTGTCTGAGTTGTTCCATGTTGGGCCAAAATGTCTGGGCTTTTGGTCATGTCCTTAGGAGAGGTGGCTCTCTACAGTGAAGCAAATCCTGAATGGGCTGACAACTAAAGTCTATTTGTTAGGAGCTGGCAGCAAGACATCCCTTGAAAAGGTCTGATTCTATAAGTCCTTAGCAAAGCAGACCTCGCTTGGTTGGGTTTTAATCTTCTCTGGAGCTTAGCCACTCTGACTCAGTTCCTGGTCCTCAGCTTTCTGAGCACTCCGGTTGTCAATCATGAGAGCCTCTCAATAAGCTACCAAGGATGCCTTCTCTTCTGGCTTCCACACTTTTATTTCAATTGCCTCTTGGTCTCCTGGGAATTTTCTGTAACATCATTTTCTTCCTCAAATGTTGTCCCACAGGCTATTTATTTGGGGTTAATGCTACCAAGTGGCCTCTATTATTGAGTGTTCTCTGATCCTATTGCTGTCAGTGAGAGCCTAGTTCTCTCCTACTCTCTTCTGTAGCTTCCAGATTAGAGCCTGACCATTATTAGTACACAGGTACAATCCCTGGACCTTACAGCTTGTAAATTTGTCCAGTTAAAAGTTGATACCCTATTTGGAAGATAAGAAGTAGAGTAGATTATCTAACAGTGAGGACTCCAGAGTCAAACAGATCAGGTTTGAATCTCAGCTCAGTCTGTAGCTGAGTAACATTTGGGTAAATTATTTAACATTTTTGAGTCTAGAATTTCCTACTTAGGAAAAGGGTATAAAGTAGTACTTACATTAGGCTTACGAGAAAGAATATTAAGCAGAAGAAAGGAAGGAAGGAAAGATGGAACAAAAGAAGGAAGGAAAAAAGAGGAGAAGAAACCAAAGAAAACTGTCCAAAGTCAACTATGTATTACAGATGATCTGTAATAGGGCAGGCTGGAGATATCTTTTTCAAAGTATTTCTACCAGAGCCTGTCCCTTTTTTCAAATTTCACTGATATAATTTGTGAGCTATGTGAATTAGAAAATAGAGGAGGATATAAACATGGAAGGAACATCAGCCTTCTAGGAGCATGTGCCCAAAGGCCATCCAAGTGTCAAGCACATTAATTGTTCGTGGTGGTGGGGTGAGAAGATGCTGGGTCCTCTTGTGACCATGTAGCCTAGCAGAGAATATCAGCAGATGAATGGCCTGCCCTTACTCTGCAATTATAGACACCATTACAAGAGCAAGTGAAAGCAAAAGAGCCGACAGCAACCTAAATAAATGCCTGTCATCGGCCACTCTGCCTGTACACATCCTCAGATATATTGGGGAGGCACTTGGGCTCCAGCCCCAGTCTGCTGAGATGCCTTCTCATTATCATTTGGCAGCTGATTTTAGAGGAGATGTATGGTGGAATACAGTGACCACACTTTGTTCCCAGCAAGATTTTCTGGCCCCACGATCATGATTCCCATAAACCTAAAAGAGTCTGGCTTTGTGAACATATGTTGTAGCATATGGAGGGTGACCATATAATTTATCACACAAACTAAGACACTTATTAAGAATTAAAATGGTATATTAATAATTCTATAGGCAATTGATCTAAATTAGAGCTATTCCAGGTAAATTGGCCATGATTTTATCTAAATATAGACAAACAGCTGATGCAGAGCATAGATTTAGGGTTTCCTGATGCATAAATCCATTTAATAAGAAGGTATGAGATTTTAATGGTTATCATTCTCCCTTTGGAAAGTACTTATAGTGAATTGAATAATGGTCCCCAAAAAGATCAGATCCTAATCCCTGTAACCTGTAAATATTACTTTGTATGACAAAGACTTTGCAGATGTCTTAAATTAAGAATTTTGTGATGAGGAGATCACCCTGGATTATCTATCTGGATCCTAAACACAATAACATGCATCATTATACGAGGAAGACAGAGGGAAATTTGACTACATATAGAGGAAGAAAATGTGAAGATGGAGCAGAGAGAATTTAAAGATACTGACCATGAAGACGGAGGTGATGCAGCCACAAGCCAAGGAATACCAGCAGTCATCAGAGCTGAAAGATACAAGGAACAGATTCTGCGCAGAAGCCTCCAGAGGGAGTATGGCTCTACTGACACCTTTATTTTGGACCAGTGATACTGATTTCAGACTTCTAGACTTCAGAACTATGAGAAAATAAATAGTTGTTTTAAGCCACCAAGTTTGTGGTAATTTGTTACAGCAGCCATAAGAAACTAATATACAAATTAACTTTATTCTCTAGCAGTGATTTCTGAAAATAAAATATATTTAAAACTTTTAATAAATAAGTAATATAGAAGCATACAAAAAAGGAGAGTAAAAATAAAATCACTAGAAGTTTTACATCCCAGGGAGGGAGAAACAGCATTACCATTTGCTGGACATAAGTTCCACTATCTTTCTATTCTTTAAGAATAAATAGATGGATAGAAAAATAGCTGTATTGAATAAATCTAATTCAATAGAATCATAATATATTCAACACTCAATTAAAATTTTGAAATTTAATTTAGCACTACAAAGGAAAGGGAAATGGAAAAAATTAAAAGGAAGTATTGAACTTGAAATAAATGCTTCTTCACAACAAGGAAGTTGAGTTTTTAGTCCCAAACTCTCCAGGACTCTACAGACTACACATCCTTGGATAAATCCCCTTCTGATTTATCCCAGCTAACACATAATATACCCTATAAAATGATCATAGTATGGATTTGGGGCCAGCATGAACATTTTACAAATGACAGCTAACAAAATACGACAAAACAATTTTCATGAGGAGAGCTGGTCGGGGAAACTTCAAGGAAAAGGCACTTCCTGGGATAGACAGGACTAAATAGGGTATGGCAATAGGGAGCCAGGACCATGGACAGCTCTAGAAGAACAAAATGGCAATCCATAATGGAAACAAGCAGAAAAAGCCACTTTTTTCATGTCAGATTTTTAACCTTTCCCAGCTCTGCTGATCATGGTTTATATTTAATGCCTGCAATGTGTAAACTCTCTGCAAAACACTGTATGGGATAGAGAAGAAGTATGGTGATGAAGAATACAGGCTTTGGATTCAACCATTGGCTGTGTGGTGAAGAGGCTGTGTGATCAAGGGGAAGTTACTTAACCTCCCTTTTTCTTCATCTGTCATAAGGAAATAATAATTAACTTAATTAAAAATGTGCAGAGGATTATGTTTGCGATGTGTGTTCTATAGGCCCTGTTATTAGAAGCAGATACTTTTGAAATTGCAGTTAATTTTATGACTAATTTTACTGGAACCTGCCTTTGAGGAGGTCACAGCATAGCTGGAGGGACAAGACTAATCAAAATTAAATAAATGAGCCAACAAGAGAACATAGGAAACTATTAAGAGTTAAAATAGGGATTCCTTTCATCAATACATATTAACTATGTATTGTACTAGTAATTGTTTATTACTATGTGCCAGCTACTGTACTATAAGCTACAGAAACAGTAGTGAATAAAGTAGCAGCACTCCCTGCCCAGTGGCACTTACAATCCAGGGGTGCTGGTGACTCTGCAGGAGTTCATCCCACAGGGGTTATTATATAATCCAGAGACACTTAGAGAAATTCCCGTTAATAACCAGATCTAAATTTGCAGTGTCAAAAGGCTGCTTCCCTGGAGCTTGATTTGCATTCATGAATAGTAGGATATTGCTTTACAAATGTGGCAGTATCTAAGAAACCATATACATAGTAATGGTTATAGAGCAAGTTATGTGGTGCTGGACTTGACCTGAAAAATGAGCTTTGAACCATAAGGGAAACTGCGCAAGGAAGAAAACCATCATTCACTGAGAACCTACCCTGAATAAGGCCAGATGCCTTAAAATGATATCAGTAATTTGAAAAACTGGTCTGTGGGGTTTGTGTCTTATCCCCATTTCACAGATGAAGAGCCTGAGGCTCAGAGATATTAAGCGACTTGCCCAAGGTCACAAAGCCAGTAAAGGGCAGTGAAGGGCAGAGGTAAATTTCAAAGCCTAGTCTTTTTGATTCCCATCCCAGGGCTCATCTACCCCATATGGAGCCGCAGGAGACAGACACCCTGGCATTGGCTCTGTCACTAAGTCATTGAGCTGCTACAGACAGAACATGTATTGCCACCTGGGCTCTGTGTTTGTGAATAAATGAGTGGTTTGGGCTAAAGGATATCTGAGATGTCTTCATTCTCTCTTCCTTATCTCTGGCTAGATTTGACAGAAACATCAAAGACAGAGCTGGGGACATCAAAAGCAGTGTGTGCTATTGGCAGAAGGATTTCTCTGGATATGGTGTCATGGTGGGTCTGATACCCAAGCTGCCTTTAAATGACGCCTTCCGTAATCCAAGACATTATAGATGCCCTCTGTCCTGGGAGTTAAAGAATGGTCTTTAAAGAGGTCTCTGTCTTCTTGAGGTAATTCTGATTGCAATTTAAGGCAGTGTCTGGCATAAACAGAGCCAAGATCAATAGTTGCAAACCTAATTAACCTAGAAAGGCCATCTAACCTTGCTTAGCCTCAGTTTCCTCAGCTGTAAAATGGGGGGATGATATGCATTCTCATTTTGATCCCTTGAATTTCAAATAATAAGACTGAGATATGAAAATGCTTGGAAAAAGATGAAGTGTTCTCCGTAGGCAAGTTAGATATCTATAACTAGAAGAGAGCATATGGCTAATATCATAAAAGGAATAAACATACTTAAATTTATATAAATTAAGATTTATGTTAAGAGGCTGTCTTTTCTCCACTGTATATTCTTGCCTCCTTTATCAAAGATAAGGTGACCATATGTGTGTGGGTTTATCTCT